>NC_080782.1:46355382-46703507 GCF_028018385.1 Neofelis nebulosa
TGGATGATGGGCACCACCAGTCTCTATGGGAGGGAATGGTCCTATGGCCAAAGGCTTTGCCTTCTCCTTGGAACTTTCTACTTAAGCCATTAAAAAAAAGCTTCAAGTCCCTCCTGCTCAGGCCTGGCTCAAACCTCTTCATGAAGACTTAAGCCAGCCCCATATTCTTGGACGGGATGTTGGCTCAGAAACACAGAGGGAGTCTGGGACAGTCCCCCATTATGTGGGAAGAGCAAGAAAAAATGTGAAAATTAAAACCTCTCTTTTCCACATGAGGGAGGTGACAATTCAAGACAACAGGTTAAGGGGGATGGATGAAGGGTGGGGGTGCTCATCACCATGACAACAAGCCCAACAATTCTGAAAGATGGATTTTTTGGGGGTTTTCTTTTCACCTGTCATTCTTCTCAGTGCTGTCACTCTCTTCCCTCCCTCCTGGCAGAAGACAAGTTGTGACTTTTTCACTCCCACCAACAAGCTGCCTGGCTTTTGGGAGTACAGCTGCTATGGGATGGGAGGAGAATGGAGTCCCCCAGAAGGGTGCTCAAAAGACTTAGGTTCTAGCTTTTCTCTCTCCCTGGTCATATCTGGGAAGCTTGTAGCTTTCCCAGGAAACATGAACACAGCTGTTCGTACATAAGTCCATGAAGAAACACATCCTCTTGTATGGAGGAATCAGAGCTCTGGTCTGATTAAAAGTGGATTTTTAACCCTGCTCCTGGATACCCCATCATATTCCCAGAGTGAGTCAAAGAGAGTCATTAAAGGCAACTGAACAGAAGACTGCGGCCTCGGGCCTCCTTTGAAAGAACTAAAGTTGGTGTGATCAAAAAGAAAATGGTACACATAAGGGAGATCATAAAACCTTGCCTAAATGTAAACTCCCCAACTATGCGAGCTAAGAAAATAGCAACACCAGCCTTTCATTCCACACCCTATCAAATTATGCCAGATTAGACAGTCGTGCTACATCTAAGTTTGCTTCCTAATACAGGTAGGGAAAGGTCCCGGGTGCCCCCTTGATTCCAGAAGTCTTTCCCTCACCCCCTGTGTTGGCATAAGAAGGGGATGAGTGGCACTGTCTGTCCTGCAAGAGGTGGAACTCCCCATACCTTGTGGCTACCCTCTCTGTTTGTATGGGATGTGTCCTCCAACACACATTGCGGTCTCTGTAGGCCAGAGACCTCCTTCAGAAGTGAAAGATGCTCTCCACCTCCAGACATAGTCAAGTGCTCAGCCACTGGATGTTTCTTCTTCTGCAATTACATACAATATGCCCTTTATCCCTACTTTCATATGAAGATCTCATCCTGCTTCCTTCCCAGGTATACCAGAAATAGACACCCCACCCTCTATGGCCAAGGAGGTAGATGCCCTCTTAGGGTTTCTTGAAGAGAGTGACCAAAAAAAAAAAAAATGATGCCCACTACTCCCTTATCCTTGAAGACAATCATCAACCAAGGTGAACTTGAAAAGACCACGAGGAAGAAAACACAAAGTGTTGGTGACCAAGGAGGCAAGATGCACTTCAGATATTGAAAGGCTGATTAGCATGTGAAGCCAACAGGACTTCTTTCTTTCCTCCCAGCTTCCTGCGCACCACCTTCCCCCAGGCCTGTTCCTCATCCACTCCCTCTGAGCATCACTGTCAACCACTCTTTTTTAAGGTGTGAACTGATGACACATTAACATGCCTCCCCACCTTACCCCTAGCCCCGTCTATACAGAAAAGTTGGTTTGGTTTTTAAAAAAAAAATTTTCCCCCCACACAGACGAGTTTTATAGGAACTTCTACTGACCATAAATCCTGGTCTCAGAAACAGGATTACAGACCTCCTGAATGACAAACAGGGAGACATTTTGAGTGTTCTGAAAAACCACACCAAGTGGGGATTTACTTGTCTAGCCAACTCTTGAACCAAGCATTTTGGGCATATCCCTTATCAGGCCATTATACCAGAGCAGGAGAAATTCTACCCCTTGGAAGAATCATTTCCACTGCTTCCAAAGCCAGACTATGCCTTGCCAAGTGTAACCCATATTCAAGAGCCATCTGCTTTAGCAATACAGGAAGCCACCAAAGGGGTGTGCTTTAGATAATCCTACAGCTCTGCTAGCTAGTGCTGCTTCTGGGGAGGGAAGGCATGCTCCTATTTGCCAGCTGCAGTCCCCAAGCTCAGCCCTGCTGAATCCTGTACAATGCACCAAGTGGAACTAGGGCAGAGCCCACTGACTTAGTCCATAGCAAACTCCTTTCCACATGTCCAGATCTTAATAGGCAGATGTCCAAGGAGTCCCTAGGGCAAGACAGTTCACCTTTTGTTTGGCTTGCCTCCATCCCCACCTGAAAAAGAATACATACAGAGACATAAAAGCTATATCCTATCCATTGTTACCAACTAACCAACCATGGTGTGTACCTGTGCCAGCTGAAGTGTGCATTTCATTTTAATTCAATGAGAAACTTGTTGTACATGAGCAAACAATATAAACGAAGATGTTAGAGCCACCATGACATCTAAGAATGAGTATTCTTTGAAGATTTAAAGACGTTCACTTGCCTGTGTCAAAATTTTGACTGAGCACTTTCCGCCTCTCTCTGAGCTATAACTCTCACCCTGACCACCAGTTTCCTTTGGTCCCCAAAGGAAACTGGTCCCCAGTTTCCTCAGTCCGACAGTTTGAACCTGACTGGAGGTGACAGAATGCAGGGACAGTCTCACCAGACTGATGGCCTTTCTCAGGCCCCACAAAGTGAGCTCTGTCTACCCACTACTGGACATGGGTACTTATCCCCCAGCCCTGGGAATTAGTCTGTTCCATGACTTTGTTCATCCAGAACCAGTGTAAGATCTTTTACTGTAGGCACCAGAGATTTCTAAATTCAGCTACCTGAGTCTGCCTACAATGTCTTTTAGCAAGCACCTCCAACAGAAAAATGACACCAATTAAACATAATTACTAGGATTTAATAGAGCCATTTTTCTATCCAAGTGCCTTTTTACTATTCTAAGACTCCTCCCCCCCCCCGTTTTCTTTTTTCCCTAGATTGAGACTCAGATCAGTAAGTTAAAAGTACACATTGATTGGTCTTTATTATGTGTGCAATAACTCTCTTGTTAAATTGAAATTAAACGTACATCTAGGGAAAAGTTCACTTTAAGTGCCAACTCAGAAAAACACTCAGAGACATAAACAATAAGCAAGGCCGATGCTTTGCACAACAGAGAGGTGGGGGACAGGAACTGAACTAGAAAGGGAGGCACACATTCTCTGAAAGAATAGGGTAAGCTCAAGTATGCAGATTTTGGTAGAAGCTGCCTGAATTTCTTGTGGTGCCTCTTGCCCCAGAACAGGCATTGTGGAGGGAGGGAAACATAATTATAAATTAAATATAATCAGGGATGCTTTGGGATATTGTCACACACACACACACACACACACACACCTTTTTCCTAGGAATATTTAGCACTCTATCAATGAATAAAAAGCCTCTCCGACTATTTTGAATGTTAAAAAGGGTGATGGGGTTGAGTGTATGTGTGTAAAAATGCTGTTGCTTGGATGGTCTCTAGCCTTTTGGCTCACTTTACTCTTCCCCCTGCCCCCTTCCCTCCTCCCCTTCCTAGGACAAGACAAGTGCTCTGAGCCTCAGCAATGTGGCAGGCGTGTTCTACATCCTGATTGGAGGACTTGGACTAGCCATGCTGGTTGCCTTAATCGAGTTCTGCTACAAATCCCGTAGCGAATCCAAGCGGATGAAGGTGGCATCGTCTTCCCAGGCCTTTTTCCTACCCTGTTTTGTGATACAGCTGGGTTTCCTGGGAGTGTCTGTGCTAGAAAGGGTGGAGAGTGAAACAAGTTGAAGTTAGCTCTGGGCAGGGGCCCAGAAAGCTCCGATGGGAAAAGTGATGGGAAAGGAGACAGCTATGAGAAAGGAAGGGAGATGGGATGTGTCAGAGTCAACATAAGGCCTGGGAAACAACTGTACCAGCCAGAGATGGGGTGGTGAGATTAAAAGTTAGGAGTTTAAGTGGACAGTCAACACAATGTGAGGCAAGAGTGGTTGCTGCAAAAGTAGATTTTCTCTGAGTTTTCATTAACAGAAGTGTAGCTCTCAAAATACAGGAGAGGGGGTCTACCCTCTGTAAGATAGATAATCTTGCCATGCTTGGTGAGTTAGGTCTTTTCTTAGTTACTCTACTGTGAGATGGACTTTGGCAAAGAGAATCGTGCACAGAAGAGCAGCAGGTTAGCTAGATGACCCTATTTGCTGAAGGCAAATAGCCAGAAAAGAGAATTGCGGAGGATATGAGAGCTGTCTATAAAAACGTGAAGACTTTGCAGGTGGGAAAAAAAATAGACGAGTTCTGTGGGGTCCCAAAGTGTACAATACGAACTAATAACTAAAAGCTATGGAGAACAGAGGTTAACACAGTGAGATCTAATGTTCTTTCAGAGCTACTGGGAAAGGAAATGGACTATCCCAATAAGTAGCAAGCCTCCCATCACTGGAGGTATACA
This sequence comes from Neofelis nebulosa, assembly GCF_028018385.1. NCBI lineage: Eukaryota > Metazoa > Chordata > Mammalia > Carnivora > Felidae > Neofelis > Neofelis nebulosa. The sequence goes on from NC_080782.1 coordinate 46,359,907, forward strand.
AGTAGAGGCCGAGTAACTCTGGGGGAGGATATAGGTTCAAATACTCAAAGGGAGTTTGGATTAAATAACCTTTAAGACCCCTCACATTTCATGATTTAGCTTCAATAAGAAAATATTTATGCAAGTGTTAATTATGTAGGCAACACCATGAGCAAGATATCATAATGAGACACAGAGGTTGGAGATACAATCTGTGACCTTCAACAACAAAAAATTGCACAGCAAAATTACTCAGTGAAGCAACTTATAGATAGGAAGGCCTATAGGAATACAGAGGAGGCATAAATTAGAGAAGGCTTCCAGGAAGAGGCAAAAATTAAGAGGAAGGACAAGTGGGATTCAGACCAACAAAAGTGGAGGGAAATGCAGTCACTGAGCAATGTACCCTAGGCTGTTACGTTGGTTTGACCAGACTAAGAAGATTCATTGGTAGGATTTGCTCTCCTGGAATGTGCCCTGAGAAGCCTATATAACCTCAGTATATACCCACTGTTGAATCACGACCATAGCCTCTTGCCTAGCCACTCCCAGCCTTGGGGCAACAGCCCTACACATATCTCCAGGGTCGTTCTTGGAGAAGACATTGCTGGACATTTGCTTCCCCTGTTTGGAAACTCTGTATTCAGTTCTGTACACAGAGAGTGGGAGTTGGAGGAGGAGGGCCTTCTGTCCTGGCATTCAGACCTTCTGTCCTGGCATTCAGCATTTCCACATCATGGTTCCAGCCTACTTTCCCCTCCCAAGCAATCTGCTCTTACATACTCCGTACTCTAGCCACCCACCTTGTGCTTCCCACCCATGTGCCTTAATGCAGGCTAATCTCTCTCCCCATCTTCTGCCCATAGGGCCCATTTAAAAGGCAATGTAACCAAGATACAATAACAAGGAACAATTAAGGGATGGTAGTATGATGGTATTTAGCCAGCGGACCTAGGAACACCTCATTCCTACCCTTAACCAGCTCACCCACACCAGGTCTTCTCAGAAAGGACAAAGCAGAGCAAAAGCATGGGCCTCAGACCTTAAACCCAGGGTAGACCTCCAAAGAGCTTGACAAGCACAATAAGGTCTCCTAGAACCTAAACAAAGATTTATTTGCCTATTCCACCTGAACATAAGCCCAAAAATTCTCCAAAGTGAGGAAAGCCCACTCTGGAGGCAGAGGAGAACAGAAAAAAAGCTAGGTGAACTACAACCTTTATAACACCCCAAAACCTTCCATGTGAGCTATGACCAAACCAAGGGTTCAAGATTGGCCTGCTACATATCGCAGGATCTCCTTCTCACTGGTCCCCGAGAGCATGGTGCAGTGTGGTGGCCTAAAGCACAGGCTCTAGAGACTGTCTGAGCATAAATTCTGCCTGCTCTATTTGCCAACTGTGTCATCTGGGACAAGCTCCAGTAGCTCTCTGATCCTCATTTTCTATAGAATGGGGCTAGTGGTAGGACATATCTCATAAAATTATTGTGAGCATTGTGTGATAAATGGACATAAAGGGATTGTCAAAATTCCTGGGTCATAATAAGCTCTCAATAAATAACAATACTCACACTGATAACTACTATTTATAATAATTATTTTTTCCATTAGTGATCAGCTACAGTCTTTTTAAGACTTTCCTTTTACTGCCCCTACTTACGTGTCCTAGGTTTTTTGAGCTATATAGATTGTGAGTTCTTTAAGTTAAGAAGTATGTCTAATTTCTCTTTGGACATTCCACACACATAGGATAATTATCAGTAAAATTACGTAGAATTGTCCCCAGAAGAGAAAAACTCTTGAAGGATGAAGTGATGCATGGGGGAGAGCTGCTATTTGGGTAAACAAATACGACCATCAAAACCACCCAGGCTGGAAGCACAAACATCATCGTCCAAAGTGGTTCTGGCCCCATCTGTTTGTGTTCATAAAATCACATGAGTGCAGGCATCCATCAAGCAGGAACTGCTTGGACCTCTGACCCTTCCCATGGGATTACCATGTCCCAATAATCATGGTCAGTGCCAGGTAACGGTACCAGGGTGGTTAAAGACTGGGATCCTCTTAAAACTAGACAGTTGGCTTTCACCACTGAAATCACAACATTCAGGTTAAGACAAGAATCCTTAGAAGAGGCCACTGAGTCATGCCATAACTTGTTGGGGGACATTCGCACCCTTTCCTTTACAAAGATGTCAAATTTCTCAGAAGCCAACATCAGGATCTCTTAGACTCATTCATCAGGATCTTTCACCACAATATTTTATAATTAATTCCATTGTTCAGCACAACTTCTGCCCAACTCATCAAGGTTCCTAATAGATGTTTTAATCTTCCAACTGCAGAGAAGATACTTTTACTGTCTTTCTTAATCAACCCAGCCCTTCAGTTCTGAAGCCCCACCAACTTCTCTCTTATCCAAAGGAGAAAAGTAGAACACTATCAACCTGCCTCTCAGATGAGTTCACAACTTGATAGTTTTCTTTATTATTCTGTAATTAGCCTTCCCCAGAGGCAGTTAGCTCTTTACAGACATGTTAACAGTGTCACAGGCCGTTGGTGAGAAACTTCCTTCCTGTTCCTTTCCTTGATCACTGTGTTTGGCCAACTTTTAAGATCTTGAGCCCCTAAACATAGTTGAGGGCCAACCCCCAATTTCTCAACCATGGTCAAAGAGCCTTTCCCCACTGTGCAAAGAAGAGATAAGAAGAAAAGGAAGGGGGTAGAAAAGGGAAGAACAAGAAAAGAAGGGAAGATGACATCTTTTTAGTAACTTCCATGTTCAAAGTACTTTATATACATTTCATTAACCCTGTAATGTGTTGTGCTTACAATTCTTCAGATGAAGAAATAGGGATTCAAAGAAGCTTAAGTAGTTTGTCCTAGTAAGGTCACACAAGCTAGGAGCTAGAAAAACAGGAATTAGACTTCCAATGGAGGAAAAGATCATTCTGAGTACCTACCATGTGTGTCCTCAAGTGGCAGCCACAGTACATAGACAAATAAGATGCAGCCCTATCCTTAGGTTTTCCTGAGGTAGTTGTTGAGGCCATCCATGATTAGTAATCTATTGCTTGTGTGTTGTCGAACCCCTTTCCTTTTTGATATGTCATAGGAACAAGACACACAATAGGTGTCACAGGACAGTGGGAAACCATCCTGGAGGCATTCCTTCCACAAAGACATACTGAGCACCACTGTATGAGGCATTGCTCGGCACTGGGGACATACTCAGGAACAAAATAGACATAGCTTCTGTTCTCAAGAAGCTACAAGTATGATGGGAAGACAGAAAGTAAATAGATACTTACATGTTCAGTGAGTGTTTGAAGAAAAATGTTGGACTGTCAAGTCCTGTTGAGGGAATGAGGGCTGGGACAGATCAGAGAGGTTCCCCTGAGAAACTGGTATCTAGCAGACTTGAAGTATGGAAGGAATTAACCAGGGGAAAGGCATTGCCTGCAAAGGATGTACATGTGTGAGACATCCAAAGATTAGAACTTATGCCCAGAAATAGGAAGAAGTCCACGCTCACCAGAGCATAAGAAGACTTCAGGAAAAAGAGAACACATGAGAGGTGGGGACTCAGAAAGGGACTTCTGACAACCACACCATTTGAGTAAGATTTAAGTGGTCATATAGTTGCAAAGATACATAACCTAAGACATGCTCCAGATTGAAGTCTCAGATTCCCTTTCCTCTGCCTGGAGAAACAGACCAAAACTGAGTCCTTCACTGACATTAAAGACAACCAGGGTCTGTATTATTGCCCATATTTCTCCCTGTGGAAAACAATTGTATGTGGCAATACTGACATGAACTGTATTTAAGCCACAGCAGCTGAAGCTTTACATGTTTGCCTAGAATTATCAAGCAGCTGAGAGACTTGGTAACACAGGGGTGTGTCCTCCACAGCAGGCAGTCACTCTGGCTCTTAGCACACATGCAAGTAGGAGGTCATCACTGAGGTTTGAGCTTTTATTAGGATGTTCTAGGATGTGCAGAGTCTGGGAAGACTTTTCTTAGAAAAGCAAGTGGCTGGGGGTTTGGATGTAAACACTGTTAGAGAAGTGAGTCTCTCAAGAGTTAACCTGGGGGTGCTGGAGGTTGGACTTTTAACTCACACTTTTCTCCCTGGGTATCAGCTTCAAAAACAACTGTACGGATGAACTTTAAGAATGGCTGGTATGTCAAGGATGGATGAGGAAGAACTTCATTTCCTAGAGGCAAGGGGAAGAAGGACATCAGCTTATGATAGCCTAGCTAAAGAGGGTACAATTAGAAGGTCATCCACTTTGACACTAGGTGACAGATAACTACAACCTTAAGTCAGTTGGTCCGAAGTCCTCACTTTCTCTATAAAGTGAAGGATATAAACTAGATGTGTGTATTTCAACCTTGCTTGCATAGTAGAATCACCTGAGGAGTTTTTAAAAGCCCAAATGTCCAGGCCATGCATCACACCTAGTAAGTCAACATCTTTGAGGGTATATCTGAGGCATCAGTGCTTTTCCCCCGAAAACTCCCCAGATAACTCCATTGTGCAGTCAAATTTGAGAACTAATGATCTAGTCATTTGTAGTATTGCTTTCCACTCCAAAGTTTTGACTCCATTCATCTGTTCTCCTGAGATCCCATAAGTGTCTTAGAAAAGAAGCCGGTAAGCAGGTAGCACTCACTGTCAATAGGATTATGGAGTTATTGACCTTGGAGAAGCCCTTAACTTCCAAGAAAACCATTTCTGAATGGTGTGAACATGGAGGGTTTTAGCTACATGCCTAGCTAAGTTATCTCAGACTTTGGTAGGCACCAATATTTACTATGCCACCAATCTTCTCCTTTAAGATAAATTCATCAACTATCACCAACTTCAATAGAATATTATGGGAATATGTGAGACTTTTTTAGAAACAAAGCCCAGGATTATCTGTGTGAACTTTAAACTTTATTTTTTAATTAAAGGGATGTGGTAGAGAAAAATCATAAAAGATAAACATCCCAAGTTAATCCATAGAATGTTTCCTCATTCCCATACACACAAATAAGCATAAGTGAGAATAAGTAACCATTAATTCCTTGGGTTTTCTTTTCACCTTTCCCCCATAGAGCATCACAGTAATTTTTATTTGGCCTTCACTTAGAAGAATGCAATCCAGGGCACATTTCCTCTTGAGTGGAGGACAATCAAGGCAGAATATAAATAAATCAAGTCCGGAGGCTTGAGGAGGAGGCAGAACCAGTGTGGGTAGAGCATCCTTTGGGGCAAATCTGTCTGAATCAGGGATTTTAAAAAGAAAGAACTCTTAAAAAAAACACTGTCAGAATTGCTAGTAATAATACTTCCAGCATAGTATAATACAAAGAATAAAAATTAGGTCAAACTGCTGTTTATGTCTATCTGGCCACCAGAGAGTGACTGACTTCTCTGATCACTAGGATCATGGAAATATGCAGAGAAGAAAATTCATAAACTTGTTGAGAAGGGTTCTAGGTGGTTGGATTTTGTTTTTGTTTTTTTTAGACAAATTTAAGGATATCTATTCAGCATCTAACTACATGCTGGGCACTATGGGAGACAGCTATAGACTGGGGGAAAAATGAACCCTGCCCTCCTCCAGACAGCTCTCTTAAAGAAGAGAAAACCCACATACCTGAAACAGAACCATTACAAAAGCAGGTGTAATGTAGGAGTACTAGGCTGAAGGGGGCAAACACTTGATGGTACAGTCTAGGATGGCTTCAAGAAGGAGGTGAGAACAGAATTGAAGGATTGGTACAATTGGTCTCAGACACCTCTCAACTCATAGACAATTCTCCTATATATGATTCCCAAGAAATCAACCCCCACCTCAAAAATTCTATGAGTATCTCTTAATAGGAAATTAAAAGTGACAAGAAGAGAGACAGGTTTGGATTTCATGTCATGAAGCTTCTTTCTCCAAAGGAACTCAGAACAGAACCCTTCTTCTTATCTAATAAGATATGGTTCTAATTCCAGGTTGTGGTCTTGAACATTCTACCTCACTCATCTGACCCTTAAGGGATCACTGGAGTCCTTTTCATATCTAGAAGTCTAATATTTTGGAAATCACAAGCTTAATAGCAATGAACTGATGTGTCAGTCTAGAAGTCAGGTTATATGTGCTGTTGGGAAGCAGCTGACCTTCAGATAATGATCTTTGGAATGCATTCTCATTTTCTTTAGCACATGCTTCTTTCCAATTACATTTTTACTATTATTCAAACAAGTCCTATATTCCCATAACACATATTACTAGAGGCAGGAAAGAATTTTTCCTAAATCAAATCAGAGGTGGTTTTAAATTTTAACTCAGCAGTAACATACTTCTTTTTTTTTTTAACATTTCAAATCATTTTTCACGCAGTAGCACCATTCTTGCTAACAAAAGTCTGCAGGTGCATAGATCATCACATTTTACAAACATGGAGATTTTAAAGTTCTAGAGAGGTAAGGAGATATGCACAAGGTCATACAAATAGTTGATGTCAGAACCAGAACTAAAATCCCAAGTTTTCCAAACTCCTTTCTAGAGCTTTTCCACTTGATCATGTTGCTACATTTATTATCATTAATACTACCATGGAATACTTCCATCTTTAGAAATCACAGAATATAAGAACTTTTAGAAAGGATCTTAGTGACCACCCAGTCTAACACACCTCATTACACAGAGAGAACAGGAGGTCCAGAGATGAGATCAGACTTGTCCAGAGCCACACAGCTGTTTTGTGAGTTCATGGGAAGCCAAGGTTAGCATTCCAGATAAGGAAAGGGGTTGGGTGGGGAGGAAAAGTGGAGTGAGATTTTAAGTCCAGCTTTGACTCATTCTCCTTACCAGTCACTGCCAAGGGCCTGGGGAAGAACCCCCGGTCCTCCTGAAAAGGGTTTCTGTTTGATCCCACAGCAATCCATCAATGAAGCCATACGGACATCGACACTCCCGCGAAACAGTGGGGCAGGAACCAGCGGTGGCGGCAGTGGAGAAAACGGCCGGGTGGTCAGCCATGACTTCCCCAAGTCCATGCAGTCGATTCCCTGCATGAGCCACAGTTCAGGGATGCCCTTGGGAGCCACAGGATTGTAACTGGAGCAGATGGAGACCCCTTGGGGAGCAAGCTCAAGCTCCCCCAATTCCATACCAAGCCCTTCAGTGCCAAAAACAGTAAAATTGAAACGCAACCGCCACCAACCACCATGACCACAAGGATCAGATGATTCACCAGATTTTCCTGAAGAATTGAAAAATCATTTTGCCGTCCCTTTTCCTTTTTTGATGTTCTTTCACCCTTTTCCGTTTGCTAAGTGAGGATGATAAATAACACTGCACCGCAATAAGGGGAGAATAACCCTGTTGAACAGAGCCTGTGTCTCTGAAAATGGAGTCATAGGAACATTAATGAGGAAACTGTACTGTTTTCTTTTAATTCATTTGTTAATGTGTCTTAGTGTGTGCAAGATTTTCTTTCTTACTAATATCCATGGTTTGAAGGTTCTGTTAGGCCCCTTCCTCCTCCTGGCTTCTTATTCCCAACTCCCTACCCATGTCTCTTCAGTTTTCAGATTGGAGATTAAAGATTCGCTCCACTTTACAAGCAAGCAAAAGGAAAGAGGCAACCTTCAAACTAATTCGCTATGGGAGCTCTCTAAGTTACCCTCCATTTCTCGACCCCAAGACATGGATGAGGATGGATGTTGTTGGAGAAGTGGACTGCCTTCCCCAGGAAGGGCACCTCCTAGACACTGATGTAGCTGAGAACATGTGCAAAAAGCAATTCAGACCAAGGGTGGTGGAGAGGACAAAGGCAGGTGTGCAGTCAGAGGAGGACTCACAAAGTTATTGCTGGAGTCTCAGAGAGAGCTTCCTTTAATGCGTAACAGCCATCCCATAGACCTTAGGTGGTTTCTTCACAGATTCAACCTCAGCACTGAGCAGTATGTCTTTCTGCTATGCTCAAGCCCAAAGGCACTCTGGTGGCTGAATTGGCCTCCTGAACCAAGTACAGCCTTGGGAATAACGGACAGCCCGGGAGATATTGCCCATGATTGTCACTTTTCATTTGCTTGACATCTGAGCAGGAACCCCACTGTGGAGTAGACTCTCTTTGGAGCCTCTGATATGGGGGAAAATGCTATGCAAACTGAATGCAAAAAAAAAAAAAAAAAAAGGATGGAAGAATTTTGGAAGAGGAAGCATCATTGAAGCCCACAAGCAACAGAACCTTCCATGGTGTGCGCTGTCCTAGGATTAAGAGACCAAGTCAGCTTAGAGTTTTGCTGACCTGGAGAACTTGGATTTTTATGTCCATATAAAAATGTTGTTTTAGCATGTGGCCACTTTAGAAAGTAAAATACCCAAGGCTGAATTACTTTAAGGAAAACAAGGAGATGAATTAAGTTGATAATGACATTGGGGACCTTAAGATCACTGACCCCAACTTCTAACCCAAGAAGGCTGACCTTCCCCCTGGCTGAGACAGAATGAGGATGTATTATTCCAATGACCAGACTCAATATGCCCATGATTGTGACTATAAAGCTGAACTAAAGCAAGTTTAGAGAAGTGACAGGGTACATAGAGAGAGGCTCAGGCTGACTGCAACTTTAGTTGGAAAGGGGGTTCCTGGTACATAGCTTTCTTGGAGATCCCGACTCTCATTCTTGGTGCAATTGGCTTCCAGCTGTCCAGCAGCCACTCTCCTAGGTGCATGATTCAGTGCGTGCCATGTGTCTTTAGCTTTTATTGATAACCATGTTCTGGCTTGTTTCCTTACCCCCTACTTCTCTCCAGTCTTCTCTGCTAGGGGTTATCACTAGCAACTGACAGACTAAAGGTTTGGGAGCCTACCAACAAGTAGGTGCAGCATGATTGGCTTCATCTGTGGATTCTCTCAGTGGACACCCACCATCTCTATGTCTCCCCCATTCTCCTAGTATCAGCCGTAGCAAAGAACCATCCCCAAATCAAACTCTATGCCCTTTCAACTCAAGTGTTGTTCAGTCTTTTCACGTGTCAGTGTGGGCATGGTACGTGAAGCAGGACCCTCAAGATGGATTTTTTTACTTCTCACTACTGCCAGCTGATGTTCTCCCCATCCCCTGTCCTCCCACCAGATTTTTGTCAGCCCTTAGCCTACCACTGCAGAATATGATATGACCTGTCATTAGGGAGTGCATTTCAGAGGAGTTAGAAATATCTCTCTATCAACATGCTTCAAAGACCTTTTCCTTTGGTAAGATGCCTCTCCAGCCACTGAGCTCACCACTAACATGATCTGATAGGGAGAGACCATCTAAGCTTACAATGAGAGTATATGCTGTGTGGGGGTCCAAGACTCCACAGAAGATGCTTTTTATCAATAGAGGGGTGACGGGGGAAAACAAAAGCAAGAAAAAAGTTAACTTGTATTATGTATTTTTACTACACTTTTCTTAAAAATAGAGTACTGGGAAAACTCTGAAAGAGATTGACATTTTTCTCAACAGGAATCCATACTTAACAGTTCTGGCTTTCATTAAATTTTGCTCTTTGGTACCTGGGCCTTTTATTTAACATCTATATTTGTTTTAATTCTCTTGACAGATGTGTGAAAGGATTTTTGCTTGATCAAACACTAAATATTTTTTTGGTTCCTGTTTTTCTTTCAAGTAGCCAGGGTTTGTTTTTTTCTTTTCTTTTGGTATTTGCATAAAATGAAAGTATCACCAAGAATTAAATCACTGTGGATCCATTATCTACTTTTCATATTTGTCCATTCCATTTTTGTGCCATTTCTGAAGCCAAAGCTCTAAAGGTTATGTTGTTTCCTTATTGCTGAACATTTTTAATGGTAACCACCATTCCTGATTCACAAACAGCTCTCAAATGAGTCATTTCAGCTAAGCTAGTTCACCGTGAGTTATTCATTCAAACAGGATAACCAAAACAAAAAACAAAAACAAAACAAAACAAAGCAAAAAACCCGAGTAATATTGGTTTTCAAGGGCCACAGTTCCAACTGCATAGGGAGCAGGGCTTGACATACAGTGGTCACAGTACCTCCAGAGAACTGGATGGCTCACAGGGTATATCTTCCAGACACCCCCAGACTGGAGTCTAGGTGTATCTGTGATATGCGGAGTCACAAACAAAACCAGTTTAGACCATGCTTAAACATAGATCATCCTGGTCCCACACCACATGATCCTCTCATTCTTTCCTGCAAGTTTTTCTTTCACTCCAGCAAGATGGGCTTTCTCTAAAGGATCTGACATTTATTGACATTTAGATACTGATGATTAAGAACAACTTCAAATGTTTTCTTTCCCAAGGAATTTGGCATATTAACAGGGGTCAGAGATCTCAAATAAATTAACAAAGTTCTAATTGTGGCATTTCAGAGAGTAACCACCATCTCTATGGTAAAGGGTTGAAGGAAGGCAAAGAAACCAGTGGACTCGTGTTCTTTTGATTGAAGCTCCAATCATTATTTCAACACCTACAGTCACTTCCAGCATGTAGGGTGCCTCTGAATGAAGAAACACTTTAACAGTGTTTCTGTGGAGAAACACTGACAGGTGGAGAAAATTAATCTCTGTCACCTTTCTTTCAAATAGCTGGGATAATGATCATAACGGCTATAAGAGCATATGTCACCATGTACTGAGCCTATGCTATGTTAAGCACACTTCATACTTTCTATATTACTATAATGGCCCTCTCAGGTAGGGCCTTCTGAAAGAGGAAGTCAGACTTTAAAAGATTACATAACTTGCTCACGTTCCTATAAGTGACAGAACCAGGATTTGAACTGGGTCTGCCTGAATCCAAAGCCTTTACATTACCTATCTCACTGGTAACCAGGCCATGATGCATGATGGTCAGGAAAATAGCAGGCAAGCAGTTCTCTACCTTCTTATAAAGCCAAAATAACTTTTTTTTTTAAAAGAATGCTTTACAGCTATACCTGCTACACCTTTGGGAAAGCCAACCTGTCTTTCTGAGTTAGTAGAAATCACTACTCCAGACCGGACTGCAAAAATGGAGAAGAGGAGAAAGAGTTTCTTATCGTCCCTTTAAAATAGATCCAGGCTAGGGAGCAGCAAGCACATTGGAAAGGGGACTGAAAAGCAGGTCCCCTGCAAAATAGTTGATTCAGCCTGAAGAAGGATCTTCAGGGCCATCCTGGGGAAATGGTGCTAGCTTTTTGTACTAGCTTTTTGTATGACTAAGACCAGGATCCATTCTGGGAGTTACAGGATAATGGACTTAGTCTCAGCTACAGAAAGGAGTTCCTAATGGTCAGAGTATCCTCAGAGTATATGGACTGCCCCTGGAGTCAAGGAGATGCCACAGGTGTGAAAGTTGACATACATATCCACTGATTTTCCTTACTTTATCTTGCATCTTTTATAGCTCTATTCAGGTTATTTGTTCAATAACACCCTAATATAGACTTCAGAGAGAGTCAGCAATACCCTACAGAAATGAGCATGAATATCTTTCAATGAAATCTCAAAACTCAACTTATCCTAATTAAGAAACAAAATGGCAAGTTCTTTCCTCACCAAATGCTAATGTTCTTTCAAGGAAAGAATGTCTAGGCAATACATTCCTATCTCACTTTACAGCTAAGAAAACTGAGTTCTTGCATAAGAAGCCATCTTCCTTTTTACCAAATACAATGGCATTTTCCCCTTGGGACTATGGAGACTTGACTGCCATCAGGTAGTCTGTGTTCTGGTGTTAGTCTGGCCACTGACAACCTTACTTCAGTGCTTTGTAATTTTCAAAAAGCTTTTATTTCTTGAAGTTTCCAGATCACATCATGAGTATAGAAGCAAATTGGTACAGTGGAAAGACCTAGATCAGGATTCACAATACCTGGCTTCTCTTCCTTCTTCCTTCACAATCTTGGACAAGAATATTATTAACTTCTCTGAGCCTCATCTTTCTCATCAAAGATCTAGGATATCTTGTGTCAAAATAAGCAGTGATACTGGATGCTAATTGCACACTGGAATCACCTATTGAACTTTACACAAAATCACTAGTGCCCAAGATACATCTCCAAATATGGTTTATCTGAGCTCAGGCATATTTGTCAGTGTATTGGTGTTGTCTGGTTTTCTTTTAAACTTGTAAGTGATTACAATATGCAGCCCGGATTGAGAACCACTGCAGTTGTGTCAGCTTGGGAGTCAGAGAAAACGCTCATAAAAACTTATCTGAAAATTACCAAGAACTATATTAGGGTTATTTCTGTCAGTGGTCAGACTAACACCAGAATGCAAGTTACCAGATGGAGTCAAATCTCCCTGGTCCCAAGAGAAAATACCATTAGATTCACCCGATAAAAGAGGAAGAAAAGATACTGTTCCCAAGGACATGGGGTCTGAACACTCCTTTCCTCCTTAGGCATGTCTATAATAACATAACATTCTCCTGGGAGAAGAGAGAGACACAGGACATTAGAGATAAGATACAATTATCAAAGATATCTCCTCAGGAAAGGGCATGGTGGGGGTGGGAAATAACTTTGTGAAATGAATCAGCTTTCAACACAGCCAGTTATTTTCCAAACGGGAAAACTACTTGGCTGTTTCCATTACAAACACCAAATCCCACCACTTGCATTTTTAACATAGTCCACTGGAAAGAAGTGCCTACTGACCTAATCTTCCATGGGCACTCTGAGTCCTACTAAGACAAGCCTAACTTCTCCATACCACACTTGCCATTTTCATAGCCCTACAAGGAAGGAGGGAACCAGCATTGGCTAAGCACTAACTGCATACCGGGTAAGAAGCTAGGACAAATCTCTCCTTTAGTCCTCAAAACAATCCTGCGAGGTGGGGATTTATCACCCCCACTTTGCACAAGAGGAAATGGAAACTCAGATTCAGAACCCAAGGTCATGCAGCCAGTCAATGACTTGACCTAGATTCCAATCCCACTCTGTCTCTCTAAAGCCACCACCTTTTCACTTTACCTGACTGCCTCCTAAGATTTCACCACACTAACGAAACGCACTGGAGATTGAAAAAAATATGAAGCCGATTGCCTACATTGCTGCCACTTTGTGGTGTGACCTTGGGCAACACATTTCCTACTCTGGGCCTCAGTGACCTCATTTGTGAAGTGGGAGAAGTGGGATTCATCTAATTGGTCTCTAAGATCCCTCTTAGTTGTAGCCTTATGTCACTGATTCTCAACCAGAGCAGATTTTGTGCCTCCCAGACAGTTGGCAATGTCTGGAGATATTTTTTGTTGCCACAACTATGGGCAGAGGTGCTGATGGCATTTAGTGGGTAAAAACCCAGGGACGCCACTAAATTTCTACAACACACAGTGCAACTTCCCACAACAAAGAATTATCCGGCCCAAAATATCAATAGTGCCGAGGTTGAGAAGCCCCATCTTATGTAATTACAGCATTGCAATACCAAGTTGAGCATGGACGATGGCAGAATAAGGCTGGAGAGTAAAAGGGCAGGGATCCTGAATCAGGTGAACCATCAGAGAAGATGAACAGTTACAGGATTTTGTCAAGGAAGAAACCAGGTTTAGGGAAGTAAGCTAAACTCAGAAGTGTTTGGCCCACAGCATAAATCTATGGAGCCCAAAGAAGCCATGGCTGGGGGTTCAATCAGGCAGCCAGAGCTAACAGCTGTGGCTCAGGAGGCAGTAGGGGCTCTGCCTGCAGAAGAGCTTATGCTCTACCCAGTCTCCTTTTGCAGGTGGCTCTGCAGCTAGAATCAGCTGAGAGGTGTCCAGGTGATCCCTACCACACCCACCCCACACCCACAAAAAAACTGGATAAGCTTCATTTCTAATCCCAGAACATACACTTTTTCTTCTCATCAACATACATAATGAGTACCCATGTCCACAGGTAGATGTCATGGGGAATAAGGAGTCAAATAAATGATAGTCCTGTCTCGTGGAGTGTCAATAATAGGAAGAAAAAATAAAGCTCAGAAACACCATTAAGTATAACACAAGGTTAAAGTAGATGGAAAAAGTTGAAGTGCCTGGATCCAGGCTTCCACATGCTGCTTGCCACCTTGTGTCCAGCCTTTAAAAAGGGGACTCTGAATAGATGCTATTCATTTTCTCCCTGATCACAATTTTCCGGCCACCCAGCTTCTGTCCTGTTTCTCAAACATGCATGGCATCCCCAACATGCCATGCTTAGCTCCATCTTAAGGCTCTTGTGCCTGTTGGTTCCTCCACTTGAAACGCTTTTCACTTGCAAGGCTAGCCCCTTACCCATGTCTTGGCTAAAAATGTTGTCTCCCCCAGAACATCCTTCCCTCTCCACCCTATGCAGACTAGCCCTGATGTCATTCAGTCTCGCATTACTTATCACCACCTAATCATATCTTGTCTACTTGCTTACTGTCTGCCTCTTCCCATCTAAAATACACTCACAAGACCAGGGACCCTGTTGCCACAGCACAATGCCAGGTACATAATAGAACCTCAATCAGTATCTGTTGAATGACCTGAGGAATGAGAGAGGTAGAAGTGAATTGCCTTTTAGTGCCCAAAGGAGGCAGAGCTCTGGGGAAATAAGGGAAGGAGGTGATGACATTCTTGTGTTGCCTGGGTAGGCATTACACAGTCAGAGACAGAAAAGGCATTCAAAGAAGGAGGTGCAGAATGAGTCAGAGCGTCAGGGCAGGAAGAGGCAGGGTCCGTTTGGGAAAAGGGCAAGTACAATGCAGCTTGTGCCGCATGTCCAGGCAAGCAATGACAGAGAAGGCTGGACTGGGCGTGAGGAGTGTTTATTTAATACATCATGAAATAGGGAGTTGAAGTTTTGGGGGCTGAGGAAGAAATCCATTCTGGTATCAGGTATTGAGTTTAGCAAGAAGCATGTATTTTGGGCACCTACTCTGTGCCAGGCACTGTGCTAGGTGTGTTCTATACCTACCAAATATAATCACCATGGCAGTTAGCCTGTGGTGCCGAATTACCACCCCACTTTCATTCCTGAGCAAACCGAGTCTCAGAGGTAGAAGTAGGACTTTAGACACCTAGATTTTGTGTAATTCCTACAACACAGGAATTCCCATTACAGATTGTAGGAAGCCATCTGTCCACATGACAATTAAAAAAAAAATCCCCAGTAGGAGACAGACCTGCCACCTGTGGATGGCACTTGCCTGACCAGGGAAAAAGGTAATGACTTTCAGGGCACTAATGGGTATTGTACCACCAAAGACCTTGTGATGCAAGGGATTTTTGATCCAGTCTATAGCCAATAAAAGGAACCAAGATGGGTTTATAAATCAAGTCGGGAGCACAAAATGAGGAAAAACAGGTGCTTTGCAACATTCCAGCCCCATTCCAGCCGTAGTAAAACATTTTCATCAATTCCTGAGGAGTGGAGGTATTTTGGGCCCATGGTAAATGTTGATAATAGTATCTTATATGTATCACATGGCAGGGGCTCCTTGGATCTAAGGATTCTAAATAAGTGTGTGTCTACATTTGGACTATTGCCATAGTAAGGCCGCTACTACCGACAAAGAAAACAGCCCACAAAATCAGTCCCTAAACACCACATTACAGGAACTATGTGGTACAATTATTAATGGTGATCAGCATTACCACTACCATTTGTTTGACATCTGCTCTGTGCCAGGCATTTTACGTACATTGTCTGATTTCATGCTTACATATCCTTGGGGAGAGATAGTTGCATTTCCTATGGATAAATGTTTTCCCTAAATGGAAGAGAGTCAGAAAAGTTCAAATGGTAGGGGCCTTAGAAATCATCTAATTATTATTTTATCCAACTATATTCCATAAATAAGTGACCTTGAGGCCCTAGAAAATTATTGACTTTCCCAGAGTGGTGTAAGTTCCTAGTTAAACCAAGACTGGCTAGAAGCTAGCTCTCCTGGCTCCAAGTCCTGGGTACTTTGCATGTAGAGAGAGATCTTCTCACATGCATACAACCCTAAAGCTCACTGTCTGGCTTTTCATCTGGCTCTGTAGAGCTAGTTAAGTGTACCTGGATAAACTGGACCATGATCTGGGAAAGCTTTTTTTTGGATTGAGGAAAATTGTTGAAAATTCTTACGAGGACTAGTCTCAGATCTAAAGTGGGCAAATGCCTGGAGGGTGGGACTTCAGAATAGTGATAAAATTGTCCCCCAACTAAAAAAAAATTTTTTTTAATGTTTACTGTGTCCCAAAATTTCTTATCCGGGACAAAACCTTTTTTATTGCACAAACTTAAGTTTCTTTAGAAATGTTCTTGGTAAGCAAGAACAACTGGCAGAAGCAAACTGGGTTAAAATGCTTGTTACCAGGTGTTTTCCTAATACTAGCTTTTGATAGGAATAGTAAAGAGGTACTTGGGATGGGGACACAAGGAGGTAAGCAAAGAATTCAGAATGCAAAATTCAAGGCTGCTGAAGGAAAATACCACAATTTTACAATTAGGAGGCCCTTGCTTTAATGTGCCTACCTGAAAAGTAATCACACAAAGACAAAAGAAATTGGTTATTCAGCAGAGAAGCCCGTGGTTGGACGTATGTGGAGTTTGAAGTGGAAGATTAAGCAGTTAGCTAAATAATTCTGGGAGGAAAACAATGCTTTAAAAAATGTTTATCTAGATCTGTTAGAAGGAAAATTGTTCATCATCCTTTTCTTCATCTTGCCATGAAACCATGATCAGAAAAAAAAATTGTTTTGATATTTCTTTCAATAAAAACGTGTTGTGACTTAGAGGGCCTGTCTTTAGACACAAACTCATTTAGAGAGGAAAAGGCAAAAAGCAGCTGTTAATTTCATTTGATTGAGTAATCAGTTTAATGAACTGCTCAGAAACCATTTAGCAATGGTATAAAAACTAACTTCTCAGCTATTGGAAAGCCATTAGGAAGAATCCAGTGCTGTACGGATAATAGACATCTCTGGGCTCTAACAGTTGGCATCCCTTCCTTTGAGGAGCTGGTCCCACTCCCATGGAATCACGTGGTGTTGGCTGCGCTGCCTACCTCGGTAGCCTGTCCTTCCACACACCTCTGCCCAGGCCAGAATAGTCCTATTCTGCCCTGGCCACAGTGATTAGGCTAGACATGATCTTGTGACCCAAATCTGGCCAATTCAAACCCTTTCCCGAGACTTTTTAAATCTGTAGTTCAAGTGAGAAGAAGGCCTTTGCATTTTGAATCCAAGCTAAAATTATCCAGGGGCTATCTTCGGACTCATGTAGATAAAGATTTTTTGCAGTAGGAGAGAACAAAGCCAACTGACCCAAGCCAAGATGCATGATGTAGGAAAAGAGTCCTGATGTCATCTGAGGGCCTGGACCCAGTTCCAAAGGCCAGACTTTAGCCGGTTACCCAGGGATGAGAGTTAATCACTTGCCTCATCTGCCTAAGCTACTTTGGGTTAGATTTCCATCTCTAACAACCGAAGGAATCCTGATTCATCAGTCACTGACCAGCTAGAAACTGTATAATAAGTACTTAAGAAAAAGTCAGTAATTGAGCTCTAATCAGTGGTTTCTATTCTGGCAACTGGTTTCAAACTGGTCTGACTAAATTCAAATGTTTCCTGTCCAAACCCATTTGCAAGTGCTGAGGCACCAGGGTCACCATCCCGACTCCTGTCAGCCTCCATTTTCTCCTCTGCTATCAGGGAAAAGAATGTTTTCCTATGGACCCGTCTTCTGAGGGATGCTGAGACTGTTAACTCATAAATACCTGAAAATTCTCTGAAAAAGATTTAGTGTTAAAGAAGCAATAAGTAGGGCTTCAAACAGGGTTTCTTTCTGTACATAAAATTTTATTTCCTTCATCCTTTGAAAAGGAGGATATTATCAAAGGATCTATACCTCCCTCTCTCCTGTTCCCTTCCTCCCTTCTCCTCCTTCCTCATCCCTCCTCCCATCTCCCTCTCTCTCTCTCCTACACACACACACACACACACACAGAACCATTGCAGGGAGAGAAGGAGAGCTTTGTTGTTTCATGTTTATTTCTCTTCTGCAGCAGAGATTGAACACCTACAGTTAGCCATCAACTTTGCATTAAATGCAGTGACTTTGATGGAAAGAAAAACATGAAATGCATAAATCCCATCAGGACTTGAGGTATACTGCATAGATAAATGAGAATACATAAAGAGAAAAATGGTAGAGGCAAACCACACTGATACATAGGCCAGCAAGGTCAAGCAGCAGTTTAGTACTTCTAGAGAGTCCCTGAAAAATCTATTCCCACCCCATTGGCTCATAGACAAAATTCCACTCACCGTATATGATGCTTTTGCTTAGAGTCATGGTTGCTCTAAAATAATAATCTTTCACAATGCCACAGAATCCTGTAGCCACAAATCTCTTTCATAACTACTGCCTGTCTTGATACATAGCAATGTCCTGAATGGTGGACAGAGTAGGTATCATTATTTTTCCATTTTATAAATTAAAACTGAGACTTAGGAAGATCAAGAGACTTGCCTAAAGTCACATAAGCAAAAGGTGGTGATCTAAGACTGAAATATGAGCTTCTTGACTCATGATCCCTGCACTCTATCTCTTGAGAATGCCAGACAGTTGCTGGCATGGTCATGTGATACCCTTTATGTGGAGGAAAAAAGTAAAAGCCTGTACCAGCTAACTTGAGGATGTAATCAGCCAAGGGATGGCCCTACAAATACAAAAGTAGAGAAGAAGGAAACTAATCATTGTTTTGCAGGCAGCGCCACACTAAATGGTGGTCTGACAGGACAGATGTTTTTGTTGCCATCACTAGAAATTTAAGGAGATGCAGAAAATTCTGCTCACCAGAGTGCCTCAAGGAGAACCTCCAGATAATTGCAATGAAAGCTTTCTAAGGTGTTAACCAAGAGCTTTTTACATTCTTCTTTGGCACACACAGATAGAGATAGTGCTGGTGTTATCCCTAATAGCCTGTACTCTGTATTCTACATGGTGATAAAAAAAAAATAATTAAAGAATATCAATCAGAAGGGTGCCAGATTATTCAACTTCTGGGGCACCAGAAGGTCTCAGTCAGGTACATATACCTTTCAATGAAGCCAGTTCCTGTACCTGATGGCAAACATATACGTGCTCACTCTCTCTCTGTCTCTCTTAATGCCTATAAAAATGGTCTGAAAGGCAGGCATTATCTTTGCTTTCACCTGTGCCTCTTAGAAAGGTTAAACCACTTGCCCTCCATCACAGAACTGCCAATTGGTGGAGACAGTCTTACAGTTCAGAATTGTCTGCCTCCAAAATCCCCTGTATCCAAGCCTGGTAAGAAGATTAATGTTGAATCCTCATTAAGGACCCAGAATCATACTTGTAAACTAGCCTCTGATCTGTTTATAAGAGATGTGCATTGACAATGAAAATCAGTTACTTGTCATCCTCTCTTTTCTCCCAGGCCCACTAAAAAAAGGGTTGCTGCAGGGCCAGTTGAAGAAATATTTTCTACACAAATGACCTCATTCTAGCTTCACAGTAACCCTGTAAGGGGCATGGGGCAGGCACTCATATCCCCCATTTTACAGATGAGGAAACAGAGGCTCACAAGGATTCATGGGCTGTCCAAGCCCAACCCAGAACGTTTAACCACAGCCCCAGAAACCTCCCTCACCCACTATCTCACCAAGCCTAGCATGTGTTCAGTACTCAATAAATTAATGAATTAATAATGGATGACTGGAATCAAGGATTATATCTCAGGCAAAGTGTGCTTCTGTATTCTCTACGTGCAGCTCTGCCTGTCTCCTTGCCACAGAAAACCAAGGCTCATTACATGGTCAAATCTGCAGAGCTCTTCCTCCTGCGGACCCCTAAGACAGGTGTCACCACTGCCATTTTCTTTTAACTTGGTAGTGCCCACCCTCACAGAATGTGATCAGCCTGCCTGCAGGTGTGATTGCCTTTGCTCTTTTCTCCTCTGTTCCACCACGTGCTCCTTTCCCGCTGGATGACATTCTTCCAGAGCCCACGCTTCTCATGGCCCCTGCCTCCCACTTCGGCATAATGAGCCATCCCTGCCCACCCCTGTCCCAGTCCAGTACAGCAGGAGCAACGGTGGCAAGAAGCATATGTGGAATTCAAGTCAGAAGACTGCAGACAGAGCAGACTCACTGCCCCAACCTCAAAGAAGTGGCATTCCCACTCCTCTAATCTCATTATGAAGGTGTAGTCTTGCCTGTGCCAGGGAGAGAAAGGTGAAGAGAGATCACAGATGTCCAGTATTCGGGATTATCATTTTCTGCCTGTTGAGTTAATCATCTGGGACTTCACAGAATCCTGGGTTCTCACAATTAAGACAACTAGAGGGCTGGGTGGGATGGGCACCAACCCATGCCTCTTACTTACATACTTCCAGGAACATGGATACTGATGACCTCCCCTGGGTAGCTATTTCTGCCTGCTCTGACTTTCAAATTGTAATACATGTTTCTGGGCACTGGTTCTTGGCTTCCCCTCCTAAGTGTCCCCCCTCTTCCCAGAGAGCTGAAAGTAATTCTCACCTTGTCCTCTCCTATACACCTCAAGATAAACATCTCCACGGTCTCAATAATACATCATATGATATGGTTTCCTCACTTTCCAGGAACACATCAAGGATCAACTAAGGCTATGTGTATGTGTATATGTATATGTATATGTATATGTATATGTATATGTGTATGTGTGCATTTTGTAAATCGCAATGTGCTACACTAGTTGTAAAGGAGTGTTAGTATTACTATGACTTCCAAAGTTTGTGCCCTCCTCTGCATTCTGTGATGCCCAACTCATCACTTTACCCCCAAAATGTAGCCCCAGTTAGTTCAATATCACCAACTACTACAACATCAAGATGAAGAAAAAAAAAGTAGAAGCTCATATTTAATTAGCACAATGTTAAACATTTTGCATTATTATGCATTTAACCCTTATAAGAACGTGTGCTATAGAGAGACTGTGATTGTTGTATTATAAATGAGGAAACTGAGGCCAAGAGAAAATATAATTTTCTATCTTGGTCAAGCTACTTAAAGGGCAGAGTCAAAACTGGAGTCCAAGTCTGTGGGACCCCAGAGCCTAACCATCTAACCATGAGGCTAGAGGGCTTCCGAAGTTGTCCAGTATCAGAGGCCATGGTTCTGTTCTTTACATTCATCAAGAGTTGAGGACTTTGAGAAAGGGTCCTGTCCTCAAGTAGAAAGTGGTCTGGGAAGTGGGCAGGGGAAAGCAGGTGGTTGTGGGGTATCTCTGTCATTGTCATTCTCAGTGGCTAAAGCTCAGCCAGGACATGGAGTGCTGAGGAAGCCTCATGTCTGCACGTGGCTTGGATATTTTCTTGCAGAAGTAGGAATTGGTCATCAGTAAAGGTATGAAGGACTCCACTGAGGCCTAGCTCTTCTCTAAGGCCATTGAAGGAGTCAATTCTGAGGAGGAAGGGTCCACAAGATTGCAAAATCACAAAACACAAGCTCCAGAAGGGGTCTTCATGTCCGGGATGAGCTAAAAGACGGCAGGACAGTAGCTAATAGTGGTGGTACTGTGTCTTGTGTTCAAATCCTAACAGTTGGCTAACACTGGGCAGTCAGTTAAACTGCCTGAGACTCTGTCTTCTCATTTGTAAAATGGGGACAACAATGTCTGATACAAAGGGTTATATAACCCTTTGTATAAGGGTAAATAACCTTAAAGCATGTAAAGCACTTAGCACAATGCTGGGCCCACTCTAGACCTCATATATGACAAATGTTAGTTATTATGACAAAGTGGCAGTTAAGCAGCTTCAGTGTGGCTTTTTGCTTCAAAAAACCATTTTCATTTTGACTTAGGGAGGAAGAAATGTTTCCCCAAACTTCATAATTTTACTTTTCCTCAATTGGCTCTCATGCAAAAACAAATAAAACATAAATAAAAGCGTTATTTAATTCTTGTCCAAATTCCTATTTCGCAAATAAAGAACGGAGTCCCACAGAAGGAATAAGACTTATCCAACGTCACAGAGTGAGAGGGTGGCAGGGAATCTAGAACTCCTATAGCCTTCCCTGTACACCTTCCGTGGCATTTGTTTCCAAGGCCAAAGATCCTCAAGGAAGATGAAGAGAAATGGAGAAGAAAAGAAGGTGGGAAATCTGCCACCCTGTGACAATCAAGGCAGTTTGAACTGATTGCACAGGCTGGTTATGCACACGACAGAGTGCCCCCATAGAGGCCACCAGGTATATGGATATTGGGGTTGGCAGTGCTGAAACCATTCTCTCTCCTCCTGAGCCACTCAGACTGGCATCAAGGAAATTAGCATCAAGTCTCCAAGTGGTGCAAATAATCTGTGCTTAGAAACAAAACCCAGAATGAATGATTTTTTGCTAAAGCCAGGACCAAAATGCAGACAACCTAAATATCCCAACCAAGGATTTACCAATCTAGACTGCTACTCTGTTTTTGTATTTTTAAAGCATTAATTTTTAAGAGCAGTTTTAGGTTCACAGCAAAAATGAAAACAAGGTACAGAGATTCCCCACCTGCCCTACCCATGCAGAGACTTCTCCACTGTCAACACCTCCCTGGCAGAGTGGTACATTTGTTACAATTGATGAATGTATAGTGACACATCCTTATCACTCAAAGTCCATAGTTTACATTAGGGTTCCCTGTTGGTGTTGTGTAGTCTAAGAGTTTGGACAAATGCAGAACAGCATGTATCCATCATTATAATGTCATACAGAATAATTTCTCTGCCCTAAAACTCCTTTGTTCTCTGCCTGTTCATCCCTTCCCCCACCACCCCTGGCAGCCATTGACCTTTTTACTGTCTCCACAGTTGTGCCTTTGCCAGAATCTCATAGTGTTGGGATCAGTCAGCATGCAGCATCTTCGGATCGGCTTTGACTGCTCTGGTTTTTATTGCTGTGTAACAAACTGCTCCAAAATTTAGTATCATAAAACAACCAGATTGTGTGGGTCAGGACTTTGAACAGGGCACAGCAGAGACAGCTCTTCTCTGCTCCATGATGTCTGAGACTTCGGGTAGGAAGACTCAAGGCTAAGCATGACTCGCAGAGTGGGGACTGAAATCATATGGGGATTCCTTGGACCTCATATTTTGCCCCTGCCCTGGGATGGCTTGAAGACTAGGTCTGCCACTTAGGGAACTCTCCTGTAGCAGAGTAACTCCCAGTAGTCACAGAGGATCAGGCTCCAAGCATGAGTACTATGAGCAAGGCATTTCCCTTCATAGCTTTCCCTTGGAACCCACATGGCATCGCTCCTGCCAGACTCTATCAGTCAAAGCAGTCACTGGTGTGCTCCAAGTCAAGCAGAGGGGACATGAATGCCACAAAGAATTTTCAGGCATTTTTTTTTCTAATGGCACAGTTACCTTGTGTGATGTGTCTCACAACCTAAAAATGCCAGTAAGCTCCTTAAAGTCAAGGCCATACCTTACATCTGCCTTCTCTTCAATTCTAAGAACAGAGCAGAGATCTTAGACCTAAATGAAATGAACGTTTCCATCTGTGCCCCCACCCTTGGCTATGGCTCCCTGGCAGGGCTCTGTTCAGGGTGGGCACTTAGTTCTAGAACATCCTTCCTCCCCCCTCCCCTGTTTTTGCCCCACTCTCCTCACCTACTTCATTGCTAAGGCTTGTCAGTTCTACCTCAAAATAAATAAGAAGTCCTTCCCTTTCTCCCCATCCACACTGATGACAGCCTTATTAGAACACATCAGTCTCCCACAAAATATCTTCCACGGACATCCACTGTTCTTCAAGTAAAATCTAAGTTTCAGACTCAGAGAATCATTAGTCTGCAGGACCTGGCCTATGCCTACCCCTCCGACCCTGCCATCTCATCCCCCACCTTGCCCTCTGTGCTCCTCTTGCCTCACCAACATCCAAAGCACTAAGTCCTTCCCACCTCCAGACCTTTGAACTTGACCCTCCTCCCAGAATGCCCTTCCTGCAGCTTTGTGCCCACCTGCTCATTCTCATCTTCCTGGTGGGCAGCAGCTCAATGTCTCCTCCTGAGAAAGGCTCCTCTGGGCATCCTCTTTCCATGTACCTTGGTCCTTTCATGCCAGTTATCCAAACCTGAGATGACTGTGTTTTATCTTCTTGTATTCTGTCTTGTTTCTGGCAAGTGCAGGGGTCTCTGCACTCTTTTTCACCGCTCTGCCCCATGCACCTGGAATCCTCTCTGGCCCACAGTAGGTATTCAGTAAGTATCTGAAATGAATGAGCTGGATGAGGTGCTGCATAGCTTCTGAGAGCAGAACACATTGAGCCTCTAACTTTATTTACTCTTAAAAAACAAATTACAGTAGTCCCCTACCTCGTTGATGATCTGCTGATCGACACAGTCTGCACTTTATAAGATAGAATAGAAAGAATTGGAGAATATTAGTGCTGTGGTGGGGCCCTTAGAGATCACTTCATTTCTCATTTTGTAAATAAGAAAACTGGAACCCAGAGAGGCCACAGGATTTTACCCAAGACCATATCCATTCCTTCATAAAACAATATTTCTTGGTGTTTAATTTCTTTAATTAAAGAAGCAATTGTCCATTGGAAAAAAATGAAAACTACATTGAAATCTGTCTCATAAAGACTGGAGCTCCCCTATTCCCACTCCCTTCTCTAGGAGAGACCACTATTTCTACTTTGGAGGGAATCCTTCCAGGCCTTTTCACATATGCTCACAAATAAATATATGTGCATATTAATGCATCTCTGTGCCATAACATTTGACTATCTTGAAAATTAGCATAGACTTAGAAATGCATTTCTTACAATGCATTTCTTAAAACAGAACAAACCACAGAGGTTTTAAGGAAAGGGATTCAATCCTATGCTACCCAGTGACAGAAGGAAACCCACAGGGCAGTGGACCTGCTGAGAAAGTTCTGGGGGACTGGCCTCATGGCAGCCAGGGAACAAACAAACACTTTGCTTTCTTTAACTGTTTAGGACTTGCTGATTTGGATGGTAAGTGAAATTCTAAACTTTCCTGGTGATGAGATGCTGACTGATCTATAGGAATCTATTCAACAGCTGAATAACCTCATGCCTTTGTCTGTAGAAGTCAAAACCAGAAGAAGGAAAACATCTCAAAAAGAAAGTGGTGGAGGGGTGCCAGAGAAAAGGAAGGGAGAAGAGTTTCCTGGTTAAGAATGCGAGAGCCACAGGGCGCCTGGGTGGCTCAGTCAGTTAAGCATTCACCCCTTGATTTCAGCTCAGGTCTTGATATCACAGTTGTGAGTTCAAGCCTGAGTTCAAGTCCTGGGTTGGGCTCCATAGGGTGTGGAGTCTACAAGAAGAAGAAGAAGAAGAAGAAGAAGAAGAAGAAGAAGAAGAAGAAGAAGAAGAAAGAGAAGGAGAAGAAGGTGAAAAAAGAGGAGGAAGGGAAGGTGGAAGAAGAGGAGGAGGAAGAGGAGGAGGAGGAGGAGGAGAAGAAGGAGGAAGAGGAGGAGGAAGGGAAGGAGGAGGAGGAGGAGAAGAAGAAGAAGAAGAAAAAGAAAAAGGAGGAGGAGGAGGAAGGGGAGGAGGAGGAGGAAGGGAAGGAGGAGGAGGAGGAGAAGAAGAAGGAGGAGGAGGAAGGGAAGGAGGAGGAGGAGGAGGAGGAGGAGGAGGAGGAGGAGGAGGAGGAGAAGAAGAAGAAGAAGAAGAAGAAGAAGAAGAAGAAGAAGAAGAAGAAGAAGAAAAAAGAAAGAAAGAAAGAAAGAAAGAAAGAAAGAAAGAAAGAAAGAGCGAGCTAGATTCAGATAAGCCAGGCTCAAACTTTGAAACCTCACTGAGCCTCAGTTTACCCATCTGTAAAGTGAAGATAACACCAGTACTAGTGGCACAGTACCTGATACACATGCACCCCCCATGTACCGCCCAAACGTGGGAGTTATCTGTAGAGTGAACAGGTGGTAATGACCGGGCTAGATGCCTTCTCTGTTACTTTCTATTGATCAGGTAAGGCAAATTAAACCCAGGCATGAGTCATATATATCCAAGATCTTTAAAATAAATTAGAAACTTTTATGGGACCTGAAAGTATGGTGGGAGGGCCCCCACAGCAGAGTGGCTCCCGGGAGCCATGGAGGTTCAGGCTCCAAGCATAAGTAGCATGGCATCAGAGTTGAGTCAGGGCCAGGACAAGCCCACACCATGCGCAAGATGAATTTATGGCAGACAGAACAGCACAGAGGGTGAGGAGGAGCTACACTTGGTGGAGAGAAGAATGAGTGTGTTTCACAGAAGGATGCAGGGCCATACATGGAGTAAACATGAAAGCACAAGCTGATGTAGGAGGCCCAGTCTTAAATCCAAAAAATTCCCACTTTAGGCTACAGTCCCTGTACTTCTCCCCAGGAAAAACCCTCCCAGCACTCATGCAACTTGAGAGGTTTCTTTGCAACCAATGTGTCCTCCCAAGTGAGCTTCCTTGTTCATCCCTATATGCCCCGGGTGCTGAGCAAAATGTCTAGCTCATGCATATCAGCGCTAATGGTTTTCAAATGAAAGAGATTTCCTTTCATATTAATTCATTCATTCCTTCATTCATTCACTCACATATTCACTTCTTCAGTGAATAAACAATCAAATTTCTCAAGTACCTAATGTGTACCAGGTGGGGCTATAGCTGTGAGGAAGACTCAAAGATCAATACTGGTGTGGAACATACATTCTGATAACGAATAGAACACTAATAAGTAAGCCATTAGTAAACAAAATATTGTAGTCATTGCTCTGAGAGATAATCAGGGAGGCATGAGAGACTGAGTGGAGGGGAATAAGGAGGATCTATAGTAGGATGGACAAGGGATCCTCTCTAAGATAATGTCTGAGCAGATCGCTGACCAATTTGAGGGAGCTAGCCATGGTGTCAGAAGGCAAAGGGGAGCCAACATCCTGAGGCTGGAGTGATTTGGAGGGTCAGAGGATCAGAACAGAAGTCTAGAGCATGGTAAGTAAAGTGGATATGAGATCAGAGACGGAATGCCTGAAAGAAACAGGGGGTGCAGTAGATCATTTTGAAGACAGTATGGTGGTAAGGGACTAACAAGAAATCCTTTTAGTAGATTTCCATTGGCTGTTTCAATTTCCTATGCACATATCAGGACAGGGTTGAAATTTTACACATATACCCACCAGGACAGTCAGAGTCCATTCTCATGGGTCAGTGCACACACCGTACCAGTTGCTAAGTATTTTGAATATTATCCTTGCATCAGAGCCAACTATGTAATAAGTACAGAATTATACATCAGGTGCAGGGGAGGAAGAAGAGAAACATTATAAACATCCCTTATCTCCTGCAGTTCACAATCAAGTTAGTAATAGAGACATATGAATAATTCAATTATGACACATCAAAGCCTTTCTTGTATTAGCAATAGAAATAAAGTGCTTTAAAATCAAGGGGAAGGAAGCAGGAGGAATTGGGAAAGGAATTTGGCAGAGGTGACACCTCTGACACCAGATGATGGGATGCAATAGCACAGAGCAGGAGAGTGAGACAGGGAGTGGGGGCTGGGGGAAGCCTGAGTGGGGAAACCAGGACTGTGCATCAGGGTGCATGCCAGAGCCCTGAGGGGGCTGGCATTGAGGTGTGGTGGCAGGGGCAAAGAAGGGAGCATGAGGGACAAACAAGGCTGGAAATACTAGTGTTCATAGATCATGAGCACTGCAAAGGTCTGCCCCAGCTTCCACCTTCTTCCGTCTGCAAGGGCGTACATTCAGGAAGGGACCCAGCACTGGGGATGAATACTGACTGGTCCTCACCTCTTTCCAGCTATTTGAGCTGGGAAAATATTTCCATCTGAGTCACAGTTTTCCCCACCAGTAAAAGTGACAAAATACCACACTTCACGGGGCAGTGGAAGAGGAGGGGAGATAAGGAACATAAATGCCCAGCTCGCAGGAACTAGCATCATGGTGGTAGTATAACACATACAGCTTTCAGGGGTGTTTACTGGAATTAAAGCCAAATGACAGGAGGATGCCATTTTGTTGACACAAATTAAAGTGATTAGCATTACAAGGCATCTTTACCCCCCAAACTAACAGTTTCCCAAACCTTAAGGTCCATGATTCATTCACACCTGATGGCAGGAGGGGGGGCAAGGTGAAGAAGAGCCTCTAGACCCGGGACAGCTCATCCCCATTTGATGCTAATTGCATGTGAATGCTTGAGTTAAAAAGACACCATTAAAAGTACATTAAGTTTAATTATGCTGGCAGCATCAGGCTGGGAGAGGCCCAGCTTTAATGCAGAATGCATAATTAGATAAAAACCTAATCCATTAGATTCTTATTTGTTAAGAAAATGTGTTTCATCTGTAAGTGTCACTGCAATGAGTGGCTAGGAACCCAGCTCCCTGGTGAGGGCATTTCTGCCACACCCAAGGCCTTCAGCGGTATATATGCCATGGGAGACCCACAAGGCCATGCTGCTGACTTCCACAAGCCAACCGTGAAGGAGGGCAAGCTCCAGGACTCCAGGGGACAGGGCCCAGCTGCCTTCTGTTTTTGTACGGTATGATAAGAGTCCTGGGATAGAAGCTCTTTGGAATCTATTATTATGTCAGCCATTCCCTCGCTGTGGGATATCTGGACAAGTTATTTAACCTCGGAGGACCTTGGCTTCCTCAGCTATTAAAGAAAGTGAATGAAGATGTGGTGAAAAGGGAACCCTTGTGTGCTTTGGTAGCATTGTAAACTGATAGAGCCACTATGCAAAATAGTATGGAGTTTCCTCAAAAAATTAAAAATACAAATATCATATGGTCCAGCAACCCCACTTCTGGGTTACATCCAAAAGAAATGAAGTCATTATATCAAACAGAAATCTGTACTACCATGTTCATTGCATCAATATTCACACTAGCCAAGATATAGAAACAATCTAAGTACCCATCGATGGATGAATGGATAAAGAAAATTCTACTGTGTGTGTGTTTGTGGGTGCACACAATGAAATCCTATTCAGCCTTTGAAAAGAAGGAAATCTTGTCATTTGCAACAAGTAGAAGGCACTATGCTAATTGAAATAAGCCAGACAGAGGAAGAAAAATGCTTCCTGGCATCACTTATATGTGGAATGTAAAATAAATAAGAATAATAATAAAGCTCATAGAAACAGAGAGTAGAAAGTAGTTACCTGAGGGTGGGAGAAATAGAGCCATGTCGGTAAAAGAGTACAAACTTTCAGTTATAAGATGATTAAGTCTGAGGATCTAATGTAAAACATGGTAATTATAGTTGATAACACTGTATTATAGGATGAAAAATTGCCAAGAGTAGAACTTAAGTGTTCTCACTTCGATAAACAAACACACAAACAAATAAAGGTAAAGATGTGAGGTGATGGGGGCACCTGGGTGGCTCAGGGAGTTAAGCGTCCAACTCTTAATTTTGGTTCAGGTCATTATCTCATGGTTTGTGAGTTCAAGCCCCACATGAGGCTCTGTGCTGACAGCATAGAGCTTGCTTGGGATTCTCTCTCCCTCTCTTTCTGCCCCTCCCTGGCGCACGCGTGAGCAAGGGCACACACTTCCTCGCTCCCTCTCTCACCCTCTCTCAAAATAAATAAATAACATTTGAAAAAAAAAAAAAGGATGTGACGTGATGGAGGTAGAACTCAGTGGGGGTGGAGACTCTTTCACAATGTATGCGTACATCAAATCTCATTGTATACTTTAAATATTTTACAGTTTTGTCAATTATACTCCAAATAAAGCTGAGAAACAAAATGAAGTTAACTGTAATTGTCTCACAGGGTTGATATGAGTATTAAAGGAGACAATCCCAGTACAGTAGTTAGGATGGTGCCTTGAATGTACTATGTTCCCGGTAAATGGTATTTGCTACTGAAACCATCATCATTGCCATCGCTAACCTCATCAATACCATTATTATTCTAGCACCACTGTGTGAATGAATGATTTTCCTCTCTGAGTCTCTCTCTTCTTTTACAGAATAAGATGATCATCCCTAAATATCTCAAAGGTTTTTGTTTTGGTTTTCTGTTTTCTTTTTGTTGTTGTTGTTTGTTTTTGCTGGAAGTATGTCCTTAACTTTGATCAGATTCTCAATAGGATCACACAGCTGTTAAGAACAACCACACATCTTGTGTTTTGAGGTCACAGACCCCTTTGAGACTCTGATGCAGGAATATGAATCCCATTCCAGGAAAAATGCACACACACACACACTTCACAATTCAGTTTGAAGAAGATCATGGGGTCTGCCTGAAATCTACTTCCTGTCTCCCTACATGTCCACAAACCCTGGGGTAAGAAGCTGTGCTCTAAACTTCCCTTTTAGCAACCTCCTTCTGCGAACCTTGCCCTCATGGGGCCTCCATGGTCAGCCTGTGAAATGGAAATACCCAAACCTGCTGAGCACACAGGGCTGCACCCACAGGCCTGCAGTCAATCCAGATTCAAATTCCAACCATCCCCCACAAGTTGTGTATTCTCTGGCAAGCTACCTCAACCTCTCCTCCTTCTGACTGTTGGCAGGATTAAATGATATCATGAACAAAAAGGACCAACTCTAGCATCTAGTAAGATGTCAGGAAATTTTGGCCACATTATTACTATTTTTAAAAACCTTAGAGGATGTCTCATCCAACTACCCTCCCCCATTTTATAGTTGGTAAATCTGAGAGTCAAAGAAACATCCAGAGAACAAAGATCAGTGCCAGTCACAATGAAAGGACCTTCAAAAAATTACCTAAAAAAGGAGGCATCTGGACATGTGGAAATTTAAACAAGCACACACACAGAGAACAGGAGAGGTGGAGAACAGAGGACCCCAGGTCCCAGGGCAAAGAGACGGCAACACTTGCCAATATCAGTCATGTTGCTCAAAGACCATAAAAAGCATTCCAGAGATTAAAAAGCATTGCCTGCGAGCATGGTATGTGCTGACGCCCACATCCAAGTAGGACTGGCCGTGGGAAGCGGTTGGCCGCCTGGGCTTGATCACAGCTGTCTCCCTGGGTGGCTACCTCTCATCCTAGCCCTTCATAGCAATTGGTCCTCATCCCAAAAGTTCTGCGGGGCTAAGTGCATTTTCCATGCTAAAGCCCAGCAGGTGAAGGGACTGAACCGCCTCAAGGTACTATTACAAAGTCACAGCATCAGATGCTTTTTTAAAAATGCCTTTCAAGCAGCCACCTATGAGGGGAATGTCAAGGGCCCCAGGAATCCCCCGATGAAGAAAACCAGACTGGTACCCTCTGGGGTTTCCAGTCCCTCACCTCAAGAGTCCAATCAAGAGGATACGAAAGGAAGGCAGGTCAGCACAGAAAAAGCCTCAGGGCTCAGTGCCCTCAGGTCAGTATAGCAGTGTTCCCCAGCCTGGGCTTGGAGCCAGGTGACCTAAGTTTGAATCCAAATTCCTCCACTTGTGCAAGTTATAGAACCATTTTAAATCTCAAACAACTCATCTGTGAAGCGAGGATCATGACAGAACCTGCTTCCTACAACTGATCTGCTCTTGAAGTACAGGACCTGGCACAACAATTACTGTATCTGTTTAATTCTTTTAAATAAAATTAAAAACCTGTACACAGGCAGTCTTAGATTCCCCCAAGTTCCCCCAAGAAAACCAGAATATCATATTCTGATGATTACAGACCTCTGTTCAAAGAAACTAGAATCCTTAACCCCTAAGCCTCTGTCCACTTAGTCTGGCTTCCATAATTATGTGATGTATTTTTTTTTCCTTTTTGGAAGCCTGGCTTAAGGAGATGTTCTCACCTATCCCAGATAGATAAAATGTCATGATCCTTATTATGCAGGGTCTATAATCCAAGGTCTTAGTATGTATCATTACCTATAGGTACATTTTCAAGGAGAATTGATTAGGAGTTCTTGCTAAAGAGGGTTCTATGAAGAAATAAGCTTAAAAAGGGCTGGGTGAGACAAGATGTTTTTCCCTACAGATCTTATAAGGGCCTTTAAAACATTCTTGTGCATTTATATATGCAGAGGTATATCCTTCCTCACTGGCTGTTTTTTCCTATTGTCTTTGAGGAAAACTCCTTCTCTACCTACCCTATTAGTGTTGATAGCCCTGGTTATGAGTCCTCTTTCATCTATGTACTCTCTTCCTGGGTGATCTCAAACAATCCTATGACTTGAAATGCCACTACAAGATGACATTAAAACTCTACCTCCAGCTCTGAGCTGTAGCTCCCAATTTGATATCAACCACTGCAAAGCAGGACTCATGACTCTACCCCTCCACCACCAGCCACTTTCTCCCTAGTCTTTCCCATCTCATTAAGTGGTATTGCCATCTACTCAGATGTTCAAGCCATTAACCTGGGAGCCAATTGCTTTTTCCCCTGAACACCTACATCCAATTTGCTTGCAAATTTTTCATATTTTTTCCTCCAAAATATATCTCAACTATGTAATTTCAATCTCTGCTGCCACCATCGAGTCCATACCATCCTCTCCTCCCTAAACCACTACGATTGTCTTCTCAGGCCTTCCAGAGCCCACTTTTGCTCCCCTCCATCATCTACACAGCACCAGAGTGATGAGACGAAAATGTGATTCAAACTTCTGTTAAAACTTTCAACACCTCCCCAGTACCCTCAAGATAAGGTCCAAATACCTTAAAATTCCAAACAAGACCCTTGCTAAGCTGGGTCCTGCTCACCTCCCAATGTCCTCCTTTACCAGACCCATCTTAGTTCTTTAAACTTCATCCATACTGAATAATCTTTGGGTCCCCCAGATGAATTCCACTCACCCTCTTCTTCATCTACCTAGAATGCTTCCCTCTTCCTTCCTATCATCTGACTCCACGGATCCTTAATCAGCACATCACTTCCTACAGCATATTTTCTGTGATACACACACCCTATCCCAAATGGATGGGGTGCCCTGCTACTGTGATCCCACAGACCTTGGTATTTTCCTAATCAAAGTTCTTATCATACCAGGCTATAGTTATCTGGTCCCTCCTCTTCCTTTCCCACCACATTTTTGCAGGGCAGGGACTTTATTGCTTTCATACTTGTAATCACATTGCCAAGAACAATACATGGCAGAGATTGGATAACCCTTAGGTGTCACAAGGAATTATGGGCAGGAAGAAGATAAAGAAAAATTATTTAGTTAGGAGACACAATAGAAACAGGTTAGCATGCAGACATGAGCATCATGTGCAGGTGATGATAACACTTTGGGTTGACAAGATGTTGCCTATATAAAATGAGGCCAGACACCAGAGGACCATGGATACCAGATGCAGGACCAATAACACCACTATACATAGTCCAACACATACTATAACAAGATGGGATCAAAGGAAGTCTTGGCTAGGACTCTGACAAGAGGGATTTGAGTCCTTATTTTTCTATGAATTAGCTGCATAATGTTGAGCTTCCTCATTTGTAAAGAGGGGATTAGACTGCGGTCATTTAAATGCCCTCGACAAGCCTCCATTCTATGCCACAAGAGCTACTTGCCAAACATTTTTCATGCCACTGACTTATGTTTTCTCTACATATTATTGCTTCAAATTTCTGAATGTATAGGTGTGTATCTATACATTCTTCAAGATCTAACTCAAATATCATCTTCTCTGAAAAACCTTCTAAGTTATCCCAGGGATGAACTAATCCTTCCTCCACTTTGTACTATCACAAAAACGTATATGTTTCTGTTAGCACTTCCCACACTATGACACTTTCTATAATGTGGTTATAGCTATACTATTTTGTACAGATAAAAATCATGTCTAAGGACTTCTGGCTTCCAATAATGGCAAAGTAGATTTTAGGAGACTAACCTCCAACTATAACCATTATAAACTCTAAAAAAATATATATTTTAAAACAACTGTTTGAAGACTCTAGAGAGCAAGTAAAAGTAAGCAGAAACTGGGAGAGACTTAATATTGAAAGAAGGGACCCTCCATGGTTGAGATCCACAATTATTTGCACTCTACCATGAAGAAACTCTCCAGTCTGTGTAGTAATATCTTCTTGGATAGAGTTAAAAGGGAAATCTCCAGTTTTACTGGCCAGAGAAAGTGGAGGAGAGAGTTTAAGGTTGACAGAGGTCTAGAAATTAAAGGGGAAATCTATAAAAGGAAGGAATCAGGAAAATCTGTATATAAGCAATCTTCAACTTTTTGACTGATCCCTGAATTGCATGTTCATGGGGTGAGACTCAACAGAACTAAGGAGGAAAATAACACCTGGAAGAGGTGAACAGAAATATCAGCAGTTTCCTGCCATAGGAGAGACTGAATTTGAAATTCAAATTCTACCAAGTTATAGGGCCTTGGCAACCATCTCAGGCTGTCCACTGAAACTTCAGAAGGGCCATGACTCAGGAGGGAAGACTATATCCAAAGATTAAGGGATTCACCCTAGCATTAAGGGTAAACCCATAATAGACCCACTCACGCAAAGAATAAAATTAAGCCTTGAGAAGTTCAAACTGCTGTACCAGCAATCTAACTCCCTACTAAAATAAAACCCAATTCTCTTTGGAGGAAGATAACAGAATGCAGAGTCTCTAAAACTTGCTGTATAAAATATTCAGGATACACTAAGAAGATTATTAGACATAAAATCTATAAAAAGTGGCATGTGGTCAAGAAAAAAAATTTTTTCCTATCAAAGGAAAAAAGCCATAAATTAGCCTGTACTACAATTCTCCAGAGAAACAGAACCAATAAGAAATCTATATAATTATAGATACAGATATAGATAAAAAAAAGATTATATTTATTGCATTATATGTAAAATAAATAATATGCTATATGGAGTATACTATGTCATTATATATAATATATGAAGAGATTTATTATAAGGAATTGGCTCATACAATTATGGAAGCTCATCAATTCCAAGGTCTGCAAGGTGAGTCAGCAAGCTGGAGACTCAAGAGAGCCAAGGTTAAAGTTTTAGTCAAATACAAAGGCCTTAAAATAGGGGGAGCTGATGGTTTAGTTTCATTTCAAACACCAGCAGAGTTGAGACCTAAGAACACCCAGTGTTTCAGTTCAAGTATCAAGACAAGAAGAAAGCTGATGCCCCAGATTGAAGGCTGTCAAATGGGAAAATTCTCTTTTTTAGTAGTTCTTTTTTGAAATTATTTATTTATTTTGAGAGAGAGAGAGAGAGAGAGAGAGCACAAGCAGGAGAAGGCAAAGAGAGGGAGAAAGAGAATCCCAAGCAGGTTCTGTGCACAGAACCTGACACGGGGCTCAAATTCATACACTGTGAGATCATGACCTCAGCCAAAACCAAAAGTGGGACCCTTAACCAATTGAGCCACCCAGGAACCCCAGGAAAATTCTCTCTTATTCAGAGGAGAGTTAGCATTTTTGTTCTATTTTGGCCTTCAACTGATCACATGAGACTCACTCAAATTAAAGAGAACAATCTGCTTTACTCAGTCTACTTGACATCAATATTAATCTCATCCACAGACACCCTCACAGAAACACCCAGAGTCATGTTTGACGAAATTACACTGTGATAAATTAAGAAAATATTTTAATCCTGTTATCAAACACTAAAAATTTAATACAAAGAGTTAGATATTTTTAAAAATGGAGAAGACAGATGTACTAACTTACAACTCAATACAAAAGAAGAATCAATGAACAGAGGATAAATAGAAAAGAAACAGCAAGATGATAGATTAAAATCCATCCATATGAACAATTACATCAAATGTATGCAGATTACTCCAATGAAATCACAGATATTATCAGCCAGGATAAAACGCAAGAACCATTTGTATTCATTTTAAATACAAGACACAAACAAATTGGTGGTAAAAAGAAGGAAAAGTTACCATACAAAGAATAAGCACAAGAAAGCTGATATGTGGTACATTATTATCAAAAAGACTTCATGACAAAGAGTATTAACAGATAAATATGTACATTTCAGAGAAATAGAAGGGTCAATTTATCAACAAGCCATCACAATCATAAATGTATATTCTAACAACAAACTCTCAATAGTAGTGGAACACAAATTGAAAGTAATAAAAGGAATTAGACAATTTCATAATCAGAGTAGATTTTAACAGCCCACTGTAAGTAAATGATAGACCAAGTAGGCCAAAATATCAGTAAGTATATAGTATATTTGAACGACATGGTCAATCAATTTAAACTAATTGATATCTAAAGAACACTATACCCAAAAATTGCAGGACGCACATACTTTTCAAATGTACATGGAACAATAACCAAGATGGACTATAACCAAAGTGACAACACAAGTAAATAAATTTCAGAGGATTAAAATTATACAAAGTATGTTTTTTGACTACCACTGACTTAATTTAGAAACCATTAACTATATGATATCTGAAAATTCACAAATATTAGAAATTAAACACCCCTCTAAATGATTCATGAGACAAAGAAGAAACCACAAAAATAATTTTTAAATATTCCTATGTAAAAGAAAATAAAAACACAACCTATCAAAATGTGTGAGATGCAATTAAAGCAGTATTTACAGGTAGATTTGTGGTTTTATTATTTTTTTAAATGTTTATTTATTTTTGAGAGACAGACCACAAGTGAGGGAGGGACAGAGAGGGAGACAGAATCCAAAGTGGGCTCCAGGCTCTGAGCTGTCAGCACAGAGCCCACTTCAGGGGCTCCAACTCACAAACCATGATATCATGACCTGAGCCGAAGTCTGATGCTTAACCAACTGAGACACGCGGGCGTCCCAAAGGTAAATTTGTGTTTTTAAATGCTTAAGTTAAAAAAGAAAAAAGGTTTAAATTAATGACCAAAAGTTCCACCTTAAAAAGCTATGGGGAAAAACAGAGAAAATCCAAAGTAAATAGGTTAAAATAATACAGATAAGAACATAAACCAACATAATTTTTTAAAAGATAGGTAACAAAGAAAACTAACAAAGCCAAAAGCTGTTTTTCTGAAAAGATAAGCAAAACTGACCAACACCCAGCTAGCATAACTAAGGGAAGAAAGACAATATATATCACCTATAAGTGGTAACAAAAGGGTCTTATTACCATAGATCCTATAGACACTAAAAGGATAATAAGAGACTGTTTGGGGGGCGCCTGGGTGGCTCAGTCATTTTCTGTTCACAAAAGAGATACATGAAGGACTAACAAACAAATAAAAGATACCCAACATGATTAGCCATAAGAGAAATGTAAATTAAATTTCTAATGGGATACCATTTCATACCCAATACATAAGCTAAAAAAAAAAAAATGTCTGTTAGGGGATCCTGGGTGACTCAGTTGGTTAAGCATCTGACTCTTGATTTTGGCTCAGGTCACGATCTCACTGTTCATGAGATTGGTCCCCACATCAGGCTCTGTGCTGATAGCATGGGACCTGCTTGGAGTTCTCTCTCTCCCTCTCTTTCTCTCTCTCTGCTTCTCTCTCTCTCTCTCTCTCTCTCTCTCTCTCTCTCTCTCTCTCAAAATAAGTAAATACAAAATTTTTAAAAATTTTTAGATGTCTAATAATACCAAGTACTGAAAAGGGGATAAGGCAACTGATAAGGCAACTGGAACTCTCATACATTGCTGATGGGTATGCAAATAATACAACTACTTTAGAGAAGAACTTATCAGTTCTGTGTACAGTTACTTATACACGTACTCTGTGATCCAGATATTCAATTCTTATAGTAGGCAGTTGTTAAGATGGTGCTGAATAATCTCTGTTTCCTGTTGTGGCCTCGTACAATTCCCTCCCCTTGAGTAACTTGCTTCTAACAAGAGAATACACCAACATTGAAGAGATGTCACTTCCACTGTTAGATTACAATAGGTTGTCACTTCTATCTAGGTATCTCTCAGTTGCCTTTCCAGCTTTTACACTTTGATAAATCAAGCTGACATCTTGGAGAAGCCAATATGGCAAGGAACTGAGGATGGCCTCCAGCCAGCAGCCTACTAGAAACTGAGGCCTTCAGTTCAACAGCCCACAAGGAACTAAATCCTGCCAACAACCACCTGAGCTTGGAACTGGATTCTTTCTCAACTGAGCATTCAGATAAGACCCAAGCCTAACCTGTTGGGATGAGCACTGGGTGTTGTATGGAAACCAATCTGACAATAAATTTCATATTAAAAAAAAAAAAGACCCAACCCTAGCAGATACCTTGATCACAACTTTGTAAGCAACTCTGAAGAAGAGGACCCAGTTAAATAGTATATAGATTTCTGATCCACAGAAACTGTGAGAAAAGAAATGTGTGTTGTTTTAAACCACCAAATCTGTGATAATTTTCTATTAAACAATAGATAATGAACACAAATGAACAAGAATTTTCCCAAGAGAAATAAAAATATACACACATAAAATTATTTGCACAAGAATTTCCATGGCACCATAGCCTAAAACTGGAATGATGAAATAGGTAAATTGATAAATAAATTATAGTATTTTCATGCAGTGAAATGCTACTCAGCTATGTTAATAAAATGTTAATTACTTTAAGTGGTTTGATTGCTAAAAGGATACACAAGACTCAAAACAGTTTATCCTCAGGAAGAAACCTTGATATAGACAAAGGATATAATACAGCAGTAACAGGAGGTCTGAAGTATAGATTTCCTTATCTTTTCATGACTGTGTTGGGTTGCCCAGGACCCATACTGTCTTTGGCTCTCAAACCACCACTGACATGTACACAATCTTAGAATCAGGAAGCCAAAGGTCTGCTTGCAGGAGAGGTTTCTTATAGTGATCTGGTTAGCACATTAGAGCTACGTGTCCAATCTCTGCTTTCAACCCTTCTCAGGCTCCATGAAAACCAGATACAAGCCATCAATCTAATTATTATTAATGAACAAACTGACAGGCTTGTATAACCTGGCCCAAAACACCCACATACACATGGTTATAAAACATCACTTACCTCCAGTTATTAGATTCCCTAGCTTTGGCCAAGGGTTAATATAATAGTCCGGGCAATGCTGGAGAGAAGTATATGATCAATCAGCTGAGATTAATTCATCCTACACAAGCAATTAAAACAAACTATTGACACACATACAATGAGCAAAAGTAACCAGACACAAAGCTAGGTATTGCAAGGTTCGCTCCATAGGAAATTCTAGAATAGGCAAAACTAAACCATGGTGACAGAAATTAGAATTCTGAAGAAAGGAAAATGTTTGCCTGGGGCAAGGAAAACAGAAGAAACAAATGGAAAAGTTTAAAATCAATTTCAAGGAAGCTATTTCCATTATGTCCTCCAAATGAAATGGAAATCTGTAGACTATAGGTGAATTTTTAAAAAAATCAGGTTTTAGGGTCATATCTGGGTCGAAGTCCCAGCTTCTCTATTTAATAGCATTGCATCTTGAGAAAATTAGGTAAATTTCTGCTAACCCTCAGTTTCTTTGTCTGTAAAATAGGGGTAATAGTTAGATGAGAAAATATGTAAAGTATTTTGCATAGTGCCTGGCACATAGTGGGTGATTAATAAATGTTAATCTCTATTATGGACTGAATAGTGTCTGCAACACCCCTACCCCCCACCGGCCCAGATTTATATGTTGAAATCCTAACCGCCAATGTGACTATATTTGGAGTTGGGGCCTTTAAGGAGATAATAAAGGTTAAATGAGGTCATTACCAGGAGTGCAGCCACACCAGAACCCAACCATGCTGGCACCTTGATCCTGGACTTCTGGCGTCAGCAATGTGGGAAAATATATTTCTGTTGCTTAAGCCACGCAGGATGTGGTATTCCATTATGGCAGCCCTGGCCTTTGATAATCATCACCAGCATTGAACAGCCTCAATAAATGTCTTGGATTAGAGGGACATTTTCATTCTTTCATTCATATGTTTAACAAATGAATGTACCTACTGTGTGCCTGACACTGAAGAGTGGATAATGCAAAGTCACTACTCCCAAGGAGGTTAAATTCTAACAGGAAAGCCAATAACTAAACAAACAATTATACTAAAACACCAGGTACAGATAAATATTGTGAAAACAAATAAAGCAACATGAGAAGACAGGAAGTGACAGGAGCTGCTGTTTTACACAAATGGGTGAGAAACACCTCTGGTGAATTGACACAGGAGCAGAGACTTGAATGAAGTAAAAGAAACATCATGGAAATATCTGAGAACTGCCAGGTACAGGGAAGAACAGGCACAAAGTCTCTGAATGGCAATGTACTTGTCAAATTCAAGGAAAAGCAGAGACCAGTGTTACCCAAGCAGATCATGAAAAAGGGACAAGAAGGGGGAAATTAGGCTGAAGATGGGAGTAACAGGTGAGATCATGCGGGGACTTGGGGGGCAAAACAGGAAGTTTGGCTCTTATTCTGAAAGATGGAAAATAACTGGGGGAGGGGGGCTTTATGCAGAGCATAACTTGATTCAACTTATATTTAAGAGAGTCACTCTTAGGGTGCCTGGGTGGCTCAGTCAGTTAAGCATCTGACTTTTGATTTCGGCTCAGGTCATGCTTTTACAGTTCATGAGTTCAGGCCCTGCATCAGGCTCAGTATGAAGAGTGCAGAGCCTGCTTGGGATTCTCTCTCTCCCTCTCTGTCCCTCCCTGCTCGCTCACACTTTCTCTCTCCCAAAATAAATAAATAAACTTTAAAAAAAAGAAAGAGAGAGTCGCTCTTGACTGCTGGGAGTCGGGTGGGGGAGGGGCTCAGCAAGGAGGCCAATTAGCAGTTTACTGCAACAGTCCATGCAAGAGATAATAGGGGGCTGGTCTAGGGTGGCCATGATGGGATGGTGAGAAGAGGTCAGAGTCTAGATATATTTCCAAAGAGAAGCATTCACTGCTGGATTGAACACGTAATACACAGGAAACAGAGAAAACAGGGATGAAATCAAGGATGTGGATGGCAGAGGAAGGACTCTTACAAGGAGACAAGAGGATCTGTATTTTAATCCTTGACCCTGCTTGTAACCCTATACTACCCCACACCCCTATGCGTGTTGGATGATAAATCTTTAAAGTGGGATTAACCAGATTGGCCATGTCTCCAAGAACCATGTAATGATCCAATCAAGCTCAAAAAGCTTTGAGAAAGCAGTAAAGACCACAAAAAGATTACCCTTTATTCATCTCCAGCCACAGAACCTCCATCAACTGCTGTAGCTGCCTCCCTGCCTCCCTTCCTCCCCAGGATGCAGTAATGCAATAAGTCATAAATAATGCTGACATGGAAACCATCACTATCTGGGGCACTGGACAGCATGTGGCACCCTGTGAGTAATGATGGCCTGGTAACCAACGTCAGATGGCTCAGGAAAATGAATCACTCACCTTCCTAGCACAGACATCACTGAAAATGACCAAAGGAGCAGGATCAGAACTTTTTTGAGGACACTGCCTCTGCCTCTAGCTGCCTCCTTGTAAAGTGGTCATAACACAGCATGCTGCGTCTCTTTCATTGTAATGTGCTCCCAATCTTTAGGGCAAGGAGTCTTGGCACGCATGTGAAAGATTTCATTTCAACCCAAGTAAAGCAGAGTGGTGCTCTGCACTCCCTGCCCCTATCCCTGCTTCATTTTTTTCCATACACATATCACCAATTGACATACACTTTACTTGTTAACTGTCTATCACCCCCACCTATAAAATATAACCTCCTTGAGAGCAGGGACCCCTGCCTGTGCTGTCTACTGCTCCATTTTTAGTATGTGAAAGAGGGCCTGACATGTAGCAGAGGCACAATTAATCTTTGTGGAATTAATGGATGGATGGCTTCTTGAAAAGGTTTTAGTTGTCTCTGGAGATCATATTAAAATTTTCTTTCATTAAAAAAAATACATATAGGGGGGCCCCTGGGTGGCTCAGTTGGTCAAGCATCCGACTTTGACTCAGGTCATGATGTCACAGTTCGTGAGTCAGAGTCCCACATTGTGCTGTGTGCTGACAGCTCAGAGCCTGGAGCCTGATTTGAATTCTGTGTCTCCATCTCTCTCTGCCCCTTCCCTGCTTGTGTTTGCTTTCTCTCTTGCAAAACATAAATCAACATTTTTAAAAACATATAGACATTAACAAAATTTTGGCATACAAATTCAGGGGGGTTATAGATACCTTGAAATCCATCCATGAATAATCAATGAATCAACCCATGAATAATCCTCTTAATTAAAATCCAGAAGATAAAGGAGAGAACCTGAACCAGAAGCCCCAGATGTTAGATTTTTTTTAATTGTGAAATTCTCAAATCTGTAGTTTGTTTGTTTGTTTGTTTGTTTGTTTATATTATTTTAGAGAGAGAGCAGGGGAGGAGCAGAGAAAGGGAGAGAGAGAATCTCAACCAGTCTCCATGCTCAGCTCGGAGCCCAATGCACAGGCTCAATCCCATGATCCTGGGATCATGACCTGAGCCTAAATCAAGAGTCAGACGCTCAACCGAGTAAGCCAACCAGGAGCACCTCCTCCCCAGACTTTAAATTTTAATCCTACCTTCACCAATGCCTTGGGCTTTGGGCAAGTCTTTTCTATATTCTGAGCCTTATTTTTCTGATCTGTAAAATAGCTAGAATGGGCAAAGAGTTCTATAGCATCCCTTTTAGGTCTAACATTTAAAATTCTCTAGTGCCACAGAACTGAAATTCTCTAATCCAAAACTTTCATTGTGCCAATGGGAAAATTAAAATTCAGACAGTAAAAAGCACTAC
Organism: Neofelis nebulosa; assembly: GCF_028018385.1. Lineage (NCBI taxonomy): Eukaryota > Metazoa > Chordata > Mammalia > Carnivora > Felidae > Neofelis > Neofelis nebulosa. The sequence continues at coordinate 46,402,528 of NC_080782.1, forward strand.
CCAGGTCAAAAGAGACCCATTCTAAACTACTGCCTTGGGCTTTCTGACTATGAATAAAACTTGGTGGATTTGGCGCTGTTTGCAGATGCATATTGCCTGCTGCCATACTTCCTGTTTCTGAATAAGCCCCTAAACCTGGCAAGCAAAACCTGGTGAAATCTTTTGCTGGTCCTTGCTGCTAGGCAAAAGATGTCCTTAGAGATCCAAAGGGCCTTCCCTCAGGTACTCCTTCTTCACTGTCCTGTCCCCCTTCCTACTTCCTTCCCTTTGAACATTCATAGTTCGTTAGTGACCCAAGCTAGATTGTACCAATGTGGATATATGCTTTCAATTAAAACATTTTCTGAGGTACCTGGTAGTTCAGTCGGTTGAGCATCAGACTCTTGATTTCAGCTCTGGCCCCGGTCACAGGGTCATGGAATCAATGCCCACATCAGGTTCCATGCTGAGTGTGGAGCCTGCGTAAGATTCTCTCTCTCTCTCTTTCTCCCTCTGCCCCCTCCCCCTCTTTTGCACTCTCTCACTCTCTAAACTAAATAAAAATATTTAAAATATTTTCTTTAAAAACAAACAAACAAACAAACAAATACTAGTGACTGCTCCAGACTGACTCTGGTTTGACCTGGAATTTTCCAATTACCCCAAGGCTGTATGTCTTCCTGTTCTTCTATTACCAAGAGGTTGCTTCCAGCTCAAGCCTTAAGCAATCAATATTTTTTATGGATTTGATTCAATTTTAGAGCCATGGAAAGTTCACCACTTATGGTTGATGAAGAAGAAAGGAAAGGCATATCAGTCACCTCACCAGTTCAGTTATCCTTATCAGCTAATATTTCTATATTTCTTTATCAAAGAAGCTCATCCACATGGTAAAAGTTCAAGGTTATGATCAGGTAAGAAAGGTTGGACTTATACAGAAAGTGTTTTGAAAAAGAAAATCCAAGAGTCGATGCCTGGCAAAGTGCTTGATTCATGGTAGGTACTTAATTATTAGAGGGAAGACAAAAAAAAAAAAAATGATGGACCCTAGATGACCTCAAGTTGTTGTTTTCACATCAACTTTTGAGTTCTATGAAGACCAAAACATTGGGAAGATACTTCCTGAACTTTCCACTCTCCCCAAGTTTTGTGTGCCATTTCCCATACTTAGACACTAGACTCCTTAATACAGCCATGTGCAGAAAAAACAGCTTGTAAAGTAGTTTTCTATGGCAGCTGTAACCAATCACTACAAACTGGTGACTTAAAACAATTAAAAGTTATTCTCTCACAGTTCTAGAGGTGAGAAAGTATTAAATCAGTTTTGTTGAGCTGAAGTCAAGGGTCAGCAGGGCCACACTCCATCCAGAGACTAAGGGAGACTCTCTCCCTTGCCTCTTCCAGCTGTGGGGTATGTCGGCCTTCCTGGCCTATGTCACATCATTCTAGTTACTGCCTCTGTGGTCACATTGCCTCTTCCTCTTCTGTGAGTATGAAATCTTTCTCTGCCGTGTTCTAAGAAGGACACATGATTGGTTTTAGGGTCATCCAGATATTCTAGAATGATCTCTTCATTTCAAGACCCTTAATCACATCTGCAAAGAATTTTTTTTTCAAATAAAGTAACTATTACAGGTCCTAGGAATTAGGATGTGGACATACCTTTAGGGGAGCATTTTTCAGCCTACCAGTTACATCCAGATATACCCAGGACAACTGTCCTAGACAGCAACACCCCTGTCCCCACTAGTACCTGGTTGTGAAGACAGATCCTTCCTACTTTATTATTCTCTTTGAATATAGTTTTTGTAAGTTACCTCTTTTATTATTATTATTATTAATAATTATTATTATTTGTTATTTTGGCAGGAGGGAAGTAAGAGAATGAAGAGAGGGCTCCTTCATCCCTGCTTGTAGAGGAAAAACTATTTCATGCTAGCTGACGTCATTAGAAGTCGGTCCCCAGAAAGAGTCAGGAAGTCAGACAATCTGCATAAACTATAACTAAAATAAAGTCTGTGTACACAGCATGGCAGGAAAGCCATGAGCCACTATCCTCATAGTTCAGGGTAAAAGGACCAAACAATCACTGGAAAAACGAGAAATAAAATAATGGTGAAGGTCTTTGGAACAAATCTTTTAGAGAATTTCAATGGCTTTTAGGATATGCCCAGGTTTTCGCAGTCAACTTCTCTTTACATAAAGAAATCCCAGGTTAGTCAGAGGAAGATGGTGGCATAGGAGGATGCTGGGCTCACCTCATCCTGCTGATCGCTTAGATTCCACCCACATCTGCCCAAATAACCCAGAAAACCACAAGAAGACTAGCAGAACAGACTCTCCGGAGCCAAGCGTAGACAAGAGGCCCACAGAAGAGGGTAGGAAGGGTGGAGAGGTGGTGTGCACTAAATGGACGGGTAGGAGGGATCTGGGGCAGTGGAGGGGCAGCCCATCAGCCAAGGCAGAGCCCCTGAAGTCTGGCTTGCAAAAGTGGAGGGGCTGGACTCTGTGAGTTCTGACAGCCAGTGGGACTTAACATCTGGAATGTTAAAAGTCAACAGCTCTGCTCTCAGAGAGTGGGGAGGACAAGAGGACACTGGGAGGGAGAGTTGTTGAGCCCTGGAAGACAGAGCTCAGCTCAGCGGGGAACAGAGGCAGTGGCCAGCACCATCTCCCTCTCCCATCCCCCAGCCAAAACCTCAAAGGGAAACAGTACCTGTCACCAAACTTGCTTGCACTGCGCAAACACCCAACGCTGTGCTTCTGTGGATCCATCCCTCCAATGGGTCTGCCTTCCTCCTGGTGCTGCAGGGCCCCTCCCACAGGGGACCACCAACAGCAAAGCGAGCTAAGCCTGCCCCTCCCACCACTGTGCACCTTGCGGATCCACCCCAGCTAATATGCCAGATCCCATAGAAGCAACACCACAAGCCTGGAAGTGTGCAAGTAGCCCAGACAGGAGCCACACCACTACACAGTGAGTCCTGCCCTGGGAGAGGGGGAAGATACGGTACACACCACTATGACTGTGGCCCCTGCAGTGGGTTGGGGGCAGACATCAGGTCTGACTGTGGCCCCACCCACCAACACAAGTTACTCCAGACAGCACAGGGGAAGTGCCCTGCAGTTTGGAGCCACCACAGGGACTATCCAAAATGACGGAAGAATTCTCCTCAAAAGAAACTCCAGGAAGTAGCGACAGCTAATGAATTGATAAAAAATGATTTAAGCAATATAACGGAATAAGAATTTAGAGTCGTAGCCATAAAATTAATTGCTGGGCTTGAAAGAAGCATAGAGGACAGCAGAGAATCTATTGCTACAGAGGTCAAGAGACTAAGAAATAGTCATGAGGAGCTAAAAAATGCTATAAATGAGGTGCAAAATAAAATGGAGGTGGCCTTAGCAAGGATTGAAGAGGAAGAGGAGAGAATAGGTGAGTTAGAAGATAGAATTATGGAAAAAGAGGAAGCTGAGAAAAAGAGAGATAAAAAAATCCAGGAGTATGAGGGGAGAATTAGAGAACTAAGTGATGCAATCAAACAGAACAACATCCGTATCATAGGAATTCCAGAAGAGGAAGAGAGAGAGAAGGGGGCTGAAGGTGTACTTGAACAAATCATAGCTGAGAACTTCCCTGATCTGGGGAAGGAAAAAGGGATTGAAATCCAAGAGACACACAGAACTTCCTTCAGACGTAATTTGAATCGATCTTCTGCATAACATATCATAGTGAAACTGGAAAAATACAAGGATAAAGAGAAAATTTTAAAGGCAGGTTGAGATAAACAAGCTCTAACTTACAAAAGGAGACCCATAAAAATACTGGCACACCTACCTACTGAAACTTGGCAGGCCAGAAAGGAATGGCAGGAAATATTTAATGTGATGAACAGAAAAAATATGCAGCTGAGAATCCTTTATCCAGCAAGTCTGTCATTCAGAATAGGAGAGATAAAGGTCTTCCCAAAGAAACAAAAACTGAAGGAATTCATCACCACTAAACCAGCCCTACAAGAGATCCTAAGGGGGACTCTGTGAGTGAAATGTTGCAAGGACCACAAACTACCAGAGACATCACAACAAGCATGAACCCTACAGACATCACAATGACTTTAAACCCATATCTTTCAATAATAACACTGAATGTAAATGGACTAAAAATGCTCCAACCAAAAGACATAGGGTATCAGAGGGTATAAAAAAAAAAAAAACAAGACCCATCTATTGGCTGTCTACAAGAGACTCATTTTAGATGTGAGAACACCTTCAGATTAGAAGTGAGGGGATAGAGAACTATCTATCATGCTACTGGAAGTCAAAAGAAAGCTGGAGTAGCCATACTTATATCAGACAAACTAGACTCTAAATTAAAGGCTGTAACAAGAGATGAAGAAGGGCATTATATAATAATTATAGGGTCTATCCATCAGGAAGAGCTAACAATTATAAATGTCCATGCAACGAATACGGAAGCCCCCAAATATATAAAACAACCAATCACAAACATAAGCAACCTTATTGATAAGAATGTGGTAATTGCAGGGGACTTTAATACCCTACTTACAACAATGGATGGATCATCCATACACAGAATCAATAAAGAAACAAGAACCCTGAATGATACACTGGAACAGATGGACTTGACAGATATATTTAGAACTCTGCATCCCAAAGCAACAGAATATACTTTCTTCTCAAGTACACATGGAACATTCTCCAAGATAGATCATGTACTGGGTCACAAAAACAGCCCTTCATAAGTATAAAAGAATTGAGATCATACCATGCACACTTTCAGACCACAATGCTATGAAACTTGAAATCACCCATAGGAAAAAGTCTGGAAAACCTCCAAAAGCATGGAGGTTAAAGAACACCCTACTAAAGAATGAATGGGTCAACCAGGCAATTAGAGAAGAAATTTAAAAATATATGGAAACAAATGAGAATGAAAATACAACAATCCAAATGCTTTGGGATGCAGCAAAGGCAGTCCTGAGAGGAATATACATTGCAGTCCAGGCCTATCTCAAGAAACAAGAAAAATCCCAAATACATAATCTAACAGCACACCTAAAGGAAATAGAAGCAGAAGAGCAAAGACACCCCAAACCCAACAGGAGAAATAATAAAGATCAGACCAGAAATAAACAATATAGAATCTTAAAAAAAAAAAAAAACCCGTAGAGTAGATCAATGAAACCAAGAGTTGGTTTTTTGAAAAAATAAACAAAATTGATAAACCTCTAGCCAGGCTTCTCAAAAAGAAAAGGGAGATAACCCAAACTGATAAAATCATGAATGAAAATGGAATTATTACAACCAATCCCTCAGAAATACAAGCAATTATCAGGGAATACTATGAAAAATTATATGCCAACAAACTGGACAAACTGGAAGAAATGGACAAATTCCTAAACACCCACACACTTCCAAAACTCAATCAGGAAGAAACAGAAAACTTAAACAGACCTATAACCAGTGAAGAAATTGAATCAGTTATCAAAAATCTCCCAACAAGTAAGAGTCCAGGACCAGATGGCTTCCCTGGGGAATTCTACCAGACATTTAAAGCAGAGATAATACCTATCTTTCTCAAGCTTTTCCAAAAAATAGAAAGGGAAGGAAAACTTCCAGATTCATTCTATGAAGCCAGCATTACTTTGGTTCCCAAACCAGACAGAGACCCAGCAAAAAAAAGACAACTACAGGCCAATATCCCTGATGAATATGGAAGCAAAAATTCTCAAAAAGATACTAGCAAATCGAATTCAACAGCATATAAAAAGAATTATTCACCATGATCAAGTGGGATTCATTCCTGGGATGCAGGGCTGGTTCAACATTCACAAATCAGTCAATATGATACATCACATTAATAAAAGAAAAGATAAGAACCACATGGTCCTGTCAATCGATGCAGAAAAAGCATTTGACAAAATTCAGCATCTTTCTTAATAAAAACCCTTGAGAAAGTCGGGATAGAAGGAACATACTTAAAGATCATAAAAGCCTTTTATGAAAAGCCCAAAGCTAATATCATCCTCAATGGGGAAAAACTGAGAGCTTCCTCCCTGAGATCAGGAACACGACAGGGATGTCCACTCCCACCACTGTTGTTTAACACAGTGTTGGAAGTTCTAGCATCAGCAATCAGAACAAAAGGACATCAAAGGCATCAAAATTGGCAAAGATGAAGTCAAGCTTTCACTTTTTGCAGATGACATGATATATATGGAAAACCTGATAGACTCCACCAAAAGGCTGCTAGAACTGATACATGAATTCAGCAAAGTCGCAGGATACAAAATCAATGTACAGAAATCAGTTGCATTCTTATACACTAATAATGAAGCAACAGAAAGACAAATAAAGAAACTGATCCTATTCACAATTGCACCAAGAAGCATAAAATACCTAGGAATAAATCTAACCAAAGATGTAAAAGATCTGTATGCTGAAAACTATAGAAAGCTTATGAAGGAAATTGAAGAAGATATAAAGAAATGGAAAAACATTCCATGCTCCTGGGTTGGAAGAATAAATATTGTCAAAATGTCAATACTACCCAAAGCTATCTACACATTCAATGCAATCCCAATCAAAATTGCACCAGCATTCTTCTCAAACTAGAACAAGCAATCCTAAAATTTGTATGGAACCACAAAAGGCCCCGAATAGCCAAAGTAATTTTGAAGAAGACCAAAGAGGGAGGCATCACAATCCCAGACTTTAGCCTCTACTACAAAGTTGTAATCATTAAGACAGCATGGTATTGGCACAAAAACAGACACATAGACCAATGGAATAGAAGAGAGACTCCAGAATTGGACCTACAAAAGTATGGCCAACTAATCTTTGACAAAGCAGGAAAGAATATCCAATGGAAAAAAGACAGTCTCTTGAACAAATGGTGCTGGGAGAACTGGACAGCAACATGCAGAAGGATGAAACTAGACTACTTTCTTACACCATTCACAAAAATAAACTGAAAATGGATGAAGGACCTGAATGTGAGACAGGAAACCATCAAAGCCCTAGAGGAGAAATCAGGAAGAAACCTCTCTGACCTCAGCCACAGCAGTTTCTTACTTCATACATCTCCAAAGGCAAGGGAATTAAAAGCAAAAATGAACTATTGGGACCTCATGAAGATAAAAAGCTTCTGCACTGCAAAGGAAACAATCAACAAAACTAAAAGGCAACCAACAGAATTGGAAAAGATATTTGCAAATGACATATCAGACAAAGGGCTAGTATCCAAAATCTATAAAGAACTCACCAAACTCCACACCCAAAAAACAAATAACCCAGTGAAGAAATGGGCAGAAAACATGAATAGACACTTCTCTAAAGAAGACATCCAGATGGCCAACAGCCACATGAAAAGATGCTCAACGTCACTCCTCATCAGGGAAATACAAATCAAAACCACACTGAGATACCACCTCACACCAGTCAGAGTGACTAAAATGAACAAATCAGGAGACTATAGAAGCTGGCGAGGATGTGGAGAAACGGGAACCCTCTTGCACTGTTAGTGGGAATGCAAACTGGTGCAGCTGCTCTGGAAAACAGTGTGGAGGTTCCTCAAAAAATTAAAAATAGATCTACCCTATGACCCAGCAATAGCACTGCTAGGAATTTACCCAAGGGATACAGGAGTGCTGATGCATAGGGGCACTTGTACCCCAATGTTTGTAGCAGCACTTTTAACAATAGCCAAATTATGGAAAGAGCCTAAATGTTCATCAACTGATGAATGGATAAAGAAATTGTGGCTTATATATACAATGGAATACTACTTGGCAATGAGAAAGAATGAAATATGGCCTTTGGTAGCAACGTGGATGGAACTGGAGTGTTATGCTAGGTGAAAAAAGTCATACAGCGAAAGACAGATACCGTATGTTTTCACTCCTATGTGGATCCTGAGAAACTTAGCAGAACACCATGGGGGAGGGGACTACTAAAAACTGAGAATAAACAGGGTTGATGGGGGGTGGGATGGAGGGGAAAGTGGGTGATGGGCATTGAAGAGGGCACCTGTTGGGATGAGCACTGGGTGTTGTATGGAAACCAATTTGACAATAAATTTCATATTAAAAAAAAAAGAAACCCCAAATCTCAGTCCAAGCTCCTTCCCTGGGAGCCAACTAAGAAGGTCACTATGGGGCAACCACTCTACCTTACCCAACCCCACCTATTCTGGGGACTCAACTCAATGCCCTGGTGGCAGAGCCCTGATGGGAACCCATCAAGCTGTCCATCATTTGCCTTGCAAGATGCAGGATGAAGGCAAGAGTAGGAGGAAGGTGCCTTAGTGGCTGCCTTGACACCACCATACATCCCTGTAAGTGAGAACCATAAAAAGCAAATTGCAGATGAAATAAGAAAATCTTCAAAGCAGAAATTTGCCCCAGATTTGTGACCTTGCATTAAATGCACTGCATTTGCTGTGCAAGTTCCCATAATTGGCTAAGAAATCACACAGCTGGGGCTTTCGCTCAGCCCAGGGAGACGGAAATGACTTGTCGTCCCTGCAAACAGAAGTTTTTCATGTCTCTCCCCAGGGTAACCTGAATATTGGCTGCCACACAGAGCGTATTACTGCCCCAATTTGTTCCTTTTACATTCCTCGGGAGACAGGATGCCACTGAAAATATTCATCTCATACAGATGCCATATGTGTCCTCCTACTGGCCTCTTCCAAAGACTTCTTGCCACTTCCCCTCCCTCAGCTGTCCCTCTTCCTAAGTCCCACCATCAACAGCCAAGAAGGCTCACATTGGGTTTTCTCTGGGTTACTAAAGCAATCTTCTCAGTGATTTCCCTGTTCTATCCTCACCTCCAGTTCATCTTGCCTACCCTAAGATTATACATCGGTTCATCACACCTCGGTCACACCTCTGCAAGGGACTCCCCCATTGCCAACCACAACAGCCCTGTGGGGCATTTCCACCAATTGTCAGGGTTAGTGCTAAGTATCATAACATGAAAAATACTTAAGCTACTGAAGATGACAAACAATATATTTATTTTATATATTAGGCTAAATTCAAGGGTATCCTTATAACAAAGGATTATTGTCGCTGACTCATCCTGATATATTTTCTCAAATTAGAAAAAAAAGTGAGTAGATAAGTAGATTTTTTAGCTAGCAAAGTAGGGTTTTCATATGCCTCATGACCTCCTACCTGTACTCTTCATTTTGTGACAATTATGAATTACTGAAGTGGTATGGATTTGATTTTACAGTGACTCCAATTTCTTAGAGCTTTACCCACAGTTTAAACTATATTATTAAATTTATGCCCATTACCTCATCTTGTAATAACAGCTTGATGAACTTTCACCTAATTTAAATGAGTGTGATCATATGAAATAAAATATACGAAATGAGACAAGTCAAAGCCAATTCAGAAAAAGAATTAATTTGCAAAGGCTAGCTCACTGAACGATCAGGAGGATATGTCATCCACATTAAGCTGCCACTGACAGAGAAAATTCACTATAGCTTTGAACAGGAGCCTCAAACCCAAAGTCGCAAGAACATAATTCAGGTATAGACAGAATCAAGCTTCTTCTCATGCTGGCAATTCCACACAGCAGGCTCAACACAGGGATTTATGGATTTTCCTGTGGCTAACAAGCCTCCTGAACTATACCAAGGAGGTCAGCTAATTTGTAAAATGGAAAACAACAGAGACAGATGAGAGAAGAATGAGTGGTTTATCTCTCTCTTCACCGCACATGGATAAGAATACAATAAGAAACATCCAAAACATAAGAGCCATACTACATGTATAATGATGATGGAAGCAAAATGTGCAATAACGTATACATATTAATGATATATCAAATATCATTACCAGATTGATAGCATTCAAAACTGGTAAACTCAGTAAGTTCTTTTATTTAACAGTATAAGATAACAGGATTTACTGATGCCTATTCTTTCATGGAAGAATGGAAGTCGAGTATATATCTATGGGGAAAAAAACAAGACTCATTTTCTAAGATAAAGCTTAATTATGAAATATTAAATTAGTCTATTTATTTTCCTTATGGAGGACAATGTTTTAAGAACTTTAAGTTGTTTATTGTATTGCTATCATGCTTCATAAGTTATTTTGTGAATCCCAGAACAAAAAAGAATATGGCATTAATTGCTTTATTTTCCTGAAAATCTGAGTTTTGTGCCTATTGAGTAGAGGGTAAGTTGGGAGGTGCTATAAAACTCTATGAATGTTTATGACAATGTGTTGTATACAAATTCATATATAATGCATACATAATACATGTACATATATACAAATATATAATCAAACAATTTTTTTTAAGCAGAGAACTGGAGAAATGTTGGTTCTCAATCTTGTTACTCAATTATTCTTCAGTTTTATTGTCCACATTCCTCAACTGGTACCATTATCCCCATCCAAATTTTTCCTCACCACCCACAGAATGAGCCTTGTCCCATACCTCTCTTTTCATCTGGCTTCCCACTATCCGGAAAGCCATTCCTGCTACTCTCCATCTTTCAACACCAAGCTCAGTTCTCATTTTCCACCTTCATGAAGCCTTGTGCTGGAGACCTGCCCCCAGTCCTCATACTTTAATGTACATGAATAGGGGAGAGAGAAGAAGTATATTAAAAATACTGGGCCACTCCCTAGAGATCATGACTCAGTAGATCTGGGAGCTCAAGAATTCACAACTTAACACTCCAGTGAGTCAGAAGGAGTACAGGTGGTCTAAAAACCACTCGAGAGTCACTGCAGTGACCTTGCCCTCTAACACTTCTAAATATGGATTCAGTTAAATCCCATTGCATCCAGGCCTAGATTGTGTCCTCAACCAGCCTGTCTTCTTTTCTTTGACTCTGCCAATACATGGAAAGCATTCAATAAGCCTAAGTTGATGTTGATGGATACTCAACATAATGGTGATAGGCTTTCTGAATTATCACCAAATTCAGGAATCTTGGATGTCACCACATTTGATAATTTCAGGCCCTGAGGTGTCTCTTCCCACATTCCTCCTTCCTTCCTCGTGATCTAGGGATGCCTCATTCTCTATTGCAAATCATGATAGCAACTCAGCAGTTTATATACAGAAGACACAAACCACCTTGCTGGAGAAGGCTGGGGATAGATTTAATGTCGTAGCACTCTGGTGCATAACATGTAGTTGATTTCCCCAAAGGTATAACACACCATATGTGTGTGTGTGTGTGTGTGTGTGTGTGTGTGTGTGTGTGTGTGTGTAAATACATATATATATACATATATATATACACATATATATATACATATATATAGATATATATATATACATATATATACATACATATATATACATATGTATATATATATGTATTTAGTATATAGTATATACTAAATGTATATATGTGTGTGTGTGTGTATATATATATATATATGTATGTATATATACATATATATATACATATATGTGTGTATATATGTACATATATATATATATGTATATATTACATCTTCTAAAAAGGGTGACTTAGATTAAACATACCAAACATATACTTGACCAGAATGTTAATCAGTCTGGGATGGAATATTGAGGCAGGTAGGAGTATCTCATCTCTGGAGAATCAGAGACCATTAGAGCTGGGGCAAACATAGCAATGTATCCACATCCATGCATAACAGTCTTCTTGATATGGGGGAAATGTGTGTGTGTCCTGCTATCCCAGGCACCCTGGACCCACTCCTGTCTTTGTCTTCTGGGACCTTGCTCCATCAATAATATTCATATTCATTCTTCTTCACAATGAGTATATATCATGTTAATCAAAAAAGTATATGCTTTTTCTTCTAGACATGAGGCAGCAGCCTTCTTCCAGCTCCCATGGGCTGGGGAGAGGTAACCTGACCACAAAGGCACTGGGAAGCCAAGCTGAAAGATGGGTCCTTAGAGACATCAGATGCATCCTAAATCAAGCCAAGCTGTATTTTTAGTTTAAATGAGCCAATAAATTCCCTTTCTCAAAAATACAAATTCACTGCTGAAACATTAGAAAACAACAGAAAAGCACAAAGATTGTTTTTGTGTCATACTTTAAATTACTTCCCTGATTTCTTTTTAGATTAATTTGGGATTCTTGGTCATCTGTTTTGTTTGTTTGTCTGCTTTTTTGTTTTCCTGGTATTTCTGCCTCTGACAGAATTGCCAATTCAGTCTGTTGAGGTTTTGGGTGTTGTTGTTGTTGTTGTTGTTGTTGTTGTTGTTGTTGTTGTTTAGTTGTCATATTTCTCAAATCTCTTGTTATATTGGCCTGACTCTGGACTTAGCTATTCCACCAGAGTTTGCCCACAGGATAAGGCCCGATCCCTGCCTGTGTTAGCCCAAAGAAGCTTGGAGATGGAAGGAAGAGGTGCAGAGACTCTGGCACCAGCTCACCTTGTCAGTCTTCCAGATCCCATAAAAGAACTGCTCATGAATGGACTTCTGCTGTGCACTGACTTATTCCTAAGACACCTGCACCAGAAAGGTCTGAGCCACTGCAGATGTGGTGACAACACAGCTAGCCCCAAAGCAATGGGGAAAAAGAGAGGAACTTCAATATCTGGGGAAGCTGAAGTTGCCTAATGTCACCATGTGAGTTTTAAGTATAATGGGAATGTGGGAATGATCATTTTTTATATGACTGCTCTGTGAACTATAGATTTAGAAGGATGACTAAAATGGAGTTACAATCATTATAAGTAATGAGATTTTATCCTACATGCAAATGAAGCTATCTCCCCAAAACAAGCAACCCTTAATTCCATGGGAACACCAGAGGGAAGGCAAAGAGATAAAGAACTCAGAATGTTGGAGCTTTCTGTATAAGCCCCTAGAAACAGAGAAGGAATGGTAAAAATCTTAAGGAGAAACACCAATACCTACTTTACTTGATTCTTTCTCTTCAATTCTCATATCCTTAGCTGATAAAACTAGGTTTAGCCAACAGCTTGGAAACTGATGCCAAATTTAAGGAAGGAGCCAAAGGCTGTTTTCCAAATTATGGGCATAAATGTGTCTAGCTATTCCTTCTGCATATTTCTCATTAGCACTCTGGAAAATGGGCTTTTGTCTTTCTACAAACAGTTGCACCTCTTCAAACCAAATCCTATTATCCTCCATAAATACTCCTCAATGACAGTTAAAATAAGTTTTAAATTATTAAGAATCATAAAAAGTGTGTATTGAGGAAGGTACCATGTTAAACACTGATATAGATAAATTCCTCCACAATAATCCTGCTAATTAGATACTAGTATTATCTCCATTTTACAAATGGGAAACAAGGCTTAGAAGGGTAAGTAACTTTGGCACAAAAACAGACACTCAGATCAATGGAACAGAATAGAGAACCCAGAAATGGACCCAGAAATGTATGGCCAACTAATCTTTGACAAAGCAGGAAAGAACATCCAATGGAAGAAAGACAGCTTCTTCAGCAAGTGATTCTGGGAAAACTGGACAGCGACATGCAGAAAAATGAACCTGGACCACTTTCTTAAACCATACACAAAAATAAACTCAAAATGGATGAAAGACCTAAACGTAAGACAGGAAGCCATCAAAATCCTCAAGGAGAAAGCAAGCAAAAATCTCTTTGACCTTGGCCACAGCAACTTCTTACTCAACATGTCACTGGAGGCAAGGGAAACAAAAGCAAAATTGAACTATTGGAACTTCATCAAAATAAAAAGCTTCCGCACAGTGAAGGAAACAATCAGCAAAACTAAAAACCAAGCAGAAGGGGAGACGGAATGGGAGAAGATATTTGCAAACGACATATCAGATAAAGGGTTAGTATCCAAAATCTATAAAGAACTTCTCAAACTCAACAACCCCCCAAAAAAAAATAATCCAGTGAAGAAATGGGCAAAAGACATGAATAGACACTTCTCCAAGGAAGACATCCTGATTGCCAACTGACACATGAAAAAATGTCAAACATCACTGATCATCAGGAAATACAAATCAAAACCACAATGAGATACCACCTTACACCTGTCAGAATGGCTAACATTAACAACTCAGGCAACAACAGATGTTGGTGAGGATTTGGAGAAAGAAGATCTTTCTTGCACTGCTGGTGGGAATGCAAGCTGGCGCAGCCACTTTGGAAAACAGTATGGAGGTTCCTCAAAAAATTAAAAATAGAACTACCCTACGACCCAGCAATTACACTACTAGGCATTTATCCACGGGATACAGGTGTGCTGTTTTGAAGGGACACATGCACCACAATGTTTATAGCAGCACTATCAATAATAGCCAAAGTATGGAAAAAGCCCTAATGTCCATCAATGGATGAATGGATAAAGAAGATTTGGTATGTGGTATGTGTACACACACAAACACACACACACACACACACACACACACACACACACACACACACACAATGGAGTATTACTCAGCAATCAAAAAGAATGAAATCTTGCCATTTGCAAGTATGTGGATGGAACTAGAGGGTATTATGCTAAGTGAAATGAGTCAGAGAAACACAAATATCATATGACTTCATTCACATGAGGACTTTAAGATACGAAATAGATGAACATAAGGGAAAGGACGCAAAAATAATATAAAAACAGGGAGGGGGACAAAACATAAGAGACTCTTAGATATGGAGAACAGAGGGTTGCTGGAGGGGTTGTGGGAGGGTGGATGGGCTAAATGGGTAAGGGGAATTAAGGAATCTACTCCTGAAATCATTGTTGCACTACATGCTAAGTAACTTGGATGTAATTTAAAAAATAAATTAATTACAATTAAAAATAAATAAATAAATAAATAAATAAATAAATAAATAAATAAAAGAAGGGTAAGTAACTTGCCAAAGGTCATATAGTTGTAAGCAATAGAGCAAAGATTCTAATTTGGGCAAGCAAACTATAGTCTGACCTCTGAAAGTTCTTCCTACATTTCCTGAACACTCAAAACAAAAGCGTCAGTGCCACATGTTTTACTCCGTGTTTATGTGTCATATAGCACTTGATCTATTCATTTCTAATATAATAATCTCAGGCTGTGATCTTTGTTTCTCAAATAAGATTATTAGGCTTACAGAAGACAGAGACTGAGCCATTGACACTTGCTTGTCTCCCCCTGGAGTGTTAGGCAAACAGTACCTGCTGAATGCACATATGTTGAAACTGAGTCAAATAAAATCAAAATTAAGGAAATTATCACATGCAGAAGATAAGAAAAATCAATTAACATTACACCTTGAGTTGGAAAACTATTCCCCCATTAACACTCATGTCTACAAAATGCCATGTGGCTTTACATTAAGTCTTCCTGCCCATGATCTCCCTTGCAAACCAAACATTATTAGAGAGTCCAAACAATGTATTCACATTTTACAAATTATAATTTCAGTGCTTACAAAAATGGTTGACCAAGTTCATACATCTAACAATTATGTTCTAATATGAGGGTGATGGATGACACAGAAATTGAGAGCTCGAAAGAGTTTTGGATTCAGACCCATATGTGGCTATTGATGTTCTCTATACCCATAAAAAGAGATATGAACTGAGTTCAGTTTCCACGTATGTAAGACAGAGACAACAACTCCACTTTGATAAGATTTTTGTAAAGAAAAGAGTTATTATTTGGAAAGCAACTAACATTGCCTGGCAGCTAAATAGGCCCTCGATACGTGGCAGCTATTATTATTAAGGATGTAGTAAGGGTCATGAATGAGAATATAAGTTTGAGAGCCAAAAAGACCTAGGTTTAAATCCCAGATCTGTCATTTACAAGCTATTTGACCTTGGGAAATTTACATAACTTCTCTACCCTTAAATTTCTTCACTTAAAACTGAGATAAAAGACTTCCAAAGCCCGACCATGAGAGAGTACCATCTACCAGACAGCTCTCTTGTCAAATACAATATGAAATCTGCACAAAATATGTAAAAAAAAAAAAATGTTTGAAGCCATTGTAGCACAATCAATGCAGGCAGAACATGAGGCCCTGTGATTTTAGAGAGATTTTACAAAGGAGCTATCTATTCTGGCTTTTTTGTTTGAGATCATTTTCCAAATTATAGTGTATATGAATAGAGCCCAAGAAGAAAATGGCAGCCTAACTAGCTGAAGAGACAAAAGTCAATATTCAGAGCTGACAAAGCAGTTGGGACTTGTGGGCAAAATCCCATAGAAAATAGAACCTGGGCACAGGGCATATATTCCTCTCAAATTATTGATCACATTCTATGCAGAGAAAGACTCCAAGACATGCAGTAGCAAAAAAGCAACAGGAAGCTTATAAATCTAAGTAAATATTTCAGCCATCACATGAACCTGAAGAGATGAAGGTTGCACTTCAAGTCCCAACAAGGTGGAGAGGCCTTTGTAAAAGATCCTAAGGTCAATAAGGGTCACACCCTAGGAATAAGAGCCACACCCTAGGATTAAAGGCAAAACTGAAATAGGCCATTCATAAGAAAGCCTAAGACAATATCAAGCTGATTCACCTGTGTTCTATCTGCTTGCTAGGAGAAAACTCAACCTCTTTGGAGAAAGATAACTTCATCTAAAACTTTTACAACTTTTTATCCACAATATCCATTATCTTAAAAAACACTATAAGGCATGCTAAAGGAAAAAAATAAAAATAAAATGCAGGACCAGGACCAGATAACTAAACATCAAAAAGTAAAGGGTCAATAGAAATAGACCCACAGATGATTCAGGTGGTAAGGTATCATACAAGAACTTTAATTATGATTAATATGTTCAAAATAATATACAAATTTACCAAACACCTAGGATCTATTTTAAAAATCAAATGAAAATTTTAGAACTGAAAACACATTTATATTAAGAATTTGAAATATAGGTTCAATAGCAGATTAGAAAAGGGTGAACAGAGGATTGGTGGAGTTTTGTGTTTAAAAATACGTGTAAAATTTTTGGCTTAAAAGAGAAGAAAAATACAATAAAATAAAAATAAAAAGATTAAAATAAAATATATGTAGACTTAAAATCTGTAACAATAATAGCATAAAAGATGAGAGAGGTAAATGGAGTTCAACTATTTTAAAGTTCCTGCATCATTTTGAAAGTGATAAAAGTACTAATCTAAAGAGTCTATAATAAATCCAGGAAGTATAATGGAATTTCTAGGGAAACCACTGAAGGAAAAATGATTAAAAAGCTAACAGGAAAGAAAAAAATTTAACAATGAAAATAATTGATTAATCCAAAATAAAGGGACAAAGATAAATCAAATAGAAAACAAATAGTAATACCATATAATTAAACAGAACTATCTCAGTAATTAAATGTAAATAGACTAAATATTCAAATTAAAAGACATTAATTGTTAGACTGGATAAAAAAGCAAAACCCAATTACATATTGTTTACAAGACACATACTTTGCATATAAGGACACAAAAGATTTTTTTGCAGAGGGTGCATTAAATATATTTTCAAAATAGATAAAGCAATAGCTGACAAAAGAAAGCTAAAAATCCAATCATAGTTGGAAATTTTACCTACCTTTCTCAGTAACTGATAAACTGATAAAAAAAATCAGTAAGAATATATAAGTTAACATGATCTGTCATAATTAACACATATGGAACATTATATCCAATAACCACAAAAATATGTATTATTTTCAAGAGCATGTAAAACATTTATCAAAATAGATTTGATAAACTATGGAAATGATGCCTCTTAGGCCCAGGATTATCTGAGCAAATGCAACCATTCACATGGTTTCAGCAATTCCCCAGTCCCTGACCTAAGTGTTTTCAGATCTCATTCTCTTCTCTGGCTCTTTTCTGGCTTCTCTGTCTCCTTTCTCTTCTATTCCATCCACTTTCCACATTGCTGATCCCAGCACATCCACGCTTAATGTTGAAGAACAGAATATTTGCTTGTTCTTAAAGCTTATCCCTCACATAGATCGTCTGCTCATTGCAAAGGGGAAATACTAACTATATAATGGAGAATTCAGACAATACTTTGACTAGGTGATCAAAATTAACAGTACCAGTGGATGGCAGATGAACATTGTGGCTCTGGATGTACTACCCTGGGATGGATGCAATATCAACTATAGAGTATTCCAGCCAGGAATGCATAGCCTGTTTTTATGAAGATCTACATGAGGAAATGTCAGACTAATCCAAAATAAAGAATATTCCAGTACAGAGGGAGAGCAACTTTATTCTTTCAAAAAGTCAATTAATGTAAAACATAAAGAAAGACTAAGGAACTGCTCCAGATTAAAGGCTAAGGAGACATGACAACTAAATACAATATGTGATCACAGAATGGACCCTATACTGTAGGGCAAAAATGGTATAAAAGTTGTTATTACTATATTGGATTATGGTTATTTGTCAGCTGACAAAATTAGAATATGTACTATACACAGATAAACATTGTATCAATGTGAAATTTCCTGAAGTTAGTAACTGTACTGTACACAATAAGGTATTTAGAGATAAAGGTGCATGGTGTATCTAACTTATTCCCAAATAACGTGGGGGAAAATATACATGGAGATGGAGACAGAGACAGAGACAAAGAGAGATGAAGAGAGAGACAAGAGAGAGAGACACAGAGAGGTGACAGGATACAAAGAGTAATAAAGCAAATAAGGTCATTTTAATAATTAATAAATCAGATAAAGGGAAGAGCAGAAAGTCTTCATGCTATATTTGCAAGTTTTCTGTAAATTCTTCACTATTTCCACATAAAATCCTTTATAAAAATGAGAAGAAAAAATTTAAGGATTCTCTATACCCTAGTAGTACTTCTCTAAATTTATGTAAGCATGAGAATCACCTGAAGACTTGGTAAATGCAGATTGCTGGGCCTACCTTCTACAAGCATTCCCAGAGATTCTGATTCCAAGGGATTCCAAGAATTCCAAGATTCTAATTCTAAGTAGCTCTGATGTTTGAGGCACATTAGCCTAGCCTATCAGTGCCCTAAGAATGGAATGTTCATGATCTTAGGAAGTGTATAATTTGATATTAAATAATATTCATTCGAGAGGGGCCAAGATGGAAGAACAGCATGGAACCCTTTTTTGCCTCTCTCATCCCTGAAATTCAGCTAGATCAACGCCAAACCATCTTGCATGCCTTGAAAAGTTATTTGAGGATTAACACAACAACCTGCACAACTTGAACCACAAAAATTAGCAGGTGCATGGCACAGAGAGGTGAACTGGGGGAGAAAGAAACCAAGGAGGGCAGGGAGCTGGTTTTGCTTGCAGAGAAGAGGATGGAAACAGGGGGAGAGTACAGGAAAAACACTCCCTCCAAAAGCAGCTGGAGAGAAAGAAAGAGTGGAATGAACAAAAAAGGGATAAAGGAGAAAGGGACTGCAAGGGACTGAACAAAAAAAAAGGGAGAAAGGAGAGAGTTTAAATTCCATTAAGACACTATAAACAGGGGAGCACAGAGTCTGAAACTCCACAGCTCGATACCTGGCAGTGCTCTGGTGGGAAAGGCAAATCCCCAGGAGCAGACAACAAGCTCTGAGGGGTTCTCAGGCCACATGGGGAGAGGCAGTTTCCCTGCTGGGAGGACATTTGGTAGAGGCTGTGCAGCCTCCCCACAGGCAAAGGTCCCAGTAGACCCCAGAAAACAGCCACATTCACTGGTATTGGAACAAGGACGTTAAGGGTGAAGCCTGGCACCAGATGGGTGTTGTGGTTTACTATAATCCCTGAAACACTGCTGCTACACAATCGTGCGAACATTTCTGGGGCAGGATGACACCCAGCCACAGCCTCTGGGCATTGGCAGCAGCACGATCACATGAACATTCCTGGGGGTGGGCTGACACCCAGCCATTGCTCAGGGAGACCCTCCCCCAAGGGTCTGAGCAGGACAAAGTTTGAGAACCCTCAGAAGTGAGGAGTTTGGAAACACAGCCCCATCTGAGATAAAACTTGGGAGGGAGGTGCCTCCTGGCAGGCTGACAGCTTGATCATGGACAGTGTAGAAGCGGAGAGTAGACAGAAGCTGGAGACAACAGAGAGTTGCTTGATTGCTGGTTGGGGAAGGCACAGAGTTCTAATACTAGAGACTGGGTACCTGGGTGACACCATTTTCACCCCTCTCATACATGTACCTATACTCACTGTGACAATCCACCCCAGTAAACTAAGCAGTGCCATCTAGGGGAGAATGGAGCCATTACACCAAGCCCCACCAACTGGGCCAACTCCCCTCGAAGAACACTACAAGTCTCTCTACCAGTTTAGTTTATGGATTATAAAGTGCTTCATAGTTCGACATCTAGGGGAAACTGGATGTAATTTCAATCATATTTCATTGGCCCATCTATTCAATTTTCTTTCTTTTTTTCCCTCTTTTCCATTTCTTTTCTTTTTATTGAATACAGAAAGAGAAAAATTCATTTTTATTCTCAATTTTTCTTAAACATATTTTTCTTTAATTTTTTTACTATATTTTTTACTTTGTGTAAATTTTTTCAAATTCTCTTTTGCTTCCATCATTTTATTTTAGTCTACTACAGTGTATTCACTTTTTCAAATTCTCAAGTGATTTCCTTCTTTTTTTTCTCTTTTTTCTTTTTTGTTTCTTTTCTTTTTCTTAAATACAGAAAGAGAAAAAATTCATTTTTATTTTTAATTTTTATTAAAAATATTTTTATTTAATTTTTTTACTATATTCTTTACTTCTGTGTAAATTTTTTCAAATTCTATTTTACTCCCATCATCTCATTTTAGTCTACTTCAGTGTATTCATTTTTTCAAATTCTCAAATGATTTCCTTTACCTCCCCCCCTTTTTTTCCTCTAATCTGTCAAACCACTTTCAACACCCAGACCGAAACACACCTAGGATATAGTATCATTTATTCGTGTGTGTGTGTATTTTTAATTTTAATTTTTTTAATTTTAATTTTTTTTAATTTTAATTTTTCTACTTCATTAATTCCTTTTCTCCCTTCAAAATGACAAAATGAAGGAATTCACCCCAAAAGAAAGAGCACAAAGAAACGACAGCCAGGGATTTAACCAACACAGATACAAGCAAGATGTCTGAACCAGAATTTAGAATCACAATAATAAGAATACTAGCTGGAGTCAAAAATAGATTAGAATCCCTTTCTGCAGAGATGAACAAAGCAAAAATTAGCCGGAATGAAATTAAGAATGCTATAACTGAGCTGCAATCACAGATGGATGCAGCAGCAGCAAGGATGGATGAGGCAGAACAGAGAATCAGCGATATAGATGAAAAATGTATAGAGAATAATGAAGCAGAAAAAAAGACATTAAGGCAAAAGAGCACAATTTAAGAATTAGAGAAATCAGTGACTCAGTTAAAAAGGAACAACATAAAAACCACAGGGGTCCCAGAAGAGGAAGAGAGAGAAATAGGGGTAGAAAGATTACATGAGCAAATCATACTGGAAAACTTTCCTAACCTGGGGAAAGACACAGACATCAAAATCCAGGAAGCACAGAGGACCCCCATTAGATTCAACAAAAACTGACCATCAGCAAGGCATATCATAGTCAAATTCACAAAATACTCAGGCAAGGAGAGAATCATGAAAGCAACAAGGGAATAAAGTCCCTAGCCTACAAGGAAGACAGATCAGGTTTGCAGCAGACCTATCCACAGAAACTTGGCAGGCCAGAAAGGAGTGGTAGGATATATTCAATGTGCTGAATCAGAAAAACATGCAGCCAAGAATTTTTTATCCAGCAAGGCTGTCATTCAAAATAGGAGATTAAAAGTTTCCCAGATAAACAAAAACTAAAGGAGTTTGTGACCACTAAACCAGACCTGCAAGAAATTTTAACGGGGAGAAAAGACAAAAAAGAAACAAAAACAAAACAAAACAAAAATAAACAACAACAACAAAAAAAAACAAGACCAAAAGCAACAAAGACTAGAAAGGATGAGAGAACACCACCAGAAACTTCAACTCTACAGCATCATAATGGCAATAAATTCATATCTTTCAGTACTCACTCTAAATGTCAATAGACTGAATGCTCCAATCAAAAGATAGGGTAACAGAATGGATAAGAAAACAAGATCCATCTATATGCTGTTTACAAGAGACCCATTTTAGACCTAAAGAACCTTCAGATTGAAAATAAGGGGATGGAGAACCATCTATCATGCTAATGGTTAACAAAAGAAAGCTGGAGTAGCCATACTTGTATCAGACAATCTAGACTTTAAAATAAAGACTGTATCAATGGATGTAGAAGGGCATTATATCATAATCAAGGGGTCTATCCACCAAGAAGTCCTAACAATTGTAAACATTTATGCACCAAATGTGAAGTAACCAAAAATATTAATCAATTAATCACAAACATAAAGAAACTCATTGATAGTAATACCATAATAGTAGGAGACTTCAACACCCCACTCACTCACAGCAACGGACAGATCATCTAATCAAAAAATCAACAAGGAAACAGTGGCTAATGACACACTGGAACAGATGGACTTAACAGATATATTCAGAACATTTCATCCTAAAGCAGCAGAATATACATTCTTCTCCAGTGCACATGGAACGTTCTCCAGAATAGACCACACACTGGGACACAAATCAGCCCTAAGTAAATACAACAAGATTGAGATCATACTGTGCATATTTTCAGACCACAACGTTATGAAACTCGAAGTCAACCACAAGAAAAAAATTGGAAAGGTAACAAATACTTGGAGACTGAGAACATCCTACTAAAGAATGAATGGGCTAACCAAGTAGTTAAAGAGGAAATTTAAAAGTATATGGAAGTCATTGGAAATGATAACACCACAACCCAAAATGTGTTGGGACACAGCAAAGGTGGTCACAAGAGGAAAGCATATAGCAATCCAGGCCTTCCTAAAGAAAGAAGAAAGATCTCAGATACACAACCTAACCTTACACCTTAAGGAGCTGGAAAAAGAACAGCAAATAAAACCCAAAACCAGCAGAAAACAGGAAATAATAAAGATTAGAGCAGAAATTAATGCTATCAAAACAAAAAAAAAAAAACAGTAGAACAGATCAATTAAACCAGAAGCTGGTTCTTTGAAAGAATTAACAAAATTGACATACCGCTAGCTAGTTTGATCAAAACGAAAAAGGAAAGGACCCAAACAAATAAAATCAAGAATGAAAGAGGAGAGATTACAACCAACACAGCAGAAATAAAAACAATAGTAAGAGAATATTATGAGCAATTACATGCCAATAAAATGGGCAATCTGGAATAAATGGACAAATTCCTAGAAACATATACACTACCAAAACTGAAACGGGAAGAAATAGAAAATTTGAACAGACCCATAACCAGTAAGGAAATTGAATTAAGTAATCAAAAATCTGCCAAAAAACAAGAGTCCGGGGCCAGATGGCTTTCCAGGAGAATTCTACCACACATTTAAGGAAGAGTTAACACCTATTCTCTTGAAGCTGTTCCAAAAAATAGAAATGGAAGGAAAACTTCCAAACTCTTTCTATGAAGCCAGCATTACCTTGATTCCAAAACCAGACAGAGACCCCACTAAAAAGGAGAACTATAGACCAATTTCCCTGATGAACATGGATGCAAAAATACTCAACAAGATATTAGCCAACTGGCTCCAACAATACATTAAACAAATTATTCACCAAAACCAAGCGGGATTTATACCTGGGATGCAGGGCTGGTTCAATATCCATAAAACAATTAACGTGACTCATCACATTAATAAAAGAAAGTACAAGAACCATAGGATCTTCTCAATAGATGCAAAGAAAGCATTTGACAAAATACAGCATCCTTTCTTGTTAAAAACCCTCACAAAAGTAGGGATAGAAGGAGCATACCTCGAGATCATAAAAGCCATATACGAATGACCCAACACTAACATCATCCTCAATGAGGAAAAACTGAGAGCTTTCCCCCTAAGATCAGGAACAACACAGGGGTGTCCACTCTCGCCACTGTTATTCAACACAGTATTGGAAGTATTAGCCTCTGCAATCAGTCAACACAAAGAAATAAAAGGCATCCAAATCGGCCAGGAGGAGGTCAAACTTTCACTCTTCACAGATGACATGATACTCTATATGGAAAACCCAAAACATTCCACCAAAAAACTGCTAGAATTGATTCATGAATTCAGCAAAGTTGCAGGATATAAATTCAATGCACAGAAATCAGTTGCATTCCTATATACCAACAATGAAGTGACAGAAAGAGAAACCAAGGAATCAATCCCATTTACAGTTGCACAAAAAAAACATAAAATACCTAGGAATAAATCTAACCAAAGAGGTGAAAAATCTATACACTGAAAACTATAGAAAGTTTATGAAAGAAATTGAAGAAGACACAAAAAAAATGGAAAAAGATTCCATGCTCCTCGATTGGAAGAACAAATATTGTTAAAATGTCGATACTACCCAAAGCAATCTACATATTCAATGCAATCCTTATCAAAATAACACCAGCATTCTTCACAGAGCTAGAACAAATACTCCTAAAATTTGTATGGAACCAGAAAAGACCCTGAATAGCCAAAGCGATCTTGAAAAAGAAAACCAAAGCAGGAGGCATCACAATCCCAGACTTCAAGCTATACTACAAAGCTGTAATCATCAAGACAGTATGATACTGGCACAAGAACAGACATTCAGATCAATGGAACAGAATAGAGAACCCAGAAATGGATCCACAAACGTATGACCAACTAACCTTTGACAAAGCAGGAAAGAACATCCAATGGAATAAAGACAGCCTCTTCAGCAAGTGGTGCTGGGGAAACTGGACAGTGACATGCAGAAAAATGAACCTGGACCACTTTCTTAAACCATACACAAAAATAAACTCAAAATGGATGAAAGACCTAAACGTAAGACAGGAAGCCATCAAAATCCTCAAGAAGAAAGCAGGCAAAAATCTCTTTGACCTTAGCCACAGCAAACACGTCACTAGAGGCAAGGGAAACAAAAGCAAAAATGAACTATTGGGACCTCACCAAAATAAAAAGCTTCTGCACACTGAAGGAAACAATCAGCAAAACTAAAAGGCAACCAGAAGGGGAAACGGAATGGGAGAAGATATTTGCAAATGACATATCAGATAAAGGGTTAGTATCCAAAATCTATAAAGAACTTCTCAAACTCAACACCCCCAAAAAACAAATAATCTAGTGAAGAGATGGGTAAAAGACATGAATAGACACTTTTCTAAAGAAGACATCCTGATGGCCAACTCACACATGAAAAAATACTCAACATCCCTCATCATCAGGGAAATACAAATCAAAACCACAATGAGATATCACCTCACACCAGTCAGAATGGCTAACATTAACAACTGAGGCAGCAACAGATGTTGGCAAAGATGTGGAGGAAGAGGATTTCTTTTGCACTGCTGGTGGGACTGCCAACTGGTACAGCTACTCTGGACAACACTATGGAGGCTCCTCAAAAAATTAAAAATAGAACTACCCTATGACCCAGCAATTGTACTACTAGGTATTTATCCAAGGAATACAGGTATGCTGTTACAAAGGGGCACATGCACCCCAATATTTATAGCAGTGCTATCGACAATAGCCAATGTATGGAAAGAGTCCAAATGTCCATTGATGGATGAATGGATAAAAGGGGTATAAAAGATGTGGTGTGTGTGTGTGTGTGTGTGTGTGTGTGTGTGTGTGTGTGTGTGTGTGATGGAGTATTACTCAGCAGTCAAAAAGAATGAAATCTTTCCATTTGCAACTACATGGATGGAACTAGAGGGTATTATGCTAAGAGAAATTAGCCAGTCAGAGAAAGACAAACATCACATGACTTCACTCACATGAGGACTTTAAGATACAAAACAGATGAACATCAGGGAAGGGAAGCAAAACTACTATAAAAATAGGGAGGGGGACAAAATATAAAAGACTCTTAGATATGGAGAACAGAGAGGGTTGCTGGAGGGGTTGCGGCAGGGTGGATGGGCTAAATGGGTAAGGGCATTAGGGAGGACACTTGTTGGGATGGGCAATGGGTGTTATACATAGGGGATAAATCACTGGAATCTACTCCTGAAATCATTATAGTACTATATGCTAACTAACTTGGATGTAAATTTAAAAACAAATATGTAAATTAAAAAATAAAGTATTAAAAAATAAAAATAACATTCATTCACACCATAAGAAAGTTATTTTCTTTGCTATCTGTCCCTTTATCTTTCTGTTGATATCAAGGCAAGAGTTCCTAGTTGGATATAGTATGTCTTTAGCAACTCTTAATAGATGCTTATCTCTTCCACAACAAAAAGAGAGCATTTTGTAGTTCAGAGTCTGTAGTGGGCAGCATTATTGAATTAGAATTTAATAACATTGTTATTATAAATATGATGAGTTTCTATTTATAGTAACTAATAATGGTTTTCTATTAACCCTAGATATATAAAGTTTCTACAAAAAGTAAATTAATTTGAGTTGACTAAAAACTTTTATAATAACACGGGTGGGACATAGATACGAAAAAAATTGTAAAAATGGTATAGCAAATGACTGAAATCTAGGAAACACAACCCAAAAGGAAAAATTCAAGCTCCAACTGTCCCAAGTCTCCTTTCCCACCTTAACTGCCCCTACTCCACAAATCCTCATTCAGGGTTTCCTGCTCCCTGAGCAAGCCCCACACTCACAAATGTCTGGACCTTTCACCTGCTCATTTCACTCACTGAGTCATCCCGTCCTTCCTCCCATCCTGTCCCCAAATGGTTCTGTTCGGTGAGAAAATTTCAATGTATGCAGGATATAAAAGTCTGCTCCTGTAAGAAAGCTAGGGGGAAAAAAATGGAACATTTATTCACTTGGAAAAAAAAAAAAAAGAGCCCTGAGTCAGTGAGATAAGAATAACTAGAAGGGCAATTCTACTTCTAAGAATGTATCCTCAGGTAATAATCAGAACAGCATACAAGTGATTCTGTACATTGATATTCCTGTGTAATTTATAACAGCAAAATACTAAAATAGTAAAACCACCAATGCCCAACATGAGAAGACTGGTTTGTAATATTCCATTATAAGGAAGTACCATGGTTTATTTTACTAATGAAATCCACACATTTAAAAAAATATATGACATGGGAGAAATATCCAAGGATGTAGTGAACACCTAGATTTTCTCTCCACTATCCAGTTCATCCTTCCTGTTTTGCATGGCCACAAAGTATTTGCGGAACTTGAAACCATTTCCGAAAAGGGGCTCAAATTTATCTAAGCCAGTGGTTTTCAACACGTGGTCTCTGGACCAGCAACATGAGCATCGCTTGGAAACTTGTTAGAAATGCAAATTACTTCACCTTGATCTGCTGAATCAGAAACACTGGAGTAAACCCCAAATCTGAATTTTTACCAGCCCCCAAGGGGATTCTGAAGCACACTCAAATATGAGAACCGCTGATCCAGGCCAATTATGGTAAATTGATCTCCCTTTACAGTCTTGATTCAGGGGTGGACACATTGCTTAATTGGGGGCAATGAGATGGGAAGGAAAGTTTGCTGGTAACTTTTGGATAGGGGTTTCTACACTTATTGGGGTTTTTAGAAAGAGCACCTAGTCCCCTGGACTTTTTGTGTATAGATACAGTGCCTGGGATTGCTAAAGCCATGCTTTATTAGTTGAAGCAGAAGATTGATGGAGCTGAGAGAATTACACAAAATGAAGGCAGAAACACTGGATTAAGATAATCCTAAATTCTACTCTACCTTTGGATTTTCAGTTATGTGAACTAATCTACTCATTTTACTAGCCAGTTTGAGTTGGTTATTTTGATACTTATAGTCAGCTCTCATCTGATACATGATATGCTCCTAAGTTTAAAACACATATAGAGGCTCATAGGGATAAAAGGACTAGAAGAAAATATATTTAACATATATATCTTTGTTCTGTCTTGGTGGAAAGGTTACGAAACAGGCTGTTTTCCCTGTATTATTCCAATTTTTATAAGAATTACATTTATAATCAGAAAAAAATATTTTAAAAATAGAGGAAGTTATTCCAAATATATTATGTTTAAAGGAGAGTCAAGAACCACCAAAACACAAGAGATAATAAAGACAAGTGGTATGGGACTCTGGGCAGATGGTATAAACCAAAGGAACCAAGAACACAGAGTGCTCAGAATTAGTAGCAGTGAGGTGTTAAGGAGATAATTAACGCTTATATTCTAAATAGCAACTGAATATAAGTGAGAACAGATGGGGTTCAATATCTATGAGAAGACCCAGGGCAGTACAAAGATGGAAGTAGAGATAAACAAGAAAATATTTGGAGAAAAGATACTTATAATTAGTAACACCATGCTCAATTTGTACTAGGGATTCATTTCCTTTAGCCTTTGCTCCAACTCAGTTACTCCAGGATTCACGGCAAGAAGGTACAACGTTTTAACCCTTACATGTATTAAATGCTTACTATATGTCAAACACTGAATATATATTATCTTATTTAATCCTCTTTGAGGCAGATGCCATTATTAGCCATGTTATACAGATTGGGTTGCTGACACTCAGGGTGGCTAGTGCCTTATTCCAATGCACATAGGTGGAAAAGGATGAAGATTTGAACTGTTCTGACTCCAAAACCTGCCTACCTACCACTACACTCTCGCAGCAGCCAAGATATGTTTGTGGAATGATAAATGTCATTCTACACAATACCTGGTTTTAAGTGCTGCTGTCAAAATAAATACTTTAAATTTTCACATAAGGTAACATATAGAGTGCTATAAATATATTCTTACTCTTTGTTATCCATGAACTCTAAGCACTGTTGGTCAAAGATAAATGCAATTACTGAATGAGTATTCCTGATGAAAAGCAAGTCTGAGCCTCTCAGGAGACAGAGAAAGAGAGAAAGCCTGGGGCTTGAGATCTGGACAGATCATAAGTTAGATACATTTTTAGGGTTCAGAGTTAGTAAGCGCCAATAAGGGATCACCTATCACTTAATGGACATGATGAGAATTGCCTAAAAGAGATTTAAAGAATCTCAGCCTATAACTCAAGCCCTATTTATTGATGAGTACGACTTAAGGAATAAATTGAACCAGGCCAAGAGAAACTAGAAAAAAACTATCTTCCTCATCAAGAAAGCAGCTTTAAGAAACAGTGAGAATGAATGGAGTAGACAGACACTTCATGAACCTCTTCTCTGCTTCATGCAGTTGCCCACCGGGGCAACTCCCTTTCAAGGGGACATATTTTGAATGTGCTCAAGATGAAATGAAAAATAAAGTAAAATAAAATAAAATAAAATAAAATAAAATAAGAGAAAGAGAAGATTCTGGCGACTATACTAAGCTCAGAAGGAACTAGTGCATGCTTGACCCATCTCTTTATTTCTAATGAGATTTGGCTGCCTTATTCAAACACACCCCAGGCCTAGAGGACAGTGCCAAGGAGGAAAGCCTTACCAGAGGATCCTACATATCCCCAATGTCACTACTCTCAAAAAAAAGCCCCCAAAACACTACCATGTCCCCTGACTCTAGCAAAGATGGTTCTTGGAACAACATTCACTATAATTGTCACTGAAAGCTACTTGTAGACAGAGATTGCTCTTGGCTGAGACAAACTGAGAAGGAACAGGGTGGAGGAGAACTTCATTTGTAGGAAGATGAAAGTTACAGCTTCCTGTGCTTTCTACCATTACAGTTCTAGTTGGGGTTTTCTGGATTTCTATTTGGCACTGGATTTGGCTCTAATAAAGAGGAATGTTTGAAGATATTTTGTGCCATTTAGAAGGTTTTATGATCAAGAGGCCTTTAGCACTGTGGGGGAACAAATGGACAATCTCTTTATCCTACTGGTTTATAAACTCAAAAGTACAGAGACCAGGTGTGTTTTATTCACCAGTGTATATTCATCACTGAGCCTGACACAGAGTAGGTGATGAATGAATGAATGAATGAATGAATACCAACTTTCTAGAAATACCTTAGAATCTCAGGTTGGAAAAAATGAGAAGAAATCTACTCCAGCCTCCATAAAATCAGACATCTCCTTTAACAACATTCTTGGCAAGAATGCATTCCATATCAACCAATTCACTATTCTACCTCAGTCTAGAAAGTCCATTTAATTTTCAAATGGCTATGCTTTTTTGTTCACCCTTACTGGAATTAGAATCTTTCCTTCTTCCTGAAAATGGGAGCCATTGGTCCTCATTCTACTATCTGGGATGCCCACCCCCAAATTAAGTCAGACCATTTTAATAAGATAGCCTTCTGAATACCAAACTCTTCCTTGGCTCTACCTCAGGCTCAATATCCTCAGATCTTTTAACAACATTCAATATTGTTTCAAGATCTCCAACCACCCAATTTCTAACATTCTTCAAAGTATGACTTAAGGAATGTCTCCAAAATGTCACGCAACCAGTGTGGAATGGAGCAGGATAATCTGATCCCTGGCCTGAATAGCCTATTGGGATACCAGCCCAAAATAAGATAAACATTTAATCAGCAGGAAGGATTTCCTTAGAAAATACCTGTGGATGAGCTCAACTTCTGAAACATGTATTCATTCATTCATCAGCATTTACTGAGTACCTAATACATACCAAAATGGAGCCAGCTGGTAAGTGTATAGAATAGAGGTCATTCCTACCCTTGTCAAGCTTGGAGTATAGTGTACAATGGGAAACCATAAAGAATTTAAGAAAAAGGAATAAACTAGGTGAAAATCATTCTATTTTTTTCCCATTATTATCCCATCAAATGACCAAAACACCTTAGATCCTCCTAGATGCCTCATTTTTGTGACCTTTAATACCCTGGTCCAAGAACCCTCATTTAAAGTGGGATAATAGAAACAGCACAAGCCCAGATAGCAGGACTTGATTCTAGTCTTGGCTCTGCCACTAACTTGCTTTGTGACTTTAGTTTTTTCTATTCCCTACTAACTCATCTGTGCATAAAAAGGGTGGCTGAGACCTCTTCTGGCACCTTCTATGCATTCGTCCATATAGTTTCCATGTCTTGACGTGATTTCAGGTTAAAACTGAAATATCTTCCAGGAATAGGCTGCTCCCACTCTCCTTGGAGGTCTAGTTTAATGGATTCTTTCTCTCCTTTTGCAGGGTTTTAGCCCCTTCAGGTTGCTATAACAAAAATACCATAGACAGGGTGGCTTAAACAACAAACATTTATTACTTCTAGTTCTAGTGGCTGGAGAGTCTGAGATCAAGATGTCAGCAGATTTGGTGTCTGGTGAGGGCCTGCTTCCTGGGTTATCTTCTATGTCCTTGCATGGTGGACAGGGCACCGGAGCTCTCTGGAGTTTCTTTTAGAAAGGCACTAATCGTATTCACGTGGGTTCCACCTCATGACTTAATCACATCCCAAAGGCCCCATTTCCTAATACCAATGCATTGGGGGTTAGGATTTCCACAAATGAATTTTGAGGGGTTGAAAACACTCAGGCTCTGGTACCTGCACCCAAACATCCCTCTGATATATTTCAGATAAAGAGATGATACTCTTTCCTTTGCCCAAGATGTCCAATTCATCACCAAGTCCTGGTGTTTCTGCCTCCAAGCACATAGCTGAAATGCATCCTCTTGACCATAACCTAAGTACTGCGATAGCTCCTCATTGGTCCTCCCACTAGCCCCTTTCCACCCTGCAATTCATTCTCCACACATAACCAGAGTGCTTTTTTTTCAGAGTGTTCTTTCTAAAACTTACATCATACCACTAAACTCCATTAGAAGCCTCCAATAAACTTCCTACTGCATAAAAAAAAAAAAAATCCAAACTCCTTTCCTTAGTTTGCAAGACCTTTTGGTGCTGGCCCTAGCTTCCTTTCTCCATGAGCATCTTGCATCATCCTTCTCTCCCTTGCTCCTGAAGATTCTGCTTCAATGGGCTTTTTCAGTCCATCCAGCACACCTCTCTCTTCCCACCCTAAGGTCTTCGTCCTTCCTGTTCTCTCTACTGTCTCCAATCCTTTGCATGGCATATTTCCTACTTTTTTTAGATATAGGCCCAAACATCACCTCCCCAAGGACCCTTTCCCGACCACTCCATGTAGAGGAAAACCAATCAATCCCAGTCTCTCTTATACACACACACCACAGGTCTCATGATCATTTCTCCTTATTTTTACCCAAAAACTTGTCACTCTATAATTATCTTGTTGGTTTACTTGTTTGTCATCTGTCCAGTCTACTAGAAAATGTTCCATGAGACTAGGAACCTGGTCTGTCAGACAATCCTTTAAGAGTATCTGGTAAATAGCAGACAGTTTTTAAAATTATTTCTTTATATTTATTTATTTTTGAGAGACAGAGGGAGACAGAGCATGAGCAGGGGAGGGGCAGAAAAAGAAGGAGACACAGAATCCAAAGCAGGCTCTAGGTTCTGAGCAAGCTGTCAGCACAGAGCCCAACACAGGGCTCAAACCCACAAACCATGAGATCGTGACCTGAGCCCAAGTTGGACGCTCAACCAACTGAGCCACCCAGGCGCCCCTGGTAAATAGCAAACATTTAATGAATGTTTGTTGAATAGTGAATAAGTGAAGGAATGAATCAATTCACCACTGCTTCTCTTATTTCTGTGCCTTTTAATACTTGTATGGAGGGGAGGGGAGGGCAAAAACAGAAACAGAAGGACATTAAAAAGTAATGACCATGACGGTGAGAATTTTGAAAAATATGACAAGGAGGAGTGTTCAGCCCTCAAAGTCATACTCACCATAAAAAAAAAGAACAAATTCCAAGTATCTAACAGCAGAGGTGCCCAAGCAAGAAATGGGATGCCTTGTAGATGAGCCACTCCCTCAGTGTGTGTGTGCAGGGGCTGCACAGCCACTGCCAGGGCTATTGCAGAGGGGATTTACACATCCTGAGGGATGCTGGGCTAGGTGGCTGTGAAGGATGAGCTCATGGCTGGAGCGGCCCCAGGCCAGCAAGTACGAGAACACTAAAACCCTAGTGAGGAGCTTCCTCCTCCAGTAAATACACAACATACGTTCAATTAGTTTCTCTGCTCCAGAAGAACTGTCTCTTAGTGCCCTCAGCAATGAGATCTTGCTAATTGAAAACACTTCCCTCTATCTGCTTGAGAGGATTGGACTAAACTAGGCTACTGAAATGTAGTACATGGGGCGGGAGCCTAACTGGGGCAGGGGAGACACAATAGAGCAGAAACACAGACAGTCTGGGGTGGTGGAGACAAGGGATGGGTCTCATTCCAGTCACTGCTCAGAGATGCTGGAACTTCCAGTCTTTGAAGAATGCATTTTATCAGAAAATGAGTATACCCGGCTTAGGGGTTATATTTCCACCTGCCCCCCTCCTTGGAATGATTCATTTCAGTACAATAGTAATTATTTAAAAAAATTGGGCCTCTCCCCCTGCTTGTAAGGATACCAGATTTTGACCCAACAATCTTGCTTCTGAAAGAGGCATCCACTGGTAGTTGAACTGTACATGCTTAACTTTGAGACCTAAGCCAGATAAGGGGAACATCCATCAGAATTGAAAGAGGCAACAGTACCAGGGACAGAAAACAACACCAACAGTAGCAGCTATTGTGTATTAAACACCCTGGGCCAGGCCTCTGTGCTAACTGCTCTTAGAACGCTATCTCCTTTCAAACCCATGACAATCCTATGAACAAGAACCCTTATAATCCGATTTTACAGATTAAGAAACTGAGGCCTTTGGATTTAAGAGGCTTGCCCAGAATCACACCTAGTAAGTGATGGAGGAGGGTGGGCCCCTGGTGTGCTTTAATTGCCAAGGCTCTGAGCTAACTGCAGGGGACAAACCAGGCTCTCTCCAGGACCTGCTGGAGCCACTGTTCTTCCCAAGACCTGGCTCCTCTCTGGCATCAGGCCTTTGAAAGAAAATCTAAAGGTCCAGAATATAGGCACTGGTTCTTTGATGGAAAAAATAAAACTTTGGAAAACAATGCCTTCCAGTGACCATGTAGGATCTCTCTCTGTGTCTTTTCCCTAATTTCTTTCCAACTGTGATGGCTAATTTTGTGTCAACATGGCCGAACCGTTGTGTCAATATTTGACCAGACATTATTCTGGCTGTTTCTGTGAGGGTGTTTGTGGAAGAGATTTCTATTAAATCAGTGAATTTGGAATAAAGCAGATTGCTTTCCAGAATGTAGGTGGGCCTCATCCAATCAGTTGAAAGCCTGACTAGAACAAAAAGGCTGACCTCCTCTCCACCCCTCATCAAGAAGGGATTCTCCCAGCAGACTGCCTTCAGATTTCGTGTGTGTTCTGTACTGAATGTTTGCGCCTCCCCAAAATTCTTGTCTTAATACCCTACACCCATCCCCATGGGAAGATATTAAGAGGTGGGGACTTTGTGGGGAAGCGCCTGTATGGCTCAGTCAGTTATGTGTCCAACTTCAGCTCAGGCCATGATCTCATGTTTCGTGAGTTCAAGGCCCATGTCCGTCTCTGTGCTGACAGCTCGGAACCTGGAGCCTGCTTCGGATTCTGTGTCTCCCTCTCTCTGTCCCTCCCCTGCTCACGCTCAATCTCTCTCTCTCTCTCATTTTCTCTCTTTCTCTCTCTCAAAAATAAACATTTTAAAAAATTTTTTTAAAAGAGGTGGGGACTTTGGGACATAACTAAGATTAGATAAGTTCATGAGGATGGAGCCTTCATGAGTGGGATTAGTGCCCTTTGAAGAGTCATAAGACAATTTGCTCCTCTTTCTGCTCTCTGCAAGGTAAGGATACAAGGAGAAGGCATTATCTGCAACCCAGAAAGGAACCCTCACCAGAACCCAACCCTGCGGCACCCTGACCTTGCATCTGCAGCCTCCAGAACTGTGAGAAACACATTTCTTTTGTTTTAAGCCACCCAGTCCATGGTATTCTGTTACAACAGCCCTCAAACACTAAGACAGTCTGTAACATCAGCTCTTTCTGGTTCACACACATTCTATTGGCTCTGTCTCCCTAGAGACCCCTGACTAATACTCCAACTTAACTTCCTGATCACAGAGTTCCCATGTTTTATCCAACAAGTCCCCAACAAGTTCAATCACTTTCTCACCCATGCCAACCGTACTTTTGGTCTTGCAAGACAGCACTTCTCAAACTGAAATGTGCTCAGGAATCACCCACAGGACACATAAAAGTATACATTCAAGTGTGGCAAGTCTGGGGCAGGGCCTAAGATTCTGCATTTCTACCATTGCTCTAAGGTAGTGCTGACATGTCCATGCTTGGAGTAGGAAGATTATTGGGAAAAGAGCAAACAGGAGCCTGAGTGTGCCCAGAAATTTTCTTAATCTACCACTAAAGGCACATTTTTGAAAAATATTTTTCAAAAGGAAATAAAATCTGGTTTTCTGGTTCAATCCTCTGTCTTGGCAACATTGCATCTTAAACGCTATAACCCGCTGCACCCCTTAGCCCAGAAAAGCTCTGTCACATTGTTCTCCAATCCTACCCCCTTCTCTGCTTAAAAAGAGACCATTTGGCAATACATAAGGAGAAAAACACAATTAAACCCCAAAGAAAAAAAACCCCCACAGTCCTTCTATTTCAATTAGAATCAGCGGCTGTTGGAAATGGGCAAATTTAGAGCTGTAATACCAATGGAAACAGTGAATTCTCAATTGTGATCAAAGGCTTCATTTAGCAGGCTGAAAAGCAAGCATGAGCTTAATTGAACAAGAGAGAGATCGCCTCCAAAGCATCCAGGCATAATCAAATAGCCTTGAAAAATATAATGCATCAGATGGAGGGGAATTAGCTCTGGGCTCCAAATGCCCTCGCCTGGCCTATAGATCCCCTAGCATCAGCAAGGAGAGACCTCAGAGGTCACCTGGTCCCACTCTCCAGCCTCTGTGGGAATCCACCTTAGACCAGGGCTTTCAAAATCTTCACCTGTAACGCACAGAAATACGTTTACATCCAACCCACTTGACTCACACCGTGGTAAAAGCTTCACAAAATAACACATATCACTTCCACATGTGAAGTCCTGTAGGACATGTTCTTCTTTTTCATGCTTTTAAATGCTGTCAAAAACGATGGATTTCAAGACTAAGGGATCATGACCCATAGTTTGAAACACACTACTCTAGGGTACCCCAGGTAAGCAGCCATCCAGGCTCCTCCTCTAACAATGGAGTGCCCAGCATCTTCCAAACTCTGAGGACACAGCATCAGGCGGTCCACACACAGGTGGAGGAGAAAGGTGTTCAACAAATGAGCATGCAAATACGTATTTAATACTACAAATTTAGGCAAACATAGAAAGGGAAGCACAAAGCATGCAATGGGGGATGATAACGGGGGCACCAATTTGGGACCAGAAGGATGACCGAGAGGGATCAGGCAAAGCCTCTACTGAAGGGATTTTCAGCTGGGACAAAAGAGGGAGTAGAGGGCAGCCAGGCAAAAGGGGAGTATTCGATGCAACTGTCTCCTGAGTGGGGGGGGAAATGTATGGTTACCATAGCAATCTCAAGTGATAATAAAGGCAGCACTTGCCCAGCCCTGGTTCTTCCAGTTTTCACTATTTGTCAGACTCTAGGTCAGGCAGTTCACAATACTACCAGATCTCAGGGAGCCTAGGTGGCTCAGTCGGTTGAGCACATTCGACTCTTGATTTAGGCTCAGGTCATGATCTGAAGATCATGGGATCAAGCCCCTGCCTCGGGCTCTGCACTGCATTTGGAGCCTGCTTGGGATTATCTGTCTGACTCTATGTGTGTGTATCTCTCTTTCTGTCTCTCTCTCTCTCTCCCTCTGCTCCTCTCTCCCACTCACACTCTCTCTAAAATAAAAAACAAACAAAAAGACAATACTGGATCTTAATGGACTCCAACCGCAGGGATCTGAATCCCAGCCCCACCTCTTATAAACCATGTGATGTGAAGCCAGTTAGTTCAGTTTTCTCATTTTTAGAGAACAGATTATTTACGGTGCCTGCCTCATCATCTTGTAGCTAGAATTAAGTGAGTTAACACAAACGAACGACGGAGGGGCTTAGGAAAATGCCTGGGGCGTGGTAAGGATAGAATAAATTGCTACATAAAGAGATATGGACTCCAAATCCTCAACAACTTGCTTCAGGAAGTACCGCTTCTCCACCGGCACATGAAAAGAAATTCATGTGCCATCCCTGAACTGGCTGATTTCCAAAAGGGTTATTCTCCCCCCCCCATTCTAATACTTTAAATCTCCAGAACCGAGGGCTGAATTCCTCAGCCTTGCAGGGCCCTACAGACAAAGGAGGCAAGGATAAAGGGAACCAGTCTGACTCCCTGCCCCTTGCTGCTGTCACCAACCCTCGCCCCTTGCTGATGAATTTTCTAGTTCAACACCAACGATACAGTTGATTTCTCCAGAGAACCATGATAACGGAATTACAGTATGTTTACTTGATGCAGAAAACCTCTGGATAGACAGTAAATTAGGGGACGCACAGTGTTGAAAAATCTTCAAGCTTTCAAGGGGGCTAAACAGATCCAAAACGCCAGGTTCAAGTCACATCAATAATTAAAATTAAATTATTGTGCTGAACTGAAAGTCATCTCCAATATAACATTGTTTTTAAATGGTTCTCCAAAGATAAACTCAACCTTGGCTTCAGGGAGGCATCTATTATAAATCCACAGAATCAGAGACTGAAAAGCAAGCTGTGCGCATTGTGCACATGCTCTGTCTAATTCCCCAGGATGGGCAAGAAGAGGGAGGCTCGGCTGGGCTCTCAAAACAAACCACTGCTGGGAAGAGGCGATAAAAACGTAGGGGCAGACCTCATATTTGTAGTGCTTGTTACGGTTTACTGGGCACAGCCAGCTTCTCTGTTTGGCCTCTCAGTACCTCTGCAAGGGAGGTATGGCAGGGACTTTCGGCACCATTGCAAAGATATGGAAACTGAGGCTTCTAGTAGCAAAATGACTGGAGTCAAGACGTGGGGCACAGATGGGATGAAAATTCAGGTGTGCATGGAATAGAGGAAAGATGGGAAGGATGGAAAGAAGCAGGGGAAAGGACACAACCTGCCTTTCAAAACAGCAGAAAAACGGTTTCAAGTTTAAAAGCAAAAGGCATTTTTGGAACGACTCTGAGCTGTTAAAATTATGCTCTTTCCAATGCATTTTTAGAAGATGCTGATGATGTTATTATACCGTTACTGACTTAAAAATAGCTACCAATAACCAACAATGTACCATGGGATACGTACTTGTCCAAACACTCTCCGCAAATGATAATCCCCATTTAATCCTCACAACAACCTTCCAAGTAGAAATGATCATTTCCCAGTTAAGAAACTTAGGTTCAGAGAGGTCAAGTATTTGCTGAAGCTCACACAGCTAGTAAGAAGTAAACACCAGACTTGATCTTAGTCTGATTGCCAAGTTCAACCCCTTAAACCCTTTAATATGCTGTCTCCATAGATACCCAATGGGAAAAAGGTAAGCATTAATTGGACCACCGTGTAGGAAATGAGGGACCTCCCTATCTCCCCAGGTCCTGTGTTCCCTCACAGGCAGCCTTATTGGGCTAATGAACCTGTAACTTCGTTACTCGCTTAACAAATACTTATTAAGCACCCACTATGTGGCAAGCACTGTGCTTAACACTGGGAACATAACAGTGAATAAATAAAAATCCCTGCCTTATGAAATGTCCACTCAGCTCAGGAACAAATGAAAACAAAACAGTGTAAATATTATGTTAGCTTGTAGTAAGTGCTGCAGAAAAAAAGTAACACAGGAAAGGGGGAAGGGATGCGATTTTTAAAAAGCTGGCCGGGAGGGCCTCCCTGAGAAAGAAGGGGAATCTTTGGGTAAAACTCTGAGCAAGTGATGCTGTAAGCCATGTAGATGCTAGGGAAGGAATATTCCAGGGACTGAGAATAGCAAATGCAAATGTCCTGAGGTGGGAACAACAGAAGAGGTCACTAGAGTAGAGACGATGTCAGAGAACACAGGACCAGGTGGTGTGTGGGGCCTTGTCAGCCGTCATGAGGACTTGGACTTTCAGTGAGATGGGAGCCATTGGAGGTGGAGCAGAGGAGTGACATGATCTAGGATCCAAGTCACCTTTATAGGATGACTCTGGCTGCCACTTAGACAACAGACTCTGTAGGCAAAGGTGGAAGCTGGAAGGCCAGTTAGGAGGTGAGAGTGGATGGTGGCTTGTTACTGATAATTATTATGAGGTCAGTCTGGCCCTTTACTCTTTACCGCTACCTTCCCATAAACTACTGTACTTTGTCCTCACACAAAAAAACCAAAGAGTAAATGGACGATACCCTAAAGATAAAGAAACTCAGGCTTTGGCTTAAGTGGTTTATTCATTGCCTTGCTTAAAGTCCCTAAGCAAGCTAGTGGTGGATGGTATCTTAACGCCAAGATGTTTTCATTCCACGTCCAGTGCCCGCATCCCCTCCCAGGCTGCTGTCTTGCCCCCTGACTCCCACCATATCCGATGATAGCCATCTGACCATCAGAGTTGCTTGACCTGACTGGAAATGACATTGATATGCCAGATGCCAGACAACACAGAGAACAGGATCCAACAAAAGATAAAAGCCACTGAGGCCCATCCTCATGATGGCATAAGCCTCTTGAACAATGCATAATGGGAAGGGGAGGCCAGGATGTAAATTCAATGTTTATTCAGCACTTCTATGGGCCCAGACAATATTAGATGCCATGTGGGAAAAAGAAAGAAACAAAATTCTCTGTTGTCAAGGAGATTATAATGCAGTGGGTAGGAAAGGCAGTGTGCAACCGAGGGGAGATGAGCCCCCACACACAGACTGCATGTTCCAGGGTCGGTGAGGCTGGAGATTGGGCAAGTCTTCGGGGAAGGGAGCAGCTTGAGAAAAGAACCCTGTGGATGCTTTCCAAAGGTAATCTCCGTATTCCACAACTTTCTGTATTAGTACATCTCAGGAAAGCCTTCAAACAGTGTTTATAATCTGTTGTCTTGCCATGCAACCTTCACGGGTCCATTACTCCTTCCCTTGTTCATTTGTCTCTTTGAGGCTCTAGGATATACATGCTATCAGAAGTGGGATTTTCAACCTTAAGGCCAAGCAACCACACCAAACAAGGCTCCTTAGAAGGACACCGATAAGTGATTTAAAATGTCCAAGCTATAAGGTCTCCAGTGGCCTTCAAAGTCAGGGATTGGTGAACTATGGCCCCCAGGCTGGCCTCCTGGTTTTGTAAATAAAGCTTTATTAGTACACAACCATACCCTTTGTTTTACAAGTTGCCAGTAGCTGCTTCATGCTGGAACAACAGAGTTGAGTGGTTGCACCAAAGACCATATGGCCCACAAAACCTAAAATATTTGCTCTCTAGGCCTTAAATCTGCAGACCTTTGTTCTTTTCCAAAGTCCTCATTCTAGAGGTGGGAAAACTGAGGCCCAGAGAAGTTCAGGACTGGCCAAAGTTACAGTATCATCTAGTTAGGAATAGAGCAAGTCACATGAGGGCTGGCCATCCTTTAGTCATTTGGTTGTTCACCCACCAGGTATTTTTTTTATCATCCTCATGTTCCAGGCACTGGGTGAGGATACTGCCATGCAGAATATGTATAAAGCCTGTGCCCTTGGAGTTCCTTCACCTGAGGGAATAGGAGAATTCAGGACACTAAAAAAGTGAAGGGGAATAACTACTAAGCTATGAAAGAAACTAACAGAAAGACAGGGCAGGGTATAGCTTGGAAAGGGAGAGAGATATTTCATTTTTTTTTTTTCATTTCATTTTGTTTTTTTTTTCTTTTTCCTTTGTAAGTAGGCTTCACGCACAGCATGGAGCCCAACATGGGGCTTGGGCTCATAACGATGAGATCAAGACCTGAGCTGAGATCAAGAGTCAGACGCTCAACCAACTGAGCCACCCAGATGCCCTGGGAGGGAGATATTTAGGGCAGAAAATCAAGAAAGGCTTTTCTGAGGAGGTGACATTTGTGGCTGGTCATGAGAGATGAGGCAATAAAGAGTAGAGGGAAAAGCACTCATGTAGAGGGAACAGCCACTGCAAAGTCCATGAGGTACCAATAAGGTTGACAGGTGCTAGCAACCACAGGAAGGATTGCCAGAGCACAGTGGGAGAAGAGAGTGGCATGAGGCTGGGGTGAGGGGCGGTGCCATGGTCAGAGGTGCCAGGGCAGACAGACTCATGGTGATGAATGTGGATGCCAACTCTTCTCTGAACATATCTCCCCTGTAGTGAGTTACACATCATCATCTTCATCATCCCCATAATGAAGTCTTCAGAGGCCCAGGAGGTGAAAATGTGGCCCCTGCATGTGTATGCTCTGGAAAGCTGTGGTGGGTGACTTACAGAATTCTCCACGGGAACCGTGTTCCACACGAAAGCCCT
Source organism: Neofelis nebulosa (assembly GCF_028018385.1). NCBI lineage: Eukaryota > Metazoa > Chordata > Mammalia > Carnivora > Felidae > Neofelis > Neofelis nebulosa. The sequence goes on from NC_080782.1 coordinate 46,443,914, forward strand.
CCTAACCAGAGCCTACCCCTGTTCTCACCACAGAGCACTTCCAAACACTGTGAGGGAAGGCCTCACCTTCTCTGGACCATGGGCGGCTCTCCATTCTAGTCTGGAAAGCCAGATAGCCTGGGTGTTAGCCATTTGGAATTTTCCACATCTGGGTTTGAATGCTGGCTCTTCCATTATGACCTCGCACGAGTAGCTTACACATTTCTGGACCTCCAGGAGGGGGGTGATGGTGGAATAATAGTTCTCTCCGTGGGTTACTAGAGAATCAGATAAGACAAGGTGGGTCTTAGCCTTTGCACAGTACCTGGCACATACTTGATAATTTGGTAAATAATTATTAGTAGTGGGATACATGCCCCTGGATCTCAGTCTTATGTGCCAAACACAAAGAAGGGTCTCATTGCTGTCAAATTGTCGAATATACCTGTAGAGAAACTGAAGTCCAAAGAAGTCAAGGGGCCAGCCCAAGGTCCACAGCAATTAGAAATTTTACCTGCTACTTCAGCCCTTCGTTGCCTACCCAGATGCCTATTACATTCCACCAACATGACAGGCTCAGTTACTTTGACCATCAACCTCCAGGCAAATGCCAGTGTACTTTGAAAACAGGATGGGGAGGGGAGGAAAGGGGTTCTTTGAGCATCCCTGCAGAATTCATTTCAAAAGGGTCCAGATGAAGTATCTGCCACATCTTGTCAGTACAAAGTGGAATTGTTCGTGCTCTCTATACCCTTGAGGAACTCACAGGCTTGTAGGAAAGACAGTTTTTTGCAAACAATTATAATCTTGGGGGGGTGCAAGTTTTACTAGAGGCACAGAGGAGAGAATTATTTACCGTGCCCAGCGAGGCAGGGAAGACCCCAGAGAGGGAATAACGCCTGAGTTAGTTGGACAGTATCTAGGAAACCAGGAGTTTGGTTTGGCTGAGCAGAGAGGGCAAGAGGCGAGTGTGAAGGCTGGAAAGATGCACAGCTCATGGAGGCCCCCAGAAACCTGAACCACAAAGCTTGGATTTGGTGTGCAAAGGGAGGCATTGGGCAGGGGAATACCCTGGCGCATGGTGGCATTCGACAAGATGACTCTGGCCAAGGGAAGAAGGGATTGAGATGGCAGGGCCAGAAACAAAAGGAACAGTCTGGAGACTCCACTGTAAGTTCAAAAGGTCCTAAGCCAGGACCATCACAAAGAGCAAGAGAGGAGACACATTCTGGAGCCCCTGGGGGGAAGAATCCACAACCTGTAACGACAGATGGGATTTAGGGACAAAGAGGGAGAGAAGGGACGTGTGCTGGGTGGGGCCTGCCTTTCACCAGGATGCAGGACCCGGAGAAGGTGTGGAGGGAGGAGGGAGGGACAAGGAGGTCAGTGCACAGTAACGAGCAGCCACAAAGCACAGAGGTTTCCAACCACCTCGCTCTGCTTTTCACTCTGCGAGAATGTCTTGTCACACCTCCGTGGCACAAGCCAGATGAAATCAGAGCCGCTCCAGGTGGATGGGAGGAAGGAACAGAGAGTGTCCAGCTCCTCGCTGCCCCCAGAGAAGTGAGAACCCTTCAGCCCTGCAGGGGTGACCCAGCAACACGGCGGCTGCACCCTGAGACCAAGAGAACGCAGCTGGAAACATCAGTGCTGCAGCGTGCCAGCCCAGGGCCCCGAGAGGCGAGGCAAAGTGCTGGGACAAAGGCCCACGGCAGCTGCAGCAAATCAAAATTAGATCCAGGGCCTTGGGTGCAGTTTCACTCTCCACGACCTGACAATACGCGGTTTGCCTGCTCCCATCCCTCCCCTCAAAATCATGCAAGTGTAAGGTTCAAATCTGCACCAGGAGAGAGGCAGAGCACAGATTCGGAGCTTTGGCTCGTGGGACACTGGCCTTCTAACAGCTCTGTTCCCAGGCAGAACATCCCAGGCCTTTCCCTGCCGCTCTCCTATGCCCAGCTTGTTGAGGGAAGCCACCCCAGGGCCCACGCAGCCCGGCCCCTCCAGCAGCCAGCTGGGTCAGAGAGCCGAGGCGATGGCACCACCAACACCGTGCTGGGCTGCCTTCCTGTTTTGCCAGGGCCTGATTATTTTAAGCCACCTCTGAGGCCCCACCGGACTGTGCCCAGCGTTATCTCCTGTGCACAGTCGCCGCCTTGTTAAAAGGCAATCAGAGGAGCTGACTTTAATAAATGTTAACACCCTCGGTGTGAAGTCTGGCAATTAAAACTCCTCCCCAGGACCTCTGAAACAGGCCTGTGGAAAATCCCCCACCCTAATAAGCTCCTGTCATCAGAGGACACCGTGAGAAAGGAGGGATAAGAGGGAGGTATTAAAAGTTTCAAGAGGGAGAGAAATAACCAGAAAGGCCCTTCTTTCCCAGTAGGACTGGGCTGAGGTCTGAGGATTTGTATGCCCAGCAAGTTCCCAGGTGATGCTGAGGTCCCTGGTCCAGAGACCACGGTCCGAACCACAGACCTAGACCAACACCCTAACATTACATATGGAAAAACCAGACAGAGACAGGGATTAGTCCAAAATCTCACAACTACTCGGCACAGCCTCAGCCGAAAGAACCAGTGTAAGCTCCTTGAGAGTGAGCCTTTTTGTTTTCAGTACTTCCCCCCTCCCCGACTTAGGTACAGAGTGTTTATCAATAGTCATCATCACCATCATTATCCTGAAATGAGGGCTTTGAAAGTCAAGGGAAGAAACAGGTAGTGGTTGGCATGCTGAGGAAAGAGCAGCCTGCCTCATCAAAACGCATGAAGCCAAATTGGAAAGGAGCTGCCCAAAGTAGTTCTTTGATATCTCCAAATGACAACATTCCCTTTGTTTCCTCTTCCTTTAGATCAGATTGGAGACAGAGATTTTCAGAGCCCTGAGGCATCATCTAGTTAAACCGTTTCAGTGAGGCCCAGAGAGGGCAGGAGGTTGTCCCAAGGTCCCACAGCACAGTGAGTGGCACAGCAGTTCTCCAGTTCTCCGTCCTGTACTGCTACACACCCTGGGTCCTCCTGGGCCCCTCACACATCAGAATGCTCTAGCCTAACCGATGTTCCAAAAGTCAGCCTCTCCTGAGTGAGGGAGTGAGGCGCTGTGTGCCCGCTTCCTGAGGCTGTGAGGCTGTCTTTTCCCTGTAGGGCAGAAAGCGCTCTCCTCCTGCCCCGCCTCAGCCAGCAGCACACCCCCCCACCCCCAAACTACTGCTTGGCCCTCTCGCCTCTTGGCTGTCTCAATGCGATTCACTCACAGGGGTTGTTATCCCTTTGGTCTGGAACTTAGAAGAAAACCCCTCTCAGCTCTAAAAACCCAGCATTCTGGGAACAGGAGGCAGCGCCACGGAGTCAGTAAGAACACGGGCTTGTGCATTTGTTTCCTAGGCCTGCTGGAACAGAGTACCACACACTTGCAGGGGTCGGGGAGGCAAACAACAGAAATCCTCGGTCCCCCAGCTCTGGAGGCCGGAAGGGTGAAATCAAGGTGCTGCCTGGGGTGGTTCTTCCTTAGGGCCACGAGGGAGAGTCTTGCCCCTGCCTCTTCTTCCAGCTTCCAGCAGTTTGCTGGAAATGTCTGGCATTCCTGGGCCTGTAGAAGCATCAGCCCAATCTCTGTCTTTATCTTCATGTGGCGTTCTCCCTGTGTGCACATCTGCATCCAGATTTCCCTTTTATAAAGACATCCGTCATCCTGGATTATGGGCCTCTCTCTCCTGCAGGACCTCATTTTAATTTAACTAACTGCATCTGCAACGACCCTATTCCCAGGTAAGTTCACATTCTGAGGCACTGTGGGCTAGAACTTAAACATTACATTTGGGGGGACACCATCAATCTATAACAGCTTGGCTCACACACACAGTTTGCTCCACTGTTCTCTCACCTGCCACCTAGGCGGCCCAGAGCAAGTCCCAACCCTCTGAGCCTCATTCACCTCGGCTGCAAACATAGAGGACTGATTAAGAAACACATGGACAGTCACAGAATGGCAGCCACTACCCCAAACCAGCAAATCTGGGGGACAGAGAGCTAGCATGGCCTGAGCCCCAGCTCCATTCCTTGTTAATTTTGTGGCCGTGGGGGTTTTAATGTACCTTTAACATCAGATTTCAGTGTTTCTCATTGGAAAACGGGGGGGTCACAGTGAGACGAATCCCACAGAGGAGAATAGGAGATGTGTCATGAGAAAAGCACGCTCAACACTATCAAGTAGGGTAGTGGCTACTGACAGTGCTGTGCAAGCCAAGTGGGGAATAGTGAGTCTGTGCCACCATGAGGGCCAAGCCACCCGTGCAGGACAACGAAGGGCAAATTGGCAACTGCAAATCAGAAGGCCCAGAGCTTGCAAGCAGCAGGAAGCCCATCCCCCAAGGGGTTCTGGGCCCCGAAACACGCTCTGGTAGAGGTTAACCCACCTCTGGTTAACCTGGATGAGGTTGGACGACACTTCTGATGAGGCTGGGGACAGAAGGGTGGAGCATCCCAGGGTCAGCCTAACTCACTCCACCTCCTTGCCCTCCACAGAGCTCTACAGCATCTGGCTGGCTTATCGGCCACTGAAGGGTAAAGAGGGGCTGGGGCCTGGGGCGAGGTGAGCAGGCAAGCAGACGTGGATTAGAATCCTCACATTGCCACCCATGGACTGTGCAACCTTCACAAAGTTCCTTCCCTCTCTGAGCCTCAGCTTCTCAGCTGCAAAGTATGGATAATTGCAGAACCTGCCTCATTCGGGGAAAATTAATGCATGTAATGAGTGGAAAGTATTTAATGCAGTACTTCCTCTGTCGGAGGTACATTTTTTTAAGGAAAGGAATGGAGAAAGAAAAAAAATAGAAGTTCCAGTGGTAGAAAGAGCTCAGGCGCAAGAGTTAAGAATCTGCCACCAACCTCCTATGTGATTTTGGACAAGTCGCCCGATCTCTCTGGGCCTCAATCTTCTGTCAGGTGAGGGGTGTGCCTGAATGGCTCTCCAGGCCTGACATCACATCTGTTATCTGAGACTGACTCGGTCGCTGCAAAAGCGTGTCAGAGCCCCAGAGGAGGGATGACCCCAAGAAGGCACAGGCAGCAGGTTGGGGTGGCTGCTCTCACATTCAGGGCTAGCTCGGCTCCATCTAGTATCCCCCCTGCCCCTAGAGCTCATGGATGCAGTGCCCTTCCCCCACCTCCCCCACCTGCCTCACCTCAGTCCAGTCTGCTCCTTCCAGAATGACCTCTCTTGGCTGCTCACACACCTAAGGCAGTTCCCACCTGAGACCTTGCACATACAGCTGTTCCCTGCTATGTGTACATATGTGTGCTTACACACACACACACACACACACACACACACACACTCCACTCTCTCTGCCTATGGCAGATCCACTCCCTGCAAATGCTGCCATCAGCTGACTGCAGGGAAAAGCCCCCAGAAGACAGTTGGCCCCTGCCCTAGTTCCAACATTCCCATACCAGGGAAACAGTGTCACTGACAGCTACTGGCAGGGGAAGGGAAAATATATGGGGAGGCAGGAAAGGACACCACAGCTTCCTGGAGGGCCAATCCCAGCCCTCTGGGAATAAATCTTGTATCACCTGAGACGAGACAAATCTCCCGGAGCCAGGCCTGGGGTCCCCATGCTCTGAGGAACCTGTTAGGACCCTGGGCTTCTGACAAAGCCAGGTGAGAGTTCAAGTCCAAACCCAGCTACTAACTTAGGGTTTAGAGCTGGGGCTCTGGAGCCAGATCCAACAAATATTCACTGAGAGCTTTACACGTGCCGGGCAGTCTTTCAAACTCTGGGGATCCAGCAAGGAAAATCAACAGCACAGGATTACTGCTTTCATGGAACTGACCTTCCAGCAAGAGGTGACAGACAATAAATAAAATCAAAATATGGTAGGTTTCCAAATGAAATGATGATGGGGAAAAGCAGCAGGGCAGCTAAAGGGGAGGCTGAGAACACAGCCAACAGAGGGAGGCTGGCCAGGGCAGGCCTGACAGAGCAGGAAGACTTGAAAAAAGACTTGAGGGAGGTGACAGAGTCATCTAAAGAAGACATCTAGGTCACAGAGAACAGCATGATGAAAGTTCTACGGGGTTATCCAAATTAAAATCCTGACTTCACTGTTTAGCAGCTACGTGGCCTGAGGAAGTTACTGAATCTTCCCAAGCCTCACTTTTCTCATCTACCAAGAGGGGATAATGCCCAAAGGGTTGTTAGAAGCTAAAAGTGAACAAGGGCCAGAATGGCAGAGTGAGGATCTCGGTGAATTCCTGCTCCCTCTAAAATAATGAAAAGATGGGCTAAACAATTAAAATCAACTATAAGTTTAGAACTTGGCGATTAAACAAAGGTACAAAACAATCTGAAAATAATCTACCCAAGAGAAACAACTGAACGTCAGCAGAGTCTGTGACATTTTAACTATTCCCATCCCCTCCATCCCCAGATCAGTGTCCTGGTAGCCAAGAGCCAGCAGCATGGTGCATAACAAAGAAATCTGTGTTGGAGGCCCCATTAAAAATACAACATATCAAAATGTATAGTATGCAGCAAAAACAGTGGTTAGAAGGAAATGTTTAGATGTAAATATCTATGTCAAAAAAAGAAGATTCCCAAGTCAATACCCTAAATTCCCACCTCAAGGAACTAGAAAAAGAGCAAACCAAACCCAAAACAAGCAAAAAGATGGAGACCATAAAGATTAGAGCTAAAATAGTTGAAATGGGGAAGAGAAAACAGTACAAAAATAAATGGGAGCAAAACTGGTTCTTGGAAAAGAGCAACAAAATTGGCAAATCTTTGGCTAGACTGACTAAGAAGAAAAAGAGAAGACACTCAAGTTACTTAAATCAAGAATGAAAGAGATGATATTATTACTGACTTTACAGAAATAAGAGGAGTAATAAGGGAATACTATAAACACTATATGCCAACAAATTAGATAACTTAGATGCAATGGACCAATTCCTAGAAAGATACGAATTATTTAAACTGACAAAAAAAAAAAAACACCAGATAATCTGAATAAACCCATAATAAACAAAGCGATTGAATTAGTAGCTTTTGAACTTTCAACAACAACAACAAAAAAGCCAAGACCCAGATAGCTTGACTGGTGAATTCTAAAAAAACATTTAAACAATTAATACCAGTTCTGCACAATCTCTTCCAAAAATGGAAGGGGAGAGCACACTTCCCATCTCATTTTATGAAGACCCAGAGGTCAAATCAGGCAAAGACATCATAAGAAACCTACAGGCTAATATATCCCTTATGAATGTAGATCCTCAGCAAAATACTAGCAAACTGAATCCAGTGACATAGAAAGTAGTATTCACCATAACCAAGTGGGATTTATCTCAGGAAAAATCCAAGGTTAGTTTAGCATCTGAAAGTCAATCAATGTAATATACCATATAAGTAGAATAAAGGCTCAACATTGCTAATCACCTGGGAAATGTAAATCAAAACCATTTTGAGATATGACCTTACACCTCTTTAGCTAGCTCTTATTAAAAAGAAGAAAAAGTTAACAAATGTTGGTGAGGATGTGGAGAAATTGGGAGGCTTGCACACTACTGGCAGGAGTGTAAAATGTTGTCGTCACTCTGGAAAATTAGTATGCATTTTCCTCAAAAACGTAAAAATAGAACTACCATATGATCCAGCAATCCCACCTCTTGGTTATTTCCGAAGGAAATGAAAATAAGATCTCAAAAGATACCTGTATGCCATGTTCATTGCCGCATTACTCAGGACAGTCACTCTATGAAAGCAACCTCCAGTGTCCATCAACAGATGAATAGATAAAAAGAAATGGTATATGCACGATAGAATATTATTCATCCTTGAGAAATAAGAAAATCCTACTATTTGCAACAACATGGAGGGATCTTGATGGTGTTATGCCAAGTGAGAGCAGTCAGACAGAGAAAGACAAATGCTGTATGATATCACTTGTATGTGGAATCTTAAAAACTGACACAGAGCAGAATGATGGTTACCAGGAGCTGGGGTGGGTGAATTAGGGAGCCTGGCCAAAGCATATAAGTTTGTATAAACTTGCAGTTAGAAGGTGAACACGTTCTGGGGATGCAATGTATAGCATAGTGGCTATACTTAACAGTACTGTATAATATACTTCAAAGTTGCTAAGAGACTAGATCTTAAATGTCTACCACAAAAAAGAAACAATTATGTGACCTGAGGTATTCACTAAAGCTACTGTGGTGATCATATTGTCCTATATAAAGGTATCAAACCAACCCCTTAAACTGATACAATGTTTTACGCCAATTGTATCTCAATTAAAAAAAAAAAGAAAAGAAAAGAAAAAGAACACCTGATCCAACACAGTCCCCAATCTTTCCAATACATTCTGCTCTGAAAGTGCCTGCAGAAGGGCTGCAAATCACAAAGACAATGGACCCTGTTTAAATCAGAGCAGTGCCTGTCCTGGTTCTGTCACTAACCAAGCCCTGGAGCCTTGGAAAAGTCACCTCTGAGTTCTAAAGCACGCTCCAACCCTCATGTTCAAAGAGTAGGTATAAGAACAAAATAGAAATCAGATCATGTCACCCAGCTGGTTGCCCCGGCCTTTAAGGTCCTGAATCATTTGGATTCATCTTGACCAGCCTCAGCCTCATCTTGACCACCGTCCCCTGTGACTTTCTGCTGTTCCTTCAACACGCCAAGCAGTTCCTCCCCTCAGAGCTGCTGCTCTCACAGCTCTCTCTGCCTGGAGCATGCCTCCCCCAGCCCCTACTGCAAGTGGACCTTCTCATAATCTGGGTCTCCACTCTAATGACACCTTCTCAGAACTCACACCCTGATCATCCAAACAAAACATGACACCGTAGTATTCTTACCACTTATCAGTCTCTGAAATCTGTATTTCTTTCTTTTTCGGCTTCCTACCAACCTTCTCTACTAAAACACAGATTCAATGAGAGCATGGACTTTCTCATAACAGTGCCTGGCACTCAGAGATCTTCAGTATTCGGTGAGTGAATCAATTTTCTTAACTGAACAGGAACCATATTCACTAAGGAAGGATTCATGTGTCTGACGAATTTATTGACAGTTAGCAGGAAGCTGAGTCCTGAAGTCACAGGCTGGATAAGATTTGATCAAGTAGAAGGCAGGAAGGTCACACTGGCATCCAGGTCTCAGAAAGGAGCAGAAATCAGGTTGCTATAAGGGCAAAGAGATTTTAAAGCCCAATCCCAGACTCAGTCCCTTACCCCCGCAACATGCACCCGTACACACTCACATTTGCTCCAAACTCTGCCCCCCCCCAAAAAAAACAGCTTAGCAGCTGAGCTCCCCACATCACACCATAAGATCCCAAACAGGGGGAAAGATCATTCTTTATAATTACTGAGTAGGAGCTTCCATACGGCACCCTGCTAAGAGCAGGGAAGCAAGACAGATCAGAACAGACGGCTTATTAAATTATCCACTGCATCAACTCAATGAGCACTTCCAAATGGCTTTATTTCTTTTCCTTTTTTTTTCCTGGTTTTTTAACAATTTGCTTTCTTCTTTCCACTGTTTAGGATTCCCCTTAGGTGTTCAGATCACTGCTTTCCTTCTGTTAGCTGCTGTCTTTCATCATTTATCATTCACCTCCCTAAACTATCCATGTTGTTGGAGGCAGGGAAAGGTACAGCCATGTTGCAGACTGGACCCAGCTTTTGAAGTTAGAAGACCCACATTCAAGTCTTGGTTCTTCTGTGTGATTCTGGGCAAAGCTGTAAACCCCTCTGAGCTGTAGTTTCCTCACAGGTAAGATAGGGGTGGTAACAGATGGGTGCCACCCAGGATGGGGCACATCTTCAAGGGAATAACATAATTCAGCCTGTTTTCCAAATTTCCAAAAGGGGAAACAATTGTGAGCTGTCTGGACCAAGTCAGCCCTTCATCTAGGCACAAAATTATCTGAACAAGTGCTAGGAAAAGTTATTCTTCCTCCGGAGAGCTCTAGAGAAATGCTCTCCAGAAGAGCTCTTCATTTTCATTAATGGGCATCCTCTTTGTAAACAGATTGGTAAAAGAATGCATTGGTCTACCTACCAGTCATTCGCACTTCTGTGGGAGTCTGGTTAAAAGCATCATTTCTTCAATGAGCCCTGCCTGGATGAGGGAATGAGCCATCTTTTAGAGTTTGGGCAGGTAGGGAGGAAAGGTTAGAACCTGGGAATACTACACAAGGGAGTTTGGGGGGAGGGGCAGAGAGCATTTCTTAGAAGCTATCTGTGTGACCCTGAAGTAAACTCAAATTCTCCAATCCTCAGATCCCTCATCTATAAGATGAGGGTAGTAGTACCTATTTCATTGAATTATCATTGGAATTCAGTGAGATAAAGTGTGAACCACTTAGCATGAGCAAATTCCAGAAAAAACAATGACACCGAACCCTGCTACAATGGCTACAATGACCCTACTTGAGGCCATCACTAATAGGGATATTATTGTATTTACCACCAGCAGCTGTCAATGATCAGAATAAGGGCTTCGTAACCTTGTCGAGAAAGATTTCCATCTTTTAGAGCCTCTTTTGTATCATTAATCTACTGCTGTTTAACAAACGACTCCAAAACTTAGTGGTCTAGAACAACAGTGATTTTTTTGTTCATGAATCTATAATTTCAACAGGCCCCAGGGAAATGGATCACCTCTGCTTCATGTGACAGTAGCTGGAATAGCTCAAGTGGGAAGTAAAGGACTTGGTTTCAAGGTGGCACATTCACCCCAGTAGAGATGTTGGCCTGTGGCAGGGAGCCCAGCCAGGGCTGTGGGATTGTGTGTCTCCATGAGTTGGATGGGCTTCCTGGCAGCATGGTGACCAGTTCACAAGACTGAGAATCCCAAGATAGGGTGGCATTTTTATGACTTAGCCTCAGAAGCCACATAGCATCACTTCCTCTGAGGCTGTTTGTCCAGGCAGTCACAAAGACCCATCCAGGTCCAAGGGGAAGGACACAGACTCTACCTCATGACACAAGATTATTAAGATGCAGAAAAGCACCTGGGAGAGAAGAATCATTCCTGCTTTCTTTGAAAAATGCAATCTGCCACACTTCCCAGGTGTTAACTCTCAAGACAGTCTTCCCTTATTCTTTACTTCAACCAGACCCAGTCCCTCCCTTTATGTCCAACTTTCTTGTGATGTTCACATTACCCTGAACCTCTCACCACTATCCTTTTTTTCTCTTAATATGAAAAATAAATGGAACAGAGATGGTGGTACAAGGGGGAAATAGAGACGCTTCGCAATGGTTCTGCTGTTACTGTTTGAGACACAGACAAGTCTGAAATATAACCTCATTAATTTGGAACCTCTTGAACCTTCAATTTCATTGTTTATAAAATAGGGAGTAATGACAATCCCTCAATGAATTTTTTTGAGATTAAGTTAAACAAGTCAAACTTCATGAAGCACTTACGTATTAGTAAGCCTGGCTTCTAATAGACATGTTAGCTATTATTTTGGTGCCACAAAGTTGGAATTTGTCATGATTCACATAGAAAGGAGATTTATCTCAACCTAAGAACACCCTTGCTTTACAACCAGGGAGAGTTAAAGGTAGAGAAAATATGAAAGGGTAGAGAAGAAAAGGAAAGTTATTTTAAATATTTATGGCACAACATTTTTAAGGCTTTCAAATGGAAGAGATGGAGCTTGTATGGCACTTTCAGAGTTGAGTCGGTTTGGGAGGGGTGGGGAGAGGGGGCTCCCACAGATGGTGGAGGGGCATGAGTGAGTCTAGAGAAATGGGCCAGTCTGAAGGGCACAGAGGCAGATCCTTGCAGGGCAGAGAGAGCTCTGCCATCTCAGCAGGACCGCACAGGGAGACAGATGACATTCCAGCCACCTTCCAGCTCTGAAAGTCCCCAATCCTCCATTAGCAGAGCTTCTTTTGATTCCCAGCAACAGAGTCTGACTTTGGCTATCTTAAATCACAGCAGGAATATAGTGGAAAGATACTGGAATATCCAAGAAGGGCAAGAGGCAGTTTGGTTCCCGGAGCCTAGGCAGCAGGGAGGGTGTATGGGCTTCTCACCAGAGCTCTGTCAATAAGGGCACTTGGCTCCAGGGACCTCCAGATCAGAGTCTTTACATTGCAAGCTTCTGGTTCCCAGTGTTCGGCCCTGGATTAATCAGCTCCAGCCAGGGGAACGGGTCCCACCGTGGGAGTGGCTGCGGTTAGCTCATCCATGTGAAGGTGCAGCTGTGGTAAGTCCGGAGCCAACCACGTATCCACTCAATTCCTGCCTTGGCCCTCCCTACCCCGGAACACTGAGTGCTCAGCTGGGACCCATTCAGCAGGGCCTTATGGAGGCAAAAGCCTTAGCAGCTTTGGCCTTCGAACAAATGGGGTAAAAGGCCAAATGCAGAAAAGGTCTTCACCAGCTCTTTCTTCTCCCCCTCCATTGTCTCAAAAATGCCCCTGCACTGGATAGATGGCTGGGGCACCTGGAGAAGAATTCAACTACCAAAATATATTTATTATTCAACTACCAAAGATGTGTGTTTGGTGCTACAGATATAGACACTCTATTTCATGGCAGACAATATGCTTAGTGGTTCAGATTCAACTGGAAATGACAGAGACTAGATTTAAATTCCAGTTCTACTTCTTCTGTACTGTGTAACCTTGGGCTGCCTCCTCAAGCCACAGTGAAATTCAACTAATAATCGGGCCTACCTTATAGGTAATGATAGGTAATTACAAAGCTTACACAAGAGAAGATAAATAGAGCATTCACAAAGTGCCTTATACCCAGTGAGCCCTGTGTCTACATGGCTATGACTCTTATGATAACAAAAGACAAAAGGACTCGCTTGTCACTTTTTACCTGCCAGTGCCAGTGTCAGCATGATCCAGGACCACAAGCATCAGAATCACCTGGAAAACCTGTTAACAATGCAGCCTCGAGGCTTACCCCCAGATCATCTGATTCAGAAGATCAGGAGAAAGGTCTGCAATCTACATTTTGAGCTGGTCCTCATAATCTAAGTGATTTTGATGCACAATTAGCATAAGTATCAGTGTTTTAGACCAGAAAATGCTCTTCCTTAAAGGCAAAGAAATTGACAACTATGGAAAGGAAATGATTCAACCTGAGATGTCAGGTTGAGAATTACGGGGCATATTAGTTTTATACTGTGCATAACAAATTACCACAAACCTAGTGGCTTGAAACAACACAGATCTATTATCTTACAGTTTCTGTAGATAAAATGTCTGGGCATATCATGGTTGAGCTCTGTGCTTATGTTTGAGTGCATGGAGATTGAGGTGTTGGCTGGGCTGTCTTCCTTTCCACAGCTCTGCGTCCTCAAGCTTCCATGGGTGTAGGAACAATGCAGTTTCTTGCAGTTGTAGGACCAAGGTCCTCATTTCTTGCTGCCTATTAGCCAGGGGTCACTCTCAGCTCCCAGAGGCAGTCCCCTGTCTGCACCATGTGGCCCCCCTCCATCTCTGATGCCAGCAATGGAGCTCCTTCACATGGAATCTCCCTCAAGCTTTGAGTCTCTTATGCCATCTCTAACTTCTAGACCTAGATTTAAAGGGCTCGTGTGGTTAGGTGAGGCCCATCCTTTTAACTCAGAGTCAACTGATGAGTAACCTTAATCGTATCTGCAAAATCCCTTTTCCAGATAACATAACAGTGATAGCCAGTCCTATTCACAGATTTCACCCACACTCAAGGGAAGGAGATGACATAAGGAGATGAGGGTCAACAGGAGTCAGTTTAGAATTCTTCCTTCCACACTGGGACTGTAATCTAGGACTCTGACAAAACACAACCTCATCAGTCAACCGGAAGTCAGCACTCCATCAGTTTACAGCATTAGCTTTCTAACTCCTCCCCTAAATCAACATTTGTCCCTCCAAACCCAATAATGCAAGAAAAGTTCAATCAGTGTAAAATGTGCTTATAACTGGAATTGGAGGAATTATAAGCATGTAAGTTGTAGATTCCTTGAACAGATGCTTCTCTTGGTAAATCTATGTGAAACAATTGGCAACCCAGCTCATGCACCAAACCGAGCCTGTGCACAGCAAACACACCCAAGTTGGATGTTACACTGACCATCCTAGTCACTCACAAAATCAAGCACTCAGACAGAATTGTCAAGAGAGACAAAGGGACCTAACCCACCACCCACCCTAGGCCTTCTAGGTACATTATCCCATTTAAGAATCAAAGCAACTTTACGAAATAATAATTCTCATTAGTATTTTATAGCTAAAGAATCTGAAATTTTGGTTATGTAACTTGCTCAAGAAAAACATAAGAAGTAAGAGGCAGCACCAAGATTCAAACCCAGGTCATTCCAATTTTATACCACATGTTCTATCCATAGACCCAATAACAATAAATGTTGGTTCATTCTCTGTGAATTCAGCCAGACAATGTATTAAAAAAAAAAAAAATCAACCAGCAACACATAACAGTGTCCCTCATGCAGTCTTAAAAAATAATAAAATACTACATTTGTTCTTGCCCTAAGTAAAACTAAATCTCTCCAACAGTGTCAGATGTATTACTAATTACACAATTACATTATGCAGTCATGCTGGTAATAAAATTCTTGGAGTGCTTTCAGCAAATTCAAGTTTGGGGAAAATAATGGCTTGCTTTAAAATTATTTACTAAATTAAGCAATTCTTTACTCAACATTGTTTTTAATAATTCAAGTACAGGATGTTTTATTATGAACATTTCCCAAAAACAAGTTTAAAAAAATAATTCTATTCTTATTAGCATGCGTGTGGTTGCTCCAGTAAAGAATTTTTTTAAGAAATATTTAATATTTCTGTTTCACCAGGGAGTGGAGAGTTTTTCACCCTTTCCATGATTCTTTCAAATGGGATTAAGTGGCCTCTCCTTCCCACCCCTAAAACTGGCAGAGCCCAGGAGGAAAGGCCACAGTTTCATTTACTTCCCTCAGCATGTGAGCACAGATGTTTGTAAGTCCTTGGGAGGAAGAGGGAAAAAATGCTGTGGCAGAGTTTTTACCCCTTCCCAAAGATAACTGCAACATCTCCCATCCCACACTCTCTTCCGCAATATGATTCTGGTGCCCTCTCAACAAGAAGTAGAGCCTACTTGATCTCCTAGACCAGTAGAAGATAGCAGAAGTGAAGAGGGCCCAACCATAACCTGGCCTGGCAGTTTCTGCTTCCTTCCTCTTAGAACACCCACTCTTGAGATGATCCCTCCCAGAACCTTGCCACGTGCTGTGAGACATCCAAGCCACATGAAGAAACCATGCACAGACACTCCGGTTGACAGCCAGCCCAGACTGCCGACCCTATGAGGGAGTCATCTTAAATCTCCGGTCTATTCCAGCCTTCTGATGCTTGCAGCCCCAGCCTCCATCTGACTGCAACTACAGGAGAAGCTCCATGTGAGAACCACCCAACTGAGCCCCTTCAACAAAAACGTGAGACAGGATAAATTGTTGTTTTAAGCTACTGAACTTTGGGGAAGTTTTTTTATGCAGCAATAGATAACCAGATACCCTCTACCGATTAGTCATATGTATGAACCAAGACAAGGCTTGACCCCTAAGTGAGTGACCATGTCCCCATGGAGGAAGAATTAGAAGTTTCTCTTCTTTGGGCATCTGTTTTCCCATCAACAAAACACTGAGGTAGGACTAGATCAAAAGCCATAACCTAGAAGTCATCATGAGTAGTCATTGGTAAGAGATTTCTAAAAAGCTGGGGGAAACCGCACACGTACATGTGATGAGGCCACACTAGCCAACGAAAAACCAAGTTTCCTTGTTTGAGGCTGTATTTATACAACCTAGTGGGTCAACACTGTTTCCTTCTGCTAGTCAGAAGCTGCGCTTAGCAGTCACGTATGGTTTTCAGAGCTAAAAATGAAATAAAGAGTCAAATCCTGCTTAATTCAATTAGTTTGTTCAGTACAAAATATTTGTTTGTTTGTTTGTTTTAAAATGTGAGCTTCCTGGCTAAGAAAGGAGCTCTAAAGGATGAAGAAAACAATAATGACTAAGAAATGTGACTGGTAACAATGCTAATAGCTACTATGTATTGACCATTTACTATGGACCAGTCCACACACAATGCTAAGTGTTAGAAGTATTATTAGTTGATCTGATCCTTCAAATAATTCAGGAGGTCAGTACTATTACCATCCCCATTTGACAGAGGGAAAAACTGAAATAAGAGAGACCAACTATGTGTGTAAAGACACACAACTAGTAAATAGCAGTGCTGGGGTTCCAATCCATCAAATTTCAAAGTCTATATCATACTGGCTCCCAAAAAGTCTCTATTTGTGTCTAACTCAAATTAAAAAAAAAAACAAACCCAAAGACTGTTCCTTTCACCTCCCTGCCTCTAAAAGAAAGGGGTCCATGTCAGGAGGATGGTTGGTGTTTGCATAAGTGTGTAGGTCTTTGTCATGGCATAAAAATGGGACTGACTAGTTTTTCATAAGACTGGTCAGCATCACTCAGGACTGTGTTGTCTCACACTGCTTGAAGGAGGGGGTGGAAGGGTACAAATTGGTACTAAGCTTTTGGAGACTTGTCTCAAAATTTAATAATGTTGGAGATGTGACTATAGCATGGCGTGGAAATCCTGTTCCTAGGCATATGCCCCAGAAAAACTCATGCACACATAACAAGGAGGTACTTACATGGAGGTTCATCACAAAGTGTTGGTTATAGCAAAAATGTAGAAGCAACTTAAAGATCCATTAACAGGAGAGTGAAAAACTAGACTGCATATTATTGCCATTCAAGGGATTACTATACAGCACTTAAAGTGAATTAACTAGAACTACGTTTCCAATTGATAAGCATCAAAACAATATGAAAAGGAAAAGGCACACTGCAGAATGATGTATACCATGTGGTCCATTTCTATAAAGTTATACAATAAGCAAACATTTACATGTTGGTAATATACACATATATACATGGAGAATATAAAAAGCATTATGGGACTATTAAATACCAGTCATGATCATGGTTTCATCTGGGAATGGAGGAGAATGGGGAAAGGCCAACATAAGAAGCTTATGATTTATTTGAAATATTTTATTTCTGACTCGCCTGGGTGGCTCAGTCTGTTAAGCATCTGACTTTGGTTCAGGTCATGATCACACGGTTTGTGGGTTCAAGCCCCACATTGGGCTCTGTGCTGACAGCTCAGAGCCTGCAGCCTGCTTCAGATTCTGTGTCTCCCTCTCTCTCTGCCCCTCCCCCACTCACACTGTGTCTCTCTCTGCCTCTCAAAAATAAATAAATGTTAAAAAAAATTTGAAATATTTTATTTCTAAAACTTAGTGGTACATATATGGGTGTTCATTATAATGTCAATTCATTTTGAATGCTTGAAAGACTTCACAATTTTTTAAACTGTGCAGGGACCCAACTTCCACACCTTACCTGGCCTTGTGGCCTTGAGAATCCTCTACTTAGTCACTTCTCCACTGTCCCCACCCTCAAGCCCCTAATCTGAGTTCCTTCCTTTCTTTTAATCAAAAGATGCTATTTATTTAGAGCTTCAAGTGCAAACAATTCAGAGATGGTTTGCATTTTAAAAGAAGCTCTAAATAGGAAGAGTTTTCAAGACCTTAAGAGCCAAGCTTATAATGGGAATGACTCTCCTTGGGTTCCTCTAGGCCTCTGCTCAAATTATATTCAGTCATTCTACAAATGTTTACTGAGTATTTACTAAGTGCCAGGGACTCAGAGGCTGCCATACTACATACCTCCAAGGGAAGGTAGTGCTACTGAAGTTGTGCTCTCCAGGCCCTGGGCATCAAATTCTGGGGGGTACCACAGTGACAAAGCATAAAAGGCCATGCTACATAGGTGAGTATTCCAAATGGAATAGAAGAACATTCAGTCATGGATTATCTCTGTTGTCCAACTGCCTCATTTTACCCAAATGGGGAAACAAGGCCTAGAGATGGGGCTGGAGTTGCCTAAAGTCACAGAACAGATTAGGGATGAGGACTCATGTCTCTGGACTCCAAGCTAATGCTCATTTCTCTGCCCTATACTGTCTCTTTCTACATTCCATAAGACTGTCCATGAGCAGGATAGACAGAGGAAGTGAACAAATAAGAAGGAAAAAAGAATTACCTGTGCCCCTTTCCTCAAAACAATGCCACTTCTCTCTCCACATTCTTATTTTCATCACTTCCCCTGGCTTTCAAGCAGCAGGTGTTGAAATGTGCAATTGATCCCAATGCTGGCCACACCCTCCAGTGTTACCATTAATCACAAAGAAAGTGTCCCCCCCTTTAAGTCAGGACTCAACCAGGAGACAGCTCTTCCAGAAGCAGACTAGGGCAATGGGAAACAAAGGCATGAGGGAGAGGTGAGAAGAGTCCAGGAGGCTTTCTTCTCACTCCAGTTCTGCCATTCACATACTGAGTGAGCTTGAACATCCTTTCCCCCTCTCTGAGCTTCCATTTGATCACCAGGTTCTAAAAGAATAGTCCTGACTTTTATCAATGACAAATATCACCAAGGAGGGATTTACAATCCTGAGTCATATACACAACATAACCTGAATGTAATTAGGTGATCTGCCTGAACACATGCCCTAGAAAGTAACAGGTCATAGTCATCTGTAATGTGTGATGGCCTCCCTCAGTTCCCCATTTTCCAGAGAGGTGTACCCCAGTTTCCCCTCTGAAAACCACATTCTCCACCACTCTCTGCCAATAGGCTTTAGAGAGAGTTCCACCCCTAACTCCCTAACTCCCTAACTCCACGTGGGGATCATAGAACCCATATCCTAAGCCAATCAGACCAGCCTATCTGCCCTGAACACAGTGATGGGTTCAGCCATGGATAGAGTGAATGAAAGAAACTGCCCATTGCTGGGAGCTTGAATGCAAGCTTAAGCAACAGGAAACGGAGCCAAGAGATGAAAAGAAATAAATTGGTTCCCAATGACATTATTTAGCCCCAGTATCCGACTGTCCCTGAAGCCATCCTTATTCCTGAACTTTAAATTCCCTAAACCTTAAATTTTCTTTTTTAGTTACTTGAGATGAGTTTTCTGTCACTTAGAATGGAAAGAATCCTGAATGACACACTATCCCACACAGGAAGGTCATCAAGCTTCCCTTTGATTACCTTCAGCTGCAGGGACTGCTCTACCTCTTAGTATTTCTGCCAAGCTTATTTTTTCCTTGCCTCTCCAAGCCACTCCAAGGGAGACATCAAGGGACAGCTGAGAGAAGAGAGGAAATGACAGATGTGAAGAGAGAGACCATCCATAGCTGCAGGGCTGGCTGACATTTATGGGAAGTGTTAAATCGCTAGGGTCTTCCAGGTTGTTTAATATTATATATTGATTTGCTTTTGTTTCCCTGAAGGGACGAAAGGTTTGACTAACAGCCAATGTTCCCATGAAAGCAAGTGCCAGAGGGTTTTACTGAACATGAAAGAATGGAAAGTCAGAAAAGAAAAGAAAAAGGGAAGAATGATGGGCTGTGAAATTGGAAAATAATATGTACGTCACGGGGGCTGACATGGCCCTGAACAAGCAGGTGAGGAAGGTGAAATCTATCTTGGACATCTTGCCATTTTCTCTAATGGCATCTGTAACCTCTTTCCAACCTCACTGCTACTCTCTCCACAGGGGCACCATCTTGATTCTTCCAGAAAAAAGGGTAATTAGAGTTGTTCTTAAGTACTTTTCACACATTCGGCCCTTGGTCTTTTCACATACTCTCATCTATTTAATAAGGATTGTGAGGTGTCCATTATATGCCAGAATAATCTTTTTATTGTTGTTGTTGTTCCTTTTAGAACGCAATTTGAATTTGTAATTAAGTTTGTAATTATAATTTAAATTGCTAATCCCTTCTATTTCTGTGAGCATCTGGTCCTCACAGCGTCCCCACGTGGTAAGCACAAAAGAGACTGTTCTGCCAGACACCGAAGGAGAACCAGGATGTCTGCTGTGGCTGCACACCTAGTTCAGTGCCCAACACGGAACAGGACCTGGTCAGCAGTGCACAAATGAATCACAGGAACACCCTTTTCACAGAAGAGCAAACAGAAACTCAAGGAAGAGACACACCAGCCCAAGTGAAAATCAGGTGGATTAAGAACCAGGTGTTGTGTTTTTTTTTTTTTAACACCTCCTTAATCCAGGATGTCTCCTCCTACAACCCATCACATCCTCCCAGCACTCCACTGTTCTCTAGCCTGCTGGCTGCAGTTTTACAGAGTCAGAAGTTTGGCCACCCTGCCCCATCTCCAGTCTTCTCTCTTTCTTCAACCCCAGCTGGAGAGGGGGTAGTATGCCACACAGAAGACACACATAGTACCCTCTGCCAAACATATGCCCAAGGAACACCACACCACAGACCGAAGTGAGAGGGGCTGACAATGGGACTTCCTCATGCATCCATGCCCTGGGTTTCTTTTGATCCACTCAGATCTAATTTTCTGAATTCTATCAGCATCATCGTCATTATCATCACTGATGTTTTCTGAGTGCTTACTAAGGATCAGACACTGTCCTGAGCCATCTCACTTGCATTACCTCATTTCATTCACCCACAGCCTTATGAGGCTGTTATAATGATAAATAAGGATGAATTATTCTATCTTTGCCAATGAGAGAAGAAAGGCTCAGAGATAGCTACAAGGTCATGTAGCCACTTATTGGCAGAGGCTGGGTATGAATTCAAGTCTCTCTTATACTCCCTCCTCCCACCAAGGTCTGAACTAATCAATAGGCAATACAACAAACAAACAAAAGACATCAGATTGCCCAGCATAGGCAGCCCTTGACTTCTCACCTGCTTCATTTATTTTCCTCTGTAACAAACTTGCTGTGTGACTTTGGGCAAGTCACTTAGTCTCTCTGGGCTTGGGTCTATATATCTGTAAAAGTGAGAAGATGGACTAGAACTGTCTGGCCTCAAAGTGTTTAAGTGTCCTTCCAGCTCTGGCATCATGTTTTCAGATTCCTTCCTTCCTGTTCAAATGCCACCTCTACCTTTTGGGAATGAAGAATGTCTTGTTAAAAGTGAAAAATACCTAGCATTGCCCCTTTGCAGGAATCCTTAAATGAGATTGAAGCATGTTATTGTAGCAAATCACAGAATCCTAGAGAACCAAGAGAACATTCTAGTTACAAATTAATTATAAAAAATCTAATAGCTCTCATTTATGGGAACATTTTGCTGAGTATTCCATATATTGTTCCACAGAGCTTTTGAGCAACACTGTAAGACCTGGGCTTGTATTATTCACAGTGTATAGAAGAATAAATGGAGGAACAGAGTGGTTAAGTAACCTGCCTGAGGTTACACAGCTGGCAAGTATTGAAATTCAGCTGGGCCTTACTCCAAAGCATCTCTCAGAAATCTCATCCACGTGTCCAACCCAGAGCAGAAATTGTCTCTGAAAATCCCAGTTACCAGGCTCTGCCTGAAGACCTGCAATATAGTGAAGAATTTCTAAAATATTCAGCCGTTTAGAAGTGGAGATCACAGGCAAATAAAACACATAGCCTTGGGTCCCAATTGAAAAGAGAAGAGAGGTATGTGTGCGTCTTTCTGAAGTGGTCCACCAAAACAGAAGGAACTCTACCTTCTTCTTGGTGTTGTATCTGCTCGTAGCAAAAATGGTGCTTAAAAAAATGAAAAACATTTTTTTAAATGCACCGATCAGTCTCCTGTGCAATGTCGACATCGTTAGTCTACTCGATGATAAGAAAGCAAGCTAGTTGCCAGCAGGACAATAGACCACTGCATTAGACTGTATTCCTTGCCTTTAAGCAGAGACAAGTATGATGATAATGATTCCTATGGCAACAACCAAGACAGGAGGGCAGTGTATGGAAGAATTTTGCCTCAAAGACCGGGTCTCCCAGTCCTCTCCCAACTTTGAAAACCTGTACATTATTACAAATGCTGCTCTTTTACTTTGCACTGCAAATGCTCTCAGGTTCAGATAGTTCCAATCCCTACCAGAAAGCCTTCCCAGAGTTTTCCAGTGCCCACTGGCTTAGCTCTTCATTGCACTCTGATTCTCTTGTGGTTTGCCCCCAAACAAAGAACGTGTGGTTCTAATTCAAGCTCAACAATGTGACTTGGGCTAGTCACTTCCCCCTCTAAACCTTCATTCTTCATCTACAACAAAGCGGTTGGATTAAGAATGGCAGATCAGTTTTCTTCCATGAACTTCCTCCATTCATTTGCTAGTGGCTGTGCTAAAAAGGATTATGAAGTCCACTCTGAACTCAGCATCAAAGACTGATTGATTGGTGATGTCTGCCATGGCCATTAGAGGAGTAAGAAGTAATTCCTGTGCTATGCCTGTGGCCATCCACAGACCAGATGATATCTGAAGTTCTGCTCTGACGGTTCATCCTTTTTCTCCTTTTGTCTCTACAACATTAGGAACACATTCAGTCAAACTTTCTCAAATTTTTCCAACAAAGTATTTCATATGGAGACAAATGGAATAAAGATATATAGAAAAGCACAATTAAAGGGTCACTGGTTTTAGATTTACTACATCAGCCCTACAAAACCAGCTGGATTATATTTCCCATCTTTGGTTGCCTTGAGATTACCTGCTCTATTCTTCAATAAACCTCCCTTTATCAAACTCAACTGAGTTGAATGTTGTTGCTTGCAACCAAATTAACTCTGCTTTTTACCAAGAACTTAATAGTTACCACATACTGAGCACTTACAGGTATCAAGCATTGTGCTAAGAGCTAGACTTAATTACATTTAGTCTCCATTACCACCCTAGGAAATAGGTGTTATTACCCCTATTCCACACATGGTGAAATGGAGATTAACCACAAGGTCTGTTTTCCTAACTGTACATTTTGCTAAACAGCTTCCAAATTATATTCTGGTAATTTTAATCTTTAAGAGAAGAGGAAGTGTCAAGACCAACTGGTACTACAGAACATGCCATGTTTATTCTGCAACCTCACATGCCTCTTGGGCTCAGCATCATATACTCCTAAGGATGCACGTGTGCTATTTGGAAACACAAAATCCAGTAGGTCCATCAAAACTTACTCATGAAGGGCTATTTTGACATGTTTTCAGGGAATATTTTGGGTAGTCTTCTTGCCAACTCCCCCAGGTTGGTGACTGGGGCACCTACTCCATCTCAGTAACCACCCCCTCCCCCTGCTGTGGCAATGTGACTGCACTCACTGCAGGGCAACCTCCTGGCTTGGAGCCCTCTACTCCTGTCCTCTTTCTTGGAAAGCCTTCCATCTTCCAAAAAAGGCAACCAAAAGTATTTCCAATGCTTATTTATTTGGGGACAACTTAGAAGTGGTAAATTTAATTCCTTCTTCCATTTTTTAATCAAGAGTTTGTAAGACATCAAGTTGGCAAGAGCAATAATAATGTGCCCACGAGTAGAGAAATAGTATGCTATTAACAAGTGCCTTCAAATTAATCTGAGGATATTTTGAACATGGAAATGCACCTCTTAACACCCTTATCTTTTTGGACCCATGCACCTGGCTGTGGAAGAGATTTACACTTGCAAATTTTAAGCTCTAACAGAGAAATATTTCTGCTTCGACCAAGCTTCAAGCTGTTCTTTAAAAGAAGAAAAGAAAGAAAAAAGAAAAGACTTTGTTGTATTTGGCATTGAGATTTGTTCAGGGCAAAGAGGTGGCATTTGCAGGGATGAAGGAAGAAAGGATATTTAAGGAGTACTGTAAAAAAACTAGAAAAGTTTATCATTCGTGGGGCCTCAGAACAGACCCAGTGGGAAGAAAGACTTTTCTATTTCTGCAAATTTAGTTTGTTTTTATTGTTTTGTTTGGTGGGCCGAGTTTGAGGTTTGATCAAAAAAGTTTGCAAGTTTCCTCCAGGTGAGAGGAGAGAAGCATAATAAGAAATACAGGAATAATTACAGCTGCTTACTATGGATATAGTATATGCTGGGCACTGTGTTAACCTCTCTACTTTGTATTATTTAATTTAGCTTTAATCTCCCCAGCAACGCAGGAGGTAAGTCTTATTATCACCACTGTTTTACAAATGATGAAAATGAGAGGCAGATAGACTCGAAACCTTGCCCAAAGTCACACAGGTACTAAGTGGCAGAGCTGGGGCATTCTGAGCCCAGAGGCAGCCCTACTGGTGGCTTTGTCATGCTACCACTGTGGAAAAGTCCCCAGGCCCCAGAAGCTACAGTCCTGACAAAGGCCACCTTTGCCAGCACTGAAAAGGTGACCCTGGGCTTCAGGGTGAGGCACACCTGTTTTGTAGGAATTCTCTATTCCTCCAAGGACCCCACAGTCTTGGGGACATTTACAGCTCAAAGAGACCTGAAATATAACCAATTCCCCTTCCCCACTCCATTTTACCACGAAGAAACTGAGGTTCAGAAAGTCAAAAAGAACCTGTCCAAGGTAAGAACCAAAAGCAGTGTCTCCAGAATCATCTTTTCCTCACTTCCTTATCTCTGCTGCCTAGTCACATCCTTTACCACCTGGGACTACCTATCACAGCATATCTACATTCAGTGGTACTTCTCTTAAACCCACTCCTTCAATAAAACTCATCCACCAGCATCCTAACTCTACAGGTTTCTGCTAGTTGAACCCTATTATGTTGAGAAACTGAATCTTAGAATTTCAGAGTAAAAAAGTCTCAAACATATAATTTTATCCATTTCCCTCCCAACAACACCCCTCCCCCTGCCATTTTAAAGATGGGAAACAATATTCCAGAGAAAAGAAGGGACTGATAGTGACTAGGAACCTCAAGAGGCATGCAGGATTGGAGTACAGTAATTCTGGACTTCTCTTATATTAATTTTTATACTGAAATAGAGAAATTTAGCCTTACTACTACATAATTTGCAGGCCAGCACTGGTTCCCTCCATTTGAGGTGAGGACTCCAATGGGGTTCTGAAAGAATGGAGTTACAGAGCTCAGAAGAGTCAAAAGTGGGTCTTCTCTTGTTTGCTTGGGTTTTGAGTATTACAATATACTGAAATTTATAGGCTCCAGGATGTCACTAAAGTTGTTAACTGATAAAAGAAATAAGACTGCTGAATAGTGGAATATTTATACTACTCTGTAATGAGGTAGGACGTAATCATGAAAATCATTAGTACCCCACTGAGATTAGTTGATTATTTTACAGGAAAATACTGAACAGTTGTTGAAATTAAAGTTAAGCAAAAAAAAAAAGAAAGAAAGAAAGAAAGAAAGAAAGAAAGAAAGAAAGAAAGAAAGAAAGAAAAAAAGAAAAAAGAAAGAAATTAAAGTTAAGCTACTCATTTTTTATATAAAAAAAATTAGAATCTTCCAAAATTGGTGTAAAAAGAAAATAACTCTTTCTATGGAGACAGCATTTTGAAAACTGATGTTGGAAATGTTGCCCCATGTAATATTGCCTCAATTGTGTCTTGAATAAAAACTTGGTTTCTTAACCTATTTAAAAGTCCTCCAAATGAATAATTTCAGTGGTTTTAATCCAGGTTTTATTAATTTTTTTAATGTGTGTTTATTTTTGAGAGAGAGAGAGACAAGAGCGTGAGCAGAGGAGAGGCAGAGAGAGAGGGAGACACAGAATCCGACGCAAGCTCCAGGCTGTGAGCTGTCAGCACAGAGTCCGATGTGGGGCTCAAACTCACAGACCGCGAGATCGTGACCTGAGCCAAAGTCAGACACTTAACCGACTGAGCCACCCAGGTGCCCCTTAACCCACTTTTTAAAAGATAGAAATTTACTAGCTAAATTTCAGTGAAAACCTTTACATGAAGTAGTGGATAGAATGTTAAAATGAACACCTTGATTTACAAAGTACATCCAATTATACCCTTTGGTGGATCAGTATATCTCTGTGCAGTGTATTTTCTATTTTGATAGCGAAAATTGCGTGTCAAAATAAATGTAATTTGGACAATAATTTATAAGTATCAAAATCTTAAATAAAGATTAAAAAAAAAAAAGCATAGTGAAGGGGTGCCTGGGTTGCTCAATCTGTTGAGTGTTAGACTTTTGATTTTGGTTCAGGTCATGATCCCAGGATCATGGGATTGAGCCCTCAGTCAGGCTCTGTGCTGAGTGTGAAGCCTGCTTGGGATTCTCTTTCTCCACCTCTGCCTCTCTCCCCCACTTGCACTCTCTCTGTCTCTAAAATTAAAAAAGTAATAAAATAAAATATAGGAAAATCGAAAAAAAAAAAAAAACATGTTCTCTAAAAAAAAATAGCATAATGAAGCATAGTTCAACCACACTGATCTCCCTAAAATATTAATAATATGTAACTATTTTACATGCTTTATTAATATTTAACTGAGAGCAAAAAGATTTTGCTTTTATTTTAAAATGTTTTACTTCCATTCTCATGCTTTAAAGTTTTCTATTTGCTTTAGATTTTATAACATACCAAATATCTAGTACAGTAACAGTTAAGTATAACTTTAGAATAAATGTGCATATATTTGAGGTGTGTACACAACAGTATTTTACAGAGAGGAACTTGTCCAGAAAGTTTGGCAGCTTCTGCTCTAAAGGCTCATAGCTGGGGATGTGGAAACCCAAGGCCCAGAAGAACTCCTGGCCTCTGGTCATCTTTGCCAGAGTCACTGCAGCTCAGCTTAAGATGGCAAGTTCCTGCCATGGCAGCTGGCAGATAAGACTAACTAAGCCATTTGAGTTCCTGCATCCAGAGAAAACCCCAAGGGTCACCCTCCAGCCCTATCTCAAGCCTAACAGGCTACCGGCTCTTAGAAAAGCCTTACAGAGTTTAAAATTTTGTGCCGAGCTGCTACCCAATCACGTTAATCCTCTCCTTGAAAAATCTTCTAAATTTTCCTCCTGCCCAAAGTTTATAGTCCATGGACCTTTACCCATATTCCACTTGTTTTGTGGAATAAATCTTATAGGAAGAAATTGATTAAAGACTTTAAGAGTACATCAGCCCATTGGAAGTGTAAAAAGCCATTAAAATAATGAGGTAGACCTATAATTATTGATATGATGAATTATGTCCATGATATATTATGAAGCAAAAAAGCATATGTACAGATTATGTATAAAACACATGTGCAGAATAACTTCCCTCAAAAAAAAAAAATAGCTCCCCTAAACACACACACACACACACACACACACTTCTAACTATAGTTATCTCTGAGTGATGGGTTTAGGGATGATTTATTGCTCATCTGTATTTATTTCTATTACAAACTTGCACCATTTGTCTAAAAAAAATAAAGACGTCTTTATTAAGTGAACTGATCAAAATCGATATTGCCACTAAATAGCTCCTAGGAATGGTTTTACTTACTACAATAAGAATGACAACAACTACCCCTTAGCATATGATGGTGGTTTTGCTTAAAAAGTCCTTTTTAGTCCATCATCCCCTCCAGTCTTTACAACATAATGATATTCTGAAAGCAGCATCTGAAATTATCTCTCTCCTACTCAAAACACCTTCTAAGCCTATCTGCTATTACAGGAAAAAGTTACAAAATCATTTGTGTAACATTCAGATCTTTTATAATATGGCCTTTTCCTACCACTTCATCTTTGTTTCCTTCTGCTTCTCACCACCATGCATATTCCAGCCACCCTGTTTCTGAATTCATCATATACTTTCCAGCCTCTTTTCATGCTTTTCTCTCTAGAACGTCCTTTCTGTATGTTCTGCCTTATAAACTCTTGTCAGTTCTTCAAAACTCAGTGTTTCTCTATAGAGAAATAATTACCCAGGCATTCTATTATCTCTATCCCATAGCCCTTTCTTTCATCTTTCTTCTATAGTATGCTTTCCTGAGGTGACAGCAAACTCCTCAAGAGCAAGGGTCCTGTTTATTCAATTATGAATTCTTAACAACCAGCACAATTCCCGGGACATAGGAGATACTCAATAACTAGTAGCTTCCCTGAAGAAAAGTTACCCTAAATAAAACATAGAGAAGAAAAATTTAGATTAAAGTAGTATCTCCAAGAGACCTGGCCAGCCTTGATAAGGGAAATCTCATGTGATTCTACAATAAGTGACAAGACAGAACCAAGCAGGAAAAAAAAAAAAATCTGTCAGCCAATCAGGACACCTAAAGGTCTCAACTTCCCAGAGAGTCTCTGACCTTTAATTACAAGTCAGAAATCAGATCCATTTCAGGGAAGTTTGGGAAGCCAATCCATTTAGTGGGAGCTCTCCAAGGTGCTGAAGCTGTTAAACTCATCCACCCATTTCCCTTAACTCATTCAATAAGGAATTATCGGTGTCCTTCTGTAAAAGAATTTTTCTAGGCTCTAGACTAGAAGTGCAGTGAATGATCAACAAGATAAATAATATTTCTGCATTCTTGGAACTTACATTCAAGTTGTAGACAAAGGCACTAAACACAGAAAGAAAAAAATATTTATATATACACCAAATTCTGATGAAGGTGATACAGAAAATTAGAATAAGGTGACGTGACATATAAAAAGTGGCAACTGTGGATGGCCAAGAAAGCCTCTCTGAGGAAATAGTATTTATGAAGGGATCTGGAGACAAGAATCGGCCAGCCAAAATAAATCTTTCCAGGAAATCACCATAGAGAAAGAAGAAAAAGCTTGGTATGTTCAAAGAACAGAAATAAAGCCTATGTAGCTGCAGCATGGTACTGAGGGAAATAAGACTGAGGAGAATAGAAGAGGCATGATCAACTATCAACAATAGCCAAAATATGGAAAGAGACCAAATGTCCATTGATGGATGAATGGATAAAAAAGATGTGACAATGGAGTATCACTCAGCAATCAAAAATAATGAAATCTTGTCATTTGCAACTATGTGAATGCAACTAGAGGGTATTATGCTAAGTGAAATTAGTCACTCAGAGAAAGACAAATATCATATGGCTTCAGTCATAGGAGGAATTTAAGATACAAAACAGATGAACATAAGGGAAGGGAAGCAAAAATTATAGAAAAACAGGGAGGTGGACAAAACATAAGAGACTCTTAAATATGGAGAACAAATAGAGAGTTAGAGGAGGGTTTGTGGGAAGGGGGATGGGCTAAATGGGTAAGGAGCATTAAGAAATTTACTCCTGAAATCATTGTTGCACTATATGCTAACTAACTTGGATGTAAATTTTAAAAATAAATTTTAAAAAAAAGAAGAGGCATGATCAAATATGGATTTTTATGCTAGGATAAGAAATTTCACTTCTTTCCAAATGTGATTAGATAATCTTGCTAATGAAAACTTTCCAGACAGAGCTTACAGATGGATGAGGGGCTTCAATCCTCCTCTGGACTAATCCTGAAACTTAACCTTTGGGACTAGCCAATATTGCAATTTCTCTAGTTTTGTTTTTGATCCTTAAGATCAGATGATCTGAGTTTAACAATCAAGCCAGAAATAATATAGGTAAGGAGTACACAGAAATGAGAGAGTAGGTAGTTTATAAGTCTACGAAAGACACATAAAACCTAGGGGAGTCCAATGGAAAGTTGATAATCAGACTACTACAATGTAAGCTTAATTAAGGCAGAGACTTCTTCTGTCTTATTTATTACTAGATCTCCAATGCCTTAAGGGTGCCTGACCATATTAGATGCCCAATATATACCTAGTGATTAAACAAGTGGAAAAAAAAGAAATAAAGACTTGGTGGCCATGCAAATGTACTTCAAATATCTGCAACTACAGGGAGCATAATTCAGCAAAGGCCCCTGCTGATTAAATCCACAAGTTTCAAATGGACTGCTCCGAAACAATGACTGAGTGTGTCAGGGATATTATGGAAGCCCATTCCTGGAGATACAGGACTCCTTGATAGCCTTGCTGAGCTTTCCTTTGACTGCACATCAGTCTATGATGCTTTTACAAAGACTTCTTTGCTTCTCTCCCTCATTAGGAGTCAGATTTCTGTTGCAGTCTGATCGCTCCCCTAGACTCTCCTGCCTCCCTCTGCATTTTTTTCTAAGTTGTTTCCCCTAATGAAATCCTTGGACATTTAATCCCATATCGGCTTCTGTTTCTTGGAAGACCTAGACTAATGCAAAATATTTAGGGTACTGCCAACTGAGCTAGATACTAACAGAATCTCTTGCTCCTGTGGGGTTATCTACTCATGTACTTCTTTTCAAGGCACTAATTGAGCAACCTGGGAGCCAAAGGGGAGGACAGGCAAACAGCTGCTCCTAAATGGAAAGGGAAATTAAGAGTGAGAAGTTGAAAACAGATTCTGAAAAATCTTCTATTTCCTCCTATTGCTTACTGTATAAGAGCTACTTTATATCTCTGGTTTAAAACCTTAGCAAATTCCATTTTTAATGTCTTTAAAAATTAGTTCCTCTATAGCTATAATTTCCCTAACTCAAAGTGTTTGAACAGGAAGCATTTCCTCATCTAGTCTCTTGAATTACAATTGGTTGATAAAGGAACCAGTGATTGTGGATTAGAAAATATTTGTGCTATAGTTTAAGATGTGCACATCTCTTATACATTCTTGATCAAAATTTATTCTCCCAACAGCCATATAAATTAAGTGGAACAAGGAATATTATCCCCCCTCCACAAGTGACATTTAAGAATGTAAAATAGCTTCTTAGTAATTTATAGAATATAGAGTACCCAGACCTAGTCTTTTGGCTTGGAGCACAGTGCTCTTTCTTCAAATCATGCTGCCTGTCATACCTGTCATAGCTAGTCCATGGTGTGAACATTTTCCCTTCTTCACTTTTCTTTCTTTTCTTTTCTTTCTTTCTTTCTTTCTTTCTTTCTTTCTTTCTTTCTTTCTTTCTGTCTGTCTGTCTTGTTTTGCTTGGTTTTTGCTTGTTTGTTTGCCTTCCCAGCAACCACTCTACTTTCTTCTGATAGAAGCACCTCTCCTCCATTTTCAGATGATGTGTTAATTAAGGGACTAATTCCACAACATCTCCAAAAGTGAACATGTGACCTATGATAGGCCAGTCATAACACTGAATCCCCCATGGATAGGCACAGGCACTGAAAGCCACTAGAAACCCTTGCTGAATCCACTGGGGGAAAGGTATTTTCTTTTTTTCTTTTTTTAATGTTTATTTATTTTTGAAAGAGAGAGAGAGAGAGAGAGAGCACAAGTGGGGGGAGGGAGACACAGAATTAGAAGCAGGTTCCAGCCTCTGAGCTGTCAGCACAGAGCCCAGTGGGGGACCTGAACTCATGAACTACAAGATCATGACCTGGTCTGGAATCGGATGCTTAACTGACTGAGCCACCCAGGCACCCGCAGAAAAGGGCATCTTCACATGGGTTGCTAAGCTGGCAGGCTGTAAACCCTATTACCACCACATGGAAAAATCCCTTCCTGGGTGAAGCAATATAGTAAAAATTATGGCTGAGAGGTAGAGAAACAAATTCCTGGTGATTTCATTTGAACACCTAGATGTAGCTATACCTGAAGGCTTTACAGTTATGAAAGCCAATAAATGCCCTTTTAAGGATTTAATGGCTTGAATTGTGTTTCAATTGTCAAAATCTTGACAAATTGGAGCAATATGTAAGTAGTGATAGGAGCAAAGTCACCTCAGAAAGGAAAAACATAGTGATAGTAAATAATTTTCATGGTTTAGATCTAGAACGTCTTAAGGCTTCATGCAAACTAATGCTCTCATCATTCATTTTTATTTCCCATTGCTACCAGTGAACATAGAACTAAAATTGAAAAATTTCAAAAGCATTTTTCCTTGAACTTCAAAATATCAGTTGGGTAATTCTCCCTAGACATGTTAACATCTGCACCAGAAAGAATAAAATACAGTGCCTTTAATTCCAGGAGCTCTAGATTTTGGGAGGAAGGAATAGATAGTCACTGAAGTAATGAGATGAAAAATGGGCATAAAAGTATGTCTCTGTTAGGTTCTCAGAGGAAAAAGAAGAAAGACTTTAAATCACTACTGGATAATGTTAGAATTTATGACTAAAGTCTCCCTCAATACCCTCTATCCCCCTTCCTTTATTTTTCTTCATACCACTTCTAACCTAACACACAGTAAGTTAGTTTGTTTAATTATAACCTACCTCCTCAACCAAGGATGTGGGCTCCATATGGGCAGTGACTATGCCTGTTTTGTTCATTATTCTTATCCCCAGCTCCTGTAACAATGCTGCTATAGAGTGAGTACTAACAGGAAATAGTTGAGTGTTTGTTGAAAAGTCTTTGCATTTCTACAACTTTTAAATGATGTTTTATAATAACATTAAAATATTATATCAATACCAATTGATGGATATGTTTAACTATTTAAATAGAACATTCTACATTCATACAAAAAGCAGAAATGTATTTTATAAGCACATCTCCATTTGCCATATAAATTGGAACTATAATTCACTGAATCACAAATCATGCCAGCACCACCTTTGCAGCCAAAGCAACTCAGAAGAGGCAAACAAGCTGTAGACTTCTGCTAATATATTAACCACCATCCACATGTGGATATTGAGCCTTTGAAATATGATGAGTCTGAAATGAGATGTGCTGTAAATAAAAACAAACAAAAAACAACAATAAAAACAAATAGGATTTTATACATGCGCTGAGTACAAAAAAAGAATGTAAAATATGTCATTAGTAATTTTTACTTTAATCACATGCCAACATGATAATATTTTTTATGTATCTAGGTTAAATAAAATATATCTTTAATGAATTTCTCCTGTTTCCTTTTCTTTTCTTGAATGCAGCTATCAGAAAATTGAAAGTCTGTGGCTTGAATTGTAGCTTGCCTCCCACTTCTGTGGGACAGATTCTCTACAAGGTGAAAGCTCTGTAAACACAAGTCTGTAAGGTTGAATGATGGACCCTGAGGCCCCTCTCTGTCTCTGGCTTGACCATTCCAGGAAGCATTAACAGACACTGTTATAATAAGAACTTTCTCTTGGCTACATTCTTTATTTTTTTCTTGAGCCAACTGTTTAATATCTTCACAAAGTGATGCACTTTTTATGCCAAAGATTTCTGGGAGTGGAATTCCTGACAAAGCCAATGTCACAGAGGGTAACCACAAAGTACCCTGGGTACATGACAGTTTTGACTCCTTTATTTTGATGTCACCGACAGTTTGATATGTCTCTGTTAAAAATCTCCCACATCAAATTAGCAACGTTGAAAAAAATTGGCTTCTTTCAATCCTTAATCCTTTGCTACAATGTAGTTCAGAATGTTCTCTTTTATTGAAATTCCTGTCTCATTTTTTTGTCAATTTTAAATGTTTTCTCATCTAGTCATATTAACAAGGAGTCTTTAATGGTTGCTTAACTACTTTTGGTGTCTATTTGTTTTGTCTCTCATCACCCAGAGGCAGATTAAATTTGGGTTCACGTTGCCCTTCTCTCTAACTCAGCAACAATCTCAGAAACAATGCCTTCTAGTTTTTTGCTTCAATCCTGGTTCTCAGGGGAAAACAGTTGGAATGATTGAATGAATCCATCTCAGCCCCCAGGAATACTATCTGTATTGTTCGGCTCATTTCTCAAAACCAAAAGAAGCCAAGAGGAACTACTCCAATTTCCCACAACCCAAGGTTTAGATGCTGCCCACAACCCCTTCCCAGATTTCTCAGGTCAAGTCCATAGAAGAACTGGGAAGCAGGGAGATCGGGTGGTATGGTCTTCAGATCAGGCACGTCAGAATCACTGGGGATCTTGTTAAAAATACGAGTCAGCCTACAGTTGGAGAACTGGAGGGAAGTATAACCAAATGTCTGGAAAGAAAATATAGGGAGAAAACCAAGGAAAAAGAAGACAAAAGGGTTGGCCTGAGCCTTTGCAGTGGGTGGCATCACCATACATAGGAGTTGGACCCTCATTTCCATACCACTTTGTAAATTTTCCCACTTCAAATGTTTTTCTTTAGAACACATTGCTGAAGGGTGCCTGGGTGGCTCAATTGGTTGGACATCAACTCTTTGTTTCTGCTTAGGTCATGGTCTCCCTGGTTTGTGGAATTGAGCCCCACAACAGGATCTGCACTGATGGCATGAAGCCTGCTTCAGATTCTCTCTCTCTCTCTCTCTCTCTCTCTCTCTCTCTCTCTCTCTCTCCCTCTCTCTCTGCCCTTCCCCTGCCCGTGCTCATGCTCTCTCTCTCTCTCTCTCTTTCTCTCAAAATAAATAAATAAACATTTAGAATACATTGCGTGATACACAACACTTATGAGCATATTGTCTCCCAATGTGTCTTTACCAAAGATGGCTGAAGTTTTGTGCCAATATTTGTGGAAAATACATAAGAGTAGGCCATGGCTACAGATAAGGAGCTATTCTTATTAAAAAGAAAGAAGGAAAATAATAAAGGGAGGATAATAAGGACCAAGAATCACAATCTTGAGTATAAAGACACTTGGGAACAGCAGCCAAGATGAAAATTATAAATATGCATATGTATCCAAAGTAAGGAAATAAAAGAAAATTAAAAGGGAACAAGCTTTAAGAATGAGTTTAAAGACACATAGTAAAGGAAAAGAGATAAAATTTTCTGTACTTCAGGGTCTAGAGTGGGAATAACAGCTATGGCTGAGAATTTAGAGTCAAGAACAAATTTTATTTGAAGGCACTGGTGCTCCTGTGGACAAGTTCACTCTGAACCTAGGAAAGACAGCTACCCTACCTGCTGTGGGATTTCCCCTCTTGTTTCCTGATACAAGAAAATTTAGTTTGAGGACCATTTGTCAGGGTTATCCAAAGAAATTAACCAATAGAAAATATATATTCTTTTGGTAAAGAGACTTACTATAAGGAATTGGTTCACATAATTATGGAGGCTGAAATATCCCAACACCTGCAGGAACTAGACAAGCTGGAGACCCAGGAGAGCCAATGATGTAAGTTCCAATTTGAAGTCCAACAGGCTCAAAGGACCAGGAGGAGTTGGTGTTTCAGTTCAAGTCTGAAGGCAGATAAGACTGTTGTCCTGGCTCAAGGCAGGCAAAAGGATGATCAGACTTTTGTTTTATTCAGGCCTTCAACTGATTGGATGGGAGCCACTCCCATTAAGGGGGCAATCTACTTGACTCAATCTACCAATTCAAATGTTAATCTCATCCAGAAATACTCTCAAACACCCTCAAAGATGCACCTAGAATGTTTGGCAAATACCTGGGCATTCCATGGCCCAGTCAAGTCAACACATAAAATAAACCATCACTGGGACTCTCCCAAGCTGTTGCAAACACACCTCTACTACAGTTCCAATTATAGGCCCCAGGATTTAACTTCAGAACCACAGCATCATCAAATCTTGCCCAGTAAAAGCTGATTTTTGTAGAAATACATCAGAAAAGTTAAATAAGAGGATTTGAACATCTCACTTAAGTAAGTCACACCTCAATAAGAAAAAGGAAGTGGAATGAGGGTAATGTTACTGCCACACTATCTACAGTGAAACCCTTCCTACAGCTGTTAGAGCAATTGCAGGCTATGGACAAATGCACAACTGGAGAGTCTAGAGTCCCAAGCTGAAGAGTCAGTATGTTAGAAAAGGAGGATTCCCCAAGACCACCCCCAGTTTTGATCCTTCACTAGAATGACAGGACTCAGCATGTATCTAATATTTATTACAGTAAAATTTATCATAGGATACAAAGCAAAATGAGAAAAGGGAAAAGGCACATGGGGCAAAATCTAGAGGAAACCAGGAGCAAGCTTCCAAAAGTCCTCTCCCACCGGAGTCACATAGGATTGTGCTTAATTCCTGCAGCATCAAATTATGACATATATGAAGTACCAGGAAGTTCATTAGAAACTCAGCACCCAACTTTTCTACTGGAGGCTGCTCATGTAGACACCCTCTGCCTAGCATATTCTAAAGTTCCAGACTCCCAGAAGGAAAGCAAGTGTGCAGAATAAATCACATCATTTGTACAAACAGTTTAGGCACAGTGAGAGAATCATTTAGGGAATTATGGGAACCTCTCAAAATCCAACTTTTCAGACACCAGCCACAGGTCAATCTTGTAAGCAGACCTAGGGACAGTATTGTTTATTAGCCTTTTCTTGCACAAGCAGAAAAAACTTCCTGCAACCACCAGGTCCACGATGAGAATGAGAATGGAGAAAAGGTGCTCACTTTGGAAAGGGATGTAGGAAAAACAAAACAGTCACAAAAGGTTGGGCAAAGAGCTGGACTTACTTCTGCCACAATATAAGGAGCTTGGAGATATGATGCCCTCAGCTCAGAAGTCTGTGGAGGGCTGGAAAGGTACCAATTATTTCAATGGTCACACAAGGAAGATGACAGAACTTCCAGAGAATGTGGCTGCTCTGCTGGAACACGTGGACAGAGATCACAAGGTCCTCACTGAGCGACTCAGTATTTCCAGAGGTCCTAGCCACACCAGTGACCTGGTATAGCAAAAATGCCAAATCTGAATGTTCACTTGGGCTATCTGCAGTGGGTCAGGCAGAACTGAGCCTTCCAGCAGGGGTAAGGGAGATAGACAATGTTTGCAGGGTTGTAGCAGTGAGAAGGAACACAATTACCAAATGCTAGCAATTGAATGAACTGATCTTCAGGATGTTCCTATTTCATTATTTATTGCACACAAGTTCTATTGATGTTAAATAGGGTAGAATTTGCTATTACTAGAGTTTCTTTGCTTGTAATAAAATACTCTCTTTTTGTCATTCAGAACATAAAATGTACAACTCACCTCTACTTCAAGGAACGTTTGCAAATGTATTTTTTCTTTGGCCATGAGGTTAGAACTGCGAATATGTATCATATGTTAAAAGAAAATTGCCCTTAAATCAAAAAGACACAAGGGTACTATGGACCAGGGATTGGGGGGAGGGGGGTGGGGGGGAAATCTCTGATAGTCTACCACAGTTCTTGCTTTAGGATTGGGGTTTAGGGTATTTAAAAGGTGACTGTTTTTATTTTTTAAGGTGACTGCCTAAAAATTCTTGGCATCATCTCAGAATAACTGCAAGGACAAAGGGAAAATCCAAATGCAAAAATTTCTTGAATGGTGCTGATAGCTCTCTATCTCAGAAAGAAGAGATTTTCTATGCTTATACCCAAGTGGTTTTTGCATTTTAGCTAGAGGTACAGTCCCTTTAAACATGTAAATATCTTTAATAACCCGAAAAATACTTCAGATACCAACCCCAGGGGAAGATTGAAAAACAAGATGGGCCCATCTGTTAGCTTGATAGCAAAGGCTTGGAGCTGGGAAGGCATAAACAGTGTCTTCCAAAGAGTATCTTACTTCTTCTCTCTGATTCTATTATACTGATAATCATCTATTAAAAATGTCTTTTTTAAAAAACTAAAAAGTTCAATTCTGAAGTGAAGGAAAGCCACCATCTTTGTTAGGTTAGACAGGATCTAGGGAATTGTGAATAAAAAAAGAAGTTTCTGCCTCCATCTATGAATGATAAAAGAGTCTGTCCAGAGATGTAATCATCCAACAAATAGTGCTGTGTCCCACACTCACGGAAAAGATCCTCTAAAAGCTTTCATCATTGCAGGCATCTTGTGTCTTCCTCCATCTTCCTTATCACTAACAAGAGGTAGAAATAGCTGTATTGGGTATTTACCTTTGGGGGGAAATCTTGTTATGTTAAAATTCACTTGATGATTCTATCATAAATCTGAGTGTAGAAACACAAAACACAGGAAGGAAACTAGATTGTGTTCCTACTGAAAAGCAGTGGGTGGGTGCAGAGATGCTGATCATGTTATCTCCATCCTTCAGCTTGGCTGGGGGATGACAGTTTTTCCCATCAGTTTCTTGGTTCCCAAACTGTATTAGGCATCTTCCTGGCTGTCTGTAATTTCACCCCCGCACCAGATTTCTGTGCTGCATTAGAGACAAAATGGAGCAAATCTAGCATCTTCTCACACTTTAGAATGATTATGATCAGAAAGCTATTTGATTTCTTATGAAAAAAACTTCAGGGTCAAAATCAGGATACAATGTGGGAGAGTGTAGTGGCTATCCTTCCTCACACCTCATGGTCCATTGGAGGCTTCAAAGGGGGTGAAAGGAAAACCAGGGTGGTAGAGCTGGTCATCACCCCTACTTTAATCAGAGCAACTCCACCCTTAACTATGTGTGTGTGTGTGTGTGTGTGTGTGTGTGTGTGTGTGTGTGAATGTGTATGTGTCTATGTATATGGGTGTGTATATATTTAT
This sequence comes from Neofelis nebulosa, assembly GCF_028018385.1. Classification (NCBI taxonomy): domain Eukaryota; kingdom Metazoa; phylum Chordata; class Mammalia; order Carnivora; family Felidae; genus Neofelis; species Neofelis nebulosa. The sequence goes on from NC_080782.1 coordinate 46,482,043, forward strand.
CCCTCATCAAATTGATTTTGTGAAAAGACTGTTGTAAAAAATAATCTAAAAGTTTGTAAACCATTTATGGAGACTATGAAGTACTAGACTAGGAATCAAAAGATGAATTTCCTATGTGGCCTCACACAAGTAACTTCACCTCTCCAAACCCGTTTACCCTGGTCAGCTAAATAAAAGGGGTAGCCTTTCTGATGTCCAAGGTTCCCTGTAGCTTGGGAAGTTTATACTCCTTTGATGAAGGAGGGAGCACTCAGAGGGAAGGAGTCAAACTGTCATGAGTGTAGAGAACTCTCCTTGGAAATAAGAGCAGCCATCAACACCTTCAGAAAAAGTGAACTGCCTTTAATTGGAACTATACCACTTATTCATCATAAGACTCTGATAAGGTATAAAATGCCTGGTGAGCCTTGTTGCTGTTCTTTCTAAGTAGATATTCATCTTATCAAGATGTAGGAAGTTTTTGCCAAAGGAATAAATCTCTAATATTAAAAATCTAAACACAACTGAATGGGGTTTCTGAGGGTTGTTTTATTTAGTTTGTATGATAGAAAAAGGAACATTGAAATGATTAGCCCCAGTTCTAATGTTTACCCCATGGGTGTATCCCTTTTTTGCATTGCCCTCGGCCCTGCCTTCCAGGAATATGCATCAAATGATTTATAATTTAATGCCCCAAACACATTAGTTTAATCACAAGGTGCCAAAAGACTTGAATTTAAAAAATATGATTAATATATTTCAATGTACTCAAACCTTCCTCTCCAATTATAACTAATAGTGTTGAGGTTAGGATCTCCAGATAAAATACAGGACATCTAGTTAAATTATAATTTCAAACAAAACAATGAAGACTTTTTTAGTATGAGTATGTCCTAAATATTGCATGGTACATACATAACCTCACATACCAGTTAAATCTGGCAACCCTAGCTGGAGAGAGAATAATTAAGGTAAATAGTAGAGAACTGTGTTCTTAATAAATCTACCACTAATCCCAAAGTTTGAGTGTTAAAATCGTTCCACACTTTCCCATATAGTCCCATTTCCTTGGTGTTCCATTAGTACTACAATTTTTTTTCCCCTCTTCTGGATATTCTTGTGAAATCCTGACCAAAATGGATTGAATCCAGATAGGCTATTCCAAGGGAGAAAGCTCAATAGAGTTTGGCTGACAAAGCTAGCCTGTTCTACCCAGCCTACGGCCTGGCTTATGATAGCAACTATGCATCTCTTCACACTGTCTGCAAAGTTCCCCAGCATCCCCTTAACTACTCCTCAGGCCATGGGCCCCTACAAGCCATGCTTATACACCATGACTCTGTCCCCAAGTCACAGATGCATGGCCCTTTTCTGTTGGAAATGGAATTGAGAGATTCTAGTTTAGGCAAGTCTCTTGAATAAAGGAGATACAAATTCAGGAGCTTTGACATGGCTATAAACTGGCATCCCTGTAGTCCAAGAAAAAGAGGAAAATGTCTTTCACTGTTAATAAAAAATTATATATAGGTAAGAGCAGACATTCAGAAAGGGAAAAAAGTCCAAAGACCAAAAGTCTCATTGTCTTCATTCTAAACCCCTTCCTAGGGTCCAGCTGTATATCTGCCTACGATTTCCATAAACATCACCCACAGTGAGTTCCACCTTCTACTTGATTTAATTCAAGTTCTACTCACAAAGGCCAAGATAATACTGCAATACATTCCTTTACTTGTGGGGCACAAGGTTTAAATAGCAGATCTTCTTTTATTATTTAAATTTAAGTTAGTTAACATACAGTATAGTATTTGTTCAGGAACAGAACCAAGTGATTCATCACTTACATATAACATCCAGCTCCCATCCCAACAAGTATCCTCCTTAATATCCAACACCCATTTAGCCCATTCCCCTACCCACCTCACTCCAGCAACATTCAGTTTCTTTTCTGTATTTAAGAGTCTCTTAGGGTTTGCCTCCCTCTCTGTTTTTCTCTTATCTTTCCTTCCCTTCCCCTATGTTCATCTCTTTTGTTTCTTAAATTCCACATATGAGTGAAATCATATGATATTTGTCTTTCTCTGACTTGTTTCACTTAGCATAATACACTCTAGTTCCATCCACATTGCTGCAAATGGCAAGATTTTATTATTTTTGATCACTGAGTAATATTCCATTCTATGTATATACCACATCTTCTTTATCCATTCATCAGTCGATGGACATTTGGGCTCTTTCCCTAATTTGGTTATTGTCAATAGTGCTGCTATAAACACTGGGGTGCATGTATCCCTTCCAGCACTTCTGTATCCTTTGGATCAATTGCTGGACTGTAGCATAGTTCTATTTTTAATTTTTTGAGGGACCTCCATACTGTTTTCCAAAGTGACTGCACCAGTTTGCCCTCCCACCAACAGTGCAAAAGTGTTCCCCTTTCTCCACGTCCTCGCCAACATATGTTGTTTCCTGAGTTGTTCATTTTAGTCATTCTGACAGGTGTAAAGTGGTATCTCATTGTGGTTTTGATTCGTGTTTCCCTGATAATGAGTGATGTTGAGCATCATGTATTTGTTAGCCACCTGGACGTCCTCTTTGGAAAAGTGTCTATTCATGTCTTCTGCTGATTTCTTCCCTGGTTTATTTGTTTTTTGAGTGTTGAGTTTGATAAGTTCTTAAGAGATTTTGGATACTAACCCTTTATTCAATATGTCATTTGCAAACATCTTCTCCCATTCCATCAGTTGCCTTTTAGTTTTGCTGATTGTTTCCTTCATTGTGCAGAAACTTTTTATCTTGATGAGGTCCCAATAGTTAATTTTTGCTTTTGTTTGCATTGCCTCCAGAGACATGTCTAGTAAGAAGTTGCTGTGGCCAAGGTCAAAGAGGTTGCTGACTGTTTTCCACTCTAGGATTTTGACTGTTTCCTGTCTTACATTTAGGTCTTTCATTCATTTTGAATTTATTTTTGTACATGGTATAAGAAAGTGGTCCAGGGGCGCCTGGGTAGCTTGGCTGGTTAAGCGTCCGGCTTCGGCTCAGGTCATGATCTCGCAGTCCATGGGTTCGAGCCCCGCATCGGGCTCTGTGCTCAGAGCCCGGAGCCTGTTTCAGATTCTGTGTCTCCCTCTCTCTCTGCCCCTCCCCTGTTCATGCTCTGTCTCTCTCTGTCTCAAAAATAATTAAACGTTAAAAAAAAAAAGAAAAAAAAAAAGAAAGTGGTCCAGTTTCATTCTCCTACATGTCACTGTCCGGTTTTCCCATTACCATTTTCTGAAGAGACTACCTTTTTTCTATTGGATATTCTTTCCTGCTTTGTTGAAGGTTAGTTGGCCATACATTTGTGAATCCATTTCTGGGTTCTCTATTCTGTTCCATTGATCTGAGTGTCTGTTTTTGTGCCAGTACCATACTATCTTGATGGCTACAACTTTATATACAGACTAAAGTCCAGGATTGTGGTGCCTCCAGCTTTGGTGTTTTTTTTCAACATTACTTTGGCTATTCAGGGTCTCTTGTGGTTCCATAAAAATTTTAGGACTGTTGTTCTAGCTCTGAGAAGAATGCCAGTGCAATATTGGTTGGAATTTCATTGACTATGTAGATTGCTTTGGGTAGTATAGACATTTTAACAATATTTTTCTTCCAATCCATGAGCATGGAATGTTTTTCCATTTCTTTGCATCTTCTTCAGTTTCTTTTATAAGCTTTCTATAGCTTTCAGCAAATGGATCTTTTACCTTGTTGGTTATGTTTGTTCCTAGGTATGTTATGGGTTTTGGTGCAATTGTAAATGGGATAGATTCCTTGATTTCTCTTTCTGCTGCTTCATTATTGGTATATAGAAATGCAACTGATCTCTGTAGATTGATTTTATATCCTGTGACTTTGCTGAATTCATGTGTCAGTTCTAGAAGTTTTTTGGTAAAGTCTTTCAGATTTTGCACATAGATTGTCATGTCATCTATGAAGAGTGAAAGTTTGACTTCTTCCTTGTCAATTGGTATGCCTTTTATTTCTTACTGTTGTCTGATTTCTGAGGCTAGCTCTTCTAGTACTTTGTTGAAGAATAGTGGTGAGAGTGGACATCCCTGTCATGCTCCTGACCTCAAGGGGAAAGCTCTCAGTTTTTCCCCATTAAGGATGATATTAGTTGTGGGTCTACTAAACCAACCCTGCAAGAAATTTTAAGGGGGACTTTCTGGGTGGAGAAAAAAATAAGAAGACCAAAGCAGCAAAGACTACTAAGGACCAGAGAACATCACCAGAAACACCAATTCTACAGGTAACAAAATGGCACTAAATTCATGCCTTTCAATAATCACTCTGAATGTAAATGGACTTAATGCCCCAATAAAAAGAAATAGTGTATCAGAACTGATTAAAAAACAAGATTCAGGGTGCCTGGGTGGCTCAGTCACTTAAGCGTCTTACTTCAGCTCAAGTCATGATCTCATGGTCTGTGAGTTTGAGCCCTGTATTGGGCTCTGTGCTGACAGCTCAGAGCCTGGATCCAACTTCAGGTTCTATATCTCCCTCCCTCTCTGCCCCTCTTCTGTTCACACTCTGTCTCTCTCTCTCTCAAAAATAAATAAACATTAAAATTAAAAAAAACAAGATTCATCTATATTCTGCCTATAAGAGACTCATTTTAGACCTAAAGACACCGCAGATTGAAAGTGAGGGGATGGAGAATCATCTATCATGTGGTCAAAAGAAAGCCAGAGTAGCCATACTTCTATCAAACTAGATTTCAAAACAAAGACTATAACAAGAGATGAAGAAGGGCATTATATCATAATTAAGGAGTCTATCCATCAAGAATCTAACAATTGTAAATATTTATGCCCCAACCTGAAACACCCAAATATATAAATCAATTAATCACAAACATGAAGAAATTCATTGATAGTAAAACAATAATAGTGGGGACTATAATACACCATTTACAACAACGGACAGATCATCTAAGCAGAAAATTGACAAGGAAACAATGGCTTTGAATGACACACTGGACAAGATGGACTTAACAGATATATTCAGAAATTTCACCCTAAAACAGCAGAATGCACATTCCTCTCAAGTGTACATAGAACATTCTCCAGAATAGATCACATACTTGGTCACAAATCAGACCTCAACAGGTGCAAAAAGGTCAAGATCATACCATGCATATTTTCAGATCACAATGCTATGAAACTTGAAGTCAACCACAAGAAAAAATTTGGAAAGCCCTCAAATTATTTATTTTTTTAAACTATCCCTTTTCACAAGAGATTTCAGGTACTTATGAATAAAGAATGGATAGTAATTGTGTTGTTGATTTTAGCCATTCTGATAGGTGCAGGGAGATACCTTATTATAGTTTTGATTTGTATTTCCCCAATGATCAGTGATGTTGAGCATCTTTTCATGTGACTGTTGGCCATCTGTATGTCTTCATGGGAAAATGTCTATTCATATTTTTTGCCCATTTTAACTCAAGTATTCATTTTTTGGATGTGGAGTTTTATACATTCTTTATACAATTTGGATACTAACCCTTTATCAGATATGTCATTTGCAAAAATCAGCAACATTCTTATGCAACAACAGGTGCTGGCAAGGATGTGGAGAAAGGGGAACCCCCTCGCACTGTTGTTGGGAATGCAAACTGGTCCAACCATTCTGGAAAACAGTAAGGAGTTTCTCAAAAAAAGAGGAGTTTCTCAAAAAGTTAAAAAATAGAACTACCCTATGATTCAGAAATTGTACTAGTAGGTATTTACCCAAAGAATATAAAAATACTAATTCAGGGACACCTGGGTGGCTCAGTCAGTTGAGTGCCTAACTCTTGATTTAACTCAGGTCATGATCCCAGAGTTGTGGTATGGAGCCCCATGTCAGTCTCCACACTGAGCATGGAGCCTGCTTAAGATTCCCTCTCTCTCCCACCGCCCCTCTCCCCTACTTGCACACACTCTAATATAATTTTAAAAACACTAATTCAAAGAGATACATGCACCTGGATGTTTATAGCAGCATTATTTACAATAGTCAAATTATAGAAATAGCCCAAGTATCCATCGGCTGTTGAATAAAGAAGATGTGGTACACACACACACACACACACACACACACACACACAATGGAATATTACTCAACCATAAATAAAGAAATTAAATCTTGCCATTTGTAACAACATGGATGGGGCTAGAGAGAATTATGTTAAATAAAATAAGTCAGAGAAAGACAAGCACCAGAAGACTTTACTCATATGTTGAATTTAATAAACAAAACAGATGAGCAAAGGGGAAAAAGAGAGAGAGAGGGGCGAAGAAACAGACCCTTAACTATAGAGAACTGATGGTTGCCAAAGGACGAGTGGGTAGGGAAGATGTATTAAAAAATAGGTGGTGGGGATTAAGGAGTGCACTTTTTGTGATGAGCACCAAGTGATGTATAAAACTGTTGAATTTCTATATGGTACACCTGAAACTAATATTATACTGTATGTTAACTAACTGGAATTTAAGTAAAAACTTTAAAAAATAAAGAATGGATGGTCACATTGATAGATGGTAGACAGACTGATTTCTTTCTGAGAGGCAGTCTCTGATGGGCAAAGCAGCTAACCACCCACTCTTCTCTACTAATCCATCTGTTCATTTAAAATTGTATCAGTTGAGCACCTACTTAGTTTCAGGGTCTGTTCTGGGTGCTGGGATACAGTAGTCAATAAGATGGCTAAAAATCTGCCCTCCTGGAGCGGTATAAGGGCACACACACACACAGACACCCACACACACACAATGTGACAGTAATCCAGACTCAGATGATATGGGGGGGGGAGGGGGGGGAGAAAGGAAAGTTCAAACCCGAGATATGTTTCAAAGGAAGAAGTGGAGGAAGCTGACCCACTGAATATATGAAATGAAGAAACACAGATGAAAAGATGATTTCCACATCCATGAGAATTGAGGTGCCACTTTAAATAACAACAACTAGAAATCAGGAAAGATTCGTAATCTTCATTATGCTCCATGTACAGCACAACTGTTTCTATCGCTATCTCCAAATTATCAGCCTTCCTCCATCTTTCAACAGAGCCATGTTCTTCCCAGATATCAAAAAAGTAATTCAAAAACTACCTCCTGAGATCTAATTAGAAAATCAGAAAAAAATAAGGGATTTATAGGGAAAAAACTGATATAACTGACTATATAAAAAAGAAAAGTATATGGAGTTCATAGAAAAAGATAAACATCTCAGTATAAACATCCCAGAAGAAAACTGGACCACATATGGACAAGGAAATATAAAACGGCCTGTTGGTAAATTAAAAGTCTCTTGATCCCTCTAACAACAACAACAACAACAACAATAAAAGGTAAATACACTTATTTTTCACCTACCAAATTGGCAAAGTTGTAAAAAAACAGTAATATTCAGCATTAGTGCTATGGTGAGAAGTACCCCACAGTGGACAGGGAGTATTATTAACATGTCACAGAGAACAGCTTGGCAATATATATCAAAACAAATATTTTCACTCTGTGACCCAAAAATTCCACTTAGAATTATTCCAGAAGATAGGGCAGTGGCACTTACTTACAACTATAATATATTCATTGTAAATGTTTTTACTATAGAAAAAAATCAATATATCAATATTTATATATATCAATTTGATATTGATCAAATAAACAAGGTATATATCTATGCAATGCAATACTACCCAAATTGTAATGATGATAAGTCTATACTACATTTACTAGCATGGGAAAGATGTCTGTAACCTGCTGTATGAAACAAAGTTACAAAATAATATGGAAATTGTGGCCCTGTTTTTCTCATTTTTGACATATATCCCTACTTATATGCATATATATATATACACATATACACACACATATATTTACACATATATGATCAGGAGAAAAAAACCTGTGTGGATATTCACCACAATATCAATATTAATCTCTGATTGGTTAGATTATAATTGATATTTACTTTCTTTTTTAAATATGTATCTTCATTTTCTGATATTTTTCAAAGAGAAACCTTTTTAACAGAAAAAATAGCTATTAAAAATCATCATAAAGAGCTCATTCAATAATAAGAAAATACTATAGGGTAGCCTGTGTGGCTCAGTCAGTTGAGCGTCCAACTCTTGGTTTCAGCTCAGGTAGTGATCTCACACTTCATCGGTTTGAGCCCCATGACAGGCTCTGGGCTGGCAGCGTGGAGCCTGCTTGGGATCCTCTCTCTTCTTCTCTCTTTGCCCCCTCCCCTGCTCTCTCTCCCAAAATAAATAAATAAACTCTAAAACATTATTTTTTAAAAAAAAAAAAGAAGAGAAAATACTATAACTTCAATAGAAATAGTTGGCCAAAGGATGTTAGTGAGAAATTTATAGAAGAAGTTTAAAAAGCAGAGCATACAAACATATGGAAAATACTCAGCTTTACAAGGAATCAAAGAGATGAAAATTAAAGTATTTACACCTTTCATGTTAGCAATTTTTTTTAATTTAGAATACACAGTGCAGGCTAGAGATACTTAAACAAATACAATCAGACACTGTTAACAGACATGTAAAGTAGTATCACCCATTCGGAAAGCAATTTTGCAATGTTTTCCAAAAATCGTTCATTTAATTCTCTAATTTATTCATATACTCTGATGCAATATTTCTACTTTGGGTAGTATTTAAAACAAACAAATCTAAACATATACATATATCTCCCCACACAAAATGTTTACCAAGTCACATTTATTATAAATAGAAATTTTAAAACAAAATAAAAATCTACCAACCAGGGAATACTTTGGTCTATCTTAGAATACCGTAAGACATTAGATATTACATTTATAAAGAGTTTTATGTAAATATATATATGCAAAAACTAAGTAAAAGAAAATAAAAAGAAAAATTACAACAAATTATCTGTGAGTAGAACTCAGACAAATTTTTTTCTTATACTTTTCTGTATTTTCTACATGTTGAACCATGAACACAGATTCTTTTTATAGTTGAATCCCCCTTCCCCCCCAGTTTTCTTCTCTAGGTTTGTTAGATTTTCTACTCAGCACTAAATATTATTCATCGTATATAGTCATGCCCAATTTGTCATGTCGTTCTCTTGTCAAAAACTCTCCCTGGTTCCTCATTGGAAGGATATCAAGCTCAAATGGCTCCCAAAGACTCAACAAGTGGCCCTCAACACTCTGACCTGCCTCATTTCTTACTCCTCTCCCCAATGGTACTCACACGCTCATTCCTGGCCAGTGGTTCATCCCCAGCCTCAAACCTTGGTCCAGCCTGTCTCCCCACCTGAATGGCCTCTCACCCACCACCCTGCCTCTCTAAGAACTATCAATGTTTGTATGGCTTAGATATGAGTCTCACTCCTTCAGAAGCTTGCTTTGATTGCTCTGGATGTGCTGATTTTATCCTTCTCTATTTCAGTCTATATGGCCTGTGCCTCACTTTGGCCTTTACCTTGCAAATCTCTCTAGCTAACTGGGACAACATTTTTCACGTGGGCTGTTTATTGGCTGGAAGACCCCACACAGTGACACCTACTGAACACATCTGAATACTTGCTAACATCAATCAGAAACTTAAGCCAAAGGAAAGTGGCCACACAGTGCAGCATCTTCCAAATGACCCCCAAATGACCCCTAAAGGAGGACACTCAGGTACCCATGTCTTTCTCCACCAATGCCAGAATCTTCCCTGATCTGAAAAACCTGTTTTAGCTATATTAAAGTCTTATTGCACTACAGTCTCCATCACCATTCAGGAAGAATTTACTCAAATATGCTGTGCACATGAGGGAATATTTCTAGATGTTAGGCCCTCTGGGTCTTTGAAACAATCTCAGCATCAGTGGGGCCATATCTTCACCGGTGAAGGCGAAAAGTAGAATCGGTGCCCAAGAGTTCCCGAGGAGCATAGTAGTTCTTCCCAAGCACCCCAGGTAGCCATGGCCCTTCCTTGGTTTATGAGTAATTCACAAGCATAGGGCTTTACCCCCACTGAGAGCATAAAGGTAAGAGAAGGAGAACCAGTGATTACTGATCACTTGTCATAATCATCAGGATCATCATCATATTAAACACCACCAGCTTTGAGGCTTTCCTGTGAGCCAAGAACATGGCATACATTATCTAGTTCTCCTGACAATGCTGTGAGGTGGGCATATCACCTCCACCTCTTCAGGTAGAGACACAGGATCTGAAGGTCAGTACCTGACCCAAGGTTCCATACCTCAAAAGTAGCAGAACCAGACATAGAACCTCTGCCTTCAAAGCCTATAATCTTTCTACCACCTTATGGACCTCTCTGTAAATTCTCTATCTCCACTCTGGTGTGTTCAAGACCATCTCAATCAAGAAATCCTTCCATATGTCTAACTTAATTCCTTCATGCTGCAGCTTCAGGTCCTTTCCTCCTTTTCTGTTCTTAGAAGAACTGGTCCTGGACTTCAAAATCATTACTTTCCTGCAAAGATTGGTAAATCGCCCCTTGACTTCTTTTTCAGGTTGAATCATTCTAGACCTTCCCGGGCCTGGATTTTTCAGTGCCATTAATCACTTCCACTCTGTTATCCCACTCTTTGATTCTCTGCAGTCCTCTGGCATGCTCTCTCCATTTTGAAAGGTACTTATGAATTTCTAGGGTGTTTTTTGGGGGGTTGGGGTGGGGAGGCATGATAAATGGGGGTAGGGAACCTTTCCAACTGTGCAAATAGAATGCCTTGTTTCTGAAGTAAGAGAGCTCAGAGGAAAGCTCAGAGAGGCAGGGCCAGGGAAATGAAGTAGAGAAGGAAAATAGATGAGTTCAAATGAAGTTGAATCAGAAACATAGGATTAAATTTCCCTGAGGCCCTCAATCTTACAGAAAATGTGCTGGATAAAATATATTCGTATTTGATTTATCAAATGCAAAATGTTTTTCTTCCTTTTAAGAAAATAGGTAAGATGCTGAGTACCTTCCCAGGCCACTCATTGTCGGAATTAGGCCCCACTAAAGCCAGCACTGCCCCTGAGTAGGAGTCAGATCAAGGCTGAGTGCCTAGCTGAGTTTCCCAGGAGCCAGCATTTTCCAACAAGGTGCCTCCCATAACACCAAGCTGGGAATCAGGAGACCTGAGATCTAACCCTGGCTCTTCCACCGATAGCCCAGGCAAGTCACTTCATCACCCTGGGCCTCAGTTTCCCCAAATTTAAACCCCAGAGCTTCAGACCATATAACCTCAAGAGTCCTTTCCAGATCTCACATTTCATAATTCTCCACTGAGTATGAGCAGTTTGCAAAAGGGGATCCGCCAAACACTAATCCTACCAGATGCTGGGTGAAAGGACAGTTCAGGGGTCCCAGAGGTTTGGGAAATGCTTCATATGTGAACTCCCCCTTAAAGTTTAACATAGCTTAACCCAACATTCCCCTCATCTGACACCACAGAACTCATTCTATGTACTACCAATGTACATAGAGTTGTATTTCGGGAAACACTGACATGAAAAATTCTGTATCTCCTCCTTCTCACTGCTGGGGCTTTAACAGCACATGGGCCTCTCCTGTCCAGTCATGTCAGGGCTTGAAGAGCACCACCTGGGAGCTGGAGGCTCTGGGCATGCCATGTCTTTAAGGGAGCACGTCGGACAGCACGCAGTCAGACCCAGGATATCTGTTTGCAAACAGAACTAGGGCTAATGGCAGGAGGATGAATTAGCTATGTCTGGGTGCTCTTGTGCCATAGGCTACAAGATGCCTATCCCTGAACATCGCCAGTTGAGGGTCTCAATGCATACTCCCTTTCCTGGGAGCCTTGGGTGTTTGGGGATAAAAAGATCAGGGAAGTCACCAGAAGAATGACTCTGGGCTGCCATAACAAAATACCACAGGGGCGCCTGGGTGGCTCAGTGGGTTAAGCGTCTGACTTCAGCTCAGGTCATCTCACGGCTCGTGGGTTCGAGCCCCATGTCGGGCTCTGTGCTGACAGCTCGGAGTCTGGACCCTGCTTCGGATTCTGTGTCTCCCTCACTCTCTGCCCCTCCCCTGCTCATGCTTTGTCTCTCCCTCTCTCAAAAATAAACAAACATTAAAAGAAAACAAAACAAAATACCACAGACTGGGGAGCTTAAACAAAAAAAAACTCACTTTCTTGCGGTTCAGAAGGTTCTGAGTTCAAGGGCTGGTTTCTGGTAAGTCCTCACCTCGGAGTTTGCTGATAGCTACCTTCATGGCCTCTTCTCCGTGCACACACATCCTTGGTGTTTCGAAGGACGCCAGTCCTATCCACTTAAAATCTCACCCTTCTGACCTCATTTAGCCTTGATTACCTCCTTGAAGGCCCCACCTCCAAATACAGTCACACGTATTTCAAATACAGTTTCAACCTGCATGTTTGTGGGGGGGAGCGTGGGGGGGCACAATTCAGGGGATTCCTCTGGATTGTTACAGAGACGAGGGGGGGAGGAGTCTGAGAGTTGAAAACAGAGAGGAGGAATCAATAGTAAATTCCCCCAGGGCTGAGGGAATGAAGGACAGAAGTCTATAGGTGCCTCCAGCCTCTTGCTGGGAAATCAAAGGGGTTGCCTTGGAGGAAATCAAAAGGGCACATCTTAAGAGGCTGTGTGCAGTCGTTGTGTGTGACTTCCAAGGACCAGTTTGGCACAGAAGGTACAGAGCCCTCTTCCTGCAAGGTCGCATAGACTTGAACAAGGAAGGTATCTGCCACGACGTGTGGAAACAAGTTTTGAGCCAGCCAGCAAATGCACAACACCTCAGACATTTCCCCATGCTCAGAGACAAGGAAGAACCCCAGGGACGACTGAAATTGAATTTCCTGCCACCCAGAAAACTGAAACCTTGCAGCAGATTCAACTTATTTTAGAGAAATAAAATAATTATGGCATGCACCTGTGTTGGGAGTCAATCTCACCTGACGCTCTGATGCTACTTGCTATGGGCAGGTACATAGTCACGTGGAGCAGAGTGGGCGGCAAGGCCATGAGGGGGCAGCCTAAGCCAGGGTGAAAAAGATCGGCGGGTTCCCAGCAAGGACACTCATCACACAGGATTTGTATTGATAAGCAATGTAGTTGGTCCCGACCCCCTGTCAACAGCCGAATCCTAGTAATTTACCCTGGGTAGCCTCTCTCCTTGATTTGCTTGGAGGCATATTTATTTCCAGAAATAACAAATTACCACAAACTTGGTGGCTGAAAAGAACAGAATTTTTTGCTTCCACAGCCCTGGAGGCCAGAAATCCAAAGTCAAGGTGCTGATAATCTGAAAAGGATACATGTGATTGCTTTTAGGACCCACTGGATAATCCAGGATAAATGCCTCCTCTCAAAATCCAAACTTAGTCACAGTGATTATAAACGAAGTTCCCTTCACAGGTTCCAGAGATTTGACATTGGGGAGGCATTGCAGTCTACCACGGGCAGGTCAAGGCCTTGGGAAGCTTGGCCAAGTGTGACCCACCCCACCACCAGCCAGGCTCACCACTATAGCTCCCAGTACCACGCCTGGCACAGAGTGGGCTCTTGATATTTGTCAAAAAAAAAAAAAAAAAGAGTTTGTTGGATAGAAACAAACATTATGACAAATAAAACCATGGGCTACTTTCACTCTTGAGAGGACTTATCCAGTGGACCCTACATTTTTGGATTTTTATTGACTAAATTCACACACCAATGCAAAGCGGGGTGGGGAGGGCACGCATGGAAAGGGATCCACATAGAACTTGCAGCTTTTTATTTTTTATTTTTTTGAACTTCCAGCTTTTTAAATTGCTAAGTGAGGAGAGTGAAAGAAAATGCCATTTACTTTCATTATCATATCATAAAAGAAAGAACACTTTAACACTAAAAGGAAGGTCATCGCCTCAGAATAAAGGAGAGTCCTTAAATTAAGTAAATCTAGCCTTGTTAAAAATTCGCGTCAGTCTTTTTTTTTTCTCTTTCTCAGTTTGCCACAGACAAATGAAAATTCCACACACACTTTGAAAATAGACATTTGGAAGCAACCACGGGGGAAGAAAAAAACTGTTGGAAGAGAAAAAGCCACCTAATTCTAAGAATGAAGGAATGAGAATCTGTTTTTCAGAGAGCCTCCCCTCTTCCCAGAAAGCCCCAAACTGACCATCGGAACCCCATGGCGTCAGCCTGTGACGGACCCACTGAAAGTGAAAGTGAGGAGTCCCCTAGGGACTGCCACCCATGACATTAGACTCGCTGATATCAGAGAGCGTGGACCCCTCCCTCCAGCCTCTGTCCTTCAGGCTTCTTGTCTCTCAGGACCAACTCAACCTCTGTCCACTTCTGCCTCTCGCAAATACTATCTCTTCCACAAGACCCACAGCACTGCTAGGATGTTCCAGAGATCTTTGCCATGTCAATCCCTGTCACCCATCCTCTGCCAGCCTCACCAGGAAAGCCTGTGGTGTGTGCATGGACACGGGCTCCTATGCATCCGTGCGCAGCCTTCAAGAGCCTCTCCCCTGGCTAGGGAACCAGCCCAGAGCTGTGCCAGCAGCATCCATTCCTAGGGACCTAATGTGTGTCTGTTCCCCATCGCTAGACCCAAGTGAGATGAGCTCCTGGTACTACGTCAGAGAAAGCCATCCAGCAAAGGAGGCATGTTCCGCGGGGGCTACATGCCCAGGAGGATTTTACTGCTGGGCTCCACGAAGCATTCAGGGAACCCACAGAAAGAAACTGCTGTGCCCAAAAAGAGCCCTGGTGCAGACCCTGGAGCCAATCAAAAATCCCCTCCTGTCCACGAGAAGAACTTAGGATTCTGATGTATTGCTGATTGACCTGGAATTTGCACAACAGTCTGGAGAACAAAAAAAGACCAAATACTTTGGTCAGAGGAGGGACTGAAGGGATAGGGACATGGGAGGTATTGCTCTGTAGGTCAGAAAGTTTCAGTTCTGCAAGATGAACAGTTCCAGAGATCAGCTGTACAACATTGGACCAATAGTTAACTCCGCCATACGTACACTTAAACATTTGTTAGGAGAGTAGAGCTCACGTTACCTGTTCTTAGCACAATGAAAAAAATTAAACAAATAAAACACATATATATTTTTCTAATGTTTATTTTTGAGAGAGAGAGAGAAAGCGTGAGCAGGGGAGGGGCAGAGAGAGAAGGAGATACAGAATCTGAAGCAGGCCCCAGGCTCTGAGCTGTCAGCACAGAGCCCGACACAGGGCTCGAACCCGTGAGCCTCAAACTCATGAGCTGTGAGATCATAACCTGAGCCAAAGTCAGGCGCTTAACTGACTGAGCCACCCAGGTGCCCCTACATATATTTTTAAACCTAGACCCTCTCACCCAGTCATCCCACTTCCAGTAACTCTGAGAAAACATCAGAGATCCATCTGCAATGTAGGCATAAGAAAGTTTATTCTAGTTACATGCAATAGGAAAGCCTGAGAAAACTGGAAATAGCTATGCATTGGGACCTCCTGCAGCTAATGAAGGTTATCCTGGAAAAGAATTCATAATGACATTTAGAAAACAGTCACAGTCTAATAGTAAGTTGAGACATTCATCGGTGTTTGTTGTCACTGCGTAGAAGAATCAGGGAGAACGGAGGCTGTTGCATTTTCCTTCCGTACAAGCCGGGACCCATGCTCATTGGCCTCAGGGGAGATTTGTGTTACACGGCGAACTCCCTTCTGGGTTTTGGTTCTAAATTCTAAATTCACTGGGGCAATTTTCATGGGAAAGGGAGACGCTACGGATGGGGAGAGAAAGACTTGAAGGAAGAGACAGGCCTGAGAAAGTCTGAGGGAACGGTTTGCCCCTCCGCCCTCTCTGGGTTCATCCCCAGACCACACCCCAGGCAGATGGTGGTCCTCAGGGGAAGGGCAGTGGCCTGTCCCAGGGGGCTCTGCCCAAGAGGCAGCCCCTGCCCCTCCCCAACCTGACAAAGAACCTGCAGCAGGCGCCCCACACAAGTGGCACTGAGCCCACATCATGGCGTGTGCATAGGCCCTGAGACCAGGCTGTCACTAACTCCAGGCCCGTTCTAGTGAGACCCACCAGGAAGGCAGAGGGGATGCACAGAGTGAAGAAACATTTGATCTCTAGAGCAAATCTGCCCCTTCTTCCATGACAGGTTTGTGGAATGGAACCCACACTGACTGGAGGAACAACGTGAAAAGAAACAGGTCACAAAATGGTGTGGTCTGTACCAACTCATAAGGAAGGCAATGCCCCTAGTCTCATTTTCCAGGGCAGGAAACTGAGGCACAAAGAAGCCAAGCAGCTCCCTGAAGGCCATGCCGCTCACAAGCAACACAATGAGGGTTTGAATCCAGGTCATCCAGGTCCGGGTGTCCCTCATCTTCCCCAGCCCCCACTGCCCATGTCACACTGTGTGAGAGCAGAGAACACACCCAGAGGAGCATGTCCTAAAATCTCCATAGCATACCCTTGGTGGTGATCATTTTGCTCTGCATTCTTGCGCATCTTTTCTGCAATTAACACTCATTTCTTTCATAATTAGAAAAAACAAAATTGTGTTTAAAATGGAACAGAAAGGCCTCTGTGTTCCCTGAGGTTCTGAGAAGCTCCCAAAGCTCAGAGGGGCCCCCAAAGGACAGTAAGTCCTCCTGCAGCACAGCCCCTGGCCGGCTCCGGACCCTGCTTCTCACCCAGCAGGACTGAGCCCAGCTGCCTCTTCGGGGCTCAGGGGAGGGAGCCACACAGACATAGGGGTTAGATGAAGCGCCTTCTCCCCACTGTCAGAGAGTCTAAAAGGGACTCCAAAAGGTAGCTCCTCAGTGTTCCTTTCCCTCCACCAGACCCTCAGACCCAATGCCCTGAATCTGTTGGCTCACCGGGTGGGCAGCCTCCTGAGATCTGTCAGGCTGTGGAATAGTGAGCTCTGTAGGATCTGCCCTCCCAGCCCTAAGGCTGGAAGGCATCCCAGCCTCTGCCCTGATGTGAGGTCCCAGCCCAGGAGAACCCCCCACCCACCCCTCCTGAGTCCAGATGAGAACGGGTGAAGGAGGCCCAGACTCCACTGAATGAGGACAATTTACTGAGAGCTCCCTTGAGAGGGGAGTGTAGAAATTTCCTTTATGGTTAGAAACAGGTGTGGGCAGTGCCCAGCAATTTCCATCATCCCCGAGGACCAGGTCAGCCTCAGAGCAGAAACGCCCTGGGAGCTCTTGGCTGCCCCAATCATTCATCCTCTCAGAGCTCTATCCTCTGTTGGCGATTCACAGTGGGCTATTCTTGGTTGCCCCAGCAGGGGTATCTTTCCTGCTGGTTGCAACATATTCTCTTTCCTCTTCCCAATGTGTAGTCTGTCTTGAGCACTCCATTCCACAAGTACCAAGAGAACAGGAAGCCCTTCCCTGCCTCAGGGCCTTTGCACTCACTGTACCCTCTGCCTGGAGCTCTCAGCATAAAGCAGGCTGGGCCTTCGGGTCTCAGCATGGCATCACCACCTCTGGGGCCTTCTGACCATCCTAAGTAGGGAACCAGACCGTGAGCACAGCAATGCCAAGCCAAAGGTCACAAACTCAGAAAAAAAGAATAAAACCCACACTGCATAGGTGGGTGAATAGCTATGGGGCTGGCTTCCGGGCTGGATGACTATAACCGACTGGAAACTGGATGTCCCACCCAAAGGAGGCAGCTGCTGTGTAGCCCCAGGTGGGGCGCTGCCTTGCAGGAAGATAGCTGTGCTGCTGAGACTCTAGTCGACCAAGAAAAGCCAGAGTTGAATTTCCACCGAAACTCATCAGACTGTTTGCATCAGCTTCCACGCACTGCCAGAGGCACCCGCATGTTGCCCAGATCTCTCCTCGGAGTCCCTGTGGTTGAGCTCCATCCACTGCAGCCTGAGCTCCCCTCTGGGGTTTGCGCCCCTCGCCCGGCTCCCGGTCCCCACCCCACACCCAAGGTCAGGCCTGACCTTCCTCGCGCCTCTCCTCAGCTGCACGCTGCACCCCCCTGAGATGCGCCCAGTGTTCCGGCTCCAGCCTTGCTGACCCTGCCGCCCAGAGGGCACGCTGGTGGCCCTATCTCTGACCCGACAGAGCGAAAGGTTCGGGTCCTGGCAGGGTTTCTCAAAGGCCTCCAGCCCCCTGTGAGTACCCAGCAGCCTCTGTTGCCAGAGCACCAGGGAGCAGAGACAAATGCCACCCCCGTCCCTGGAGTCGGCGAGCTAGTTCCCACCACATCCCGTCCTCCCACCCACAATCTGTAAACCAGCTTGTGTGCCTCCATCTCACTAATCGCAGGCTGACTGACGGCGCCGGAACTGCGTTCTGGCTCCAGGATGCCTACAAGCAGAACCCACACCGGAGCCTCAGCCCCCAGCGGGCTGGGGTGGGAAGCCGAGCCCATTTCCGGTCCCACGAACCTGGGGTCCTTTGCGCCCCTGTAGCCTGGGGCTGATTCCAGCATTCTGCCCCGCCCTGGAGCTCAGTTCCCAAACTCCCCAGGAAGGGACTTCCAGCCAGAAAAAGGCTGTCAACCTGCGGACCCCATCAGGCCCTTCTTCCACTAATCCACAGAGAGCTGGGCGAGATTCCAGCTGTGGGGGAGACGACACGGACAGCGTGACCCTCTCCAGCTAGTCAGCCAAGTGCAGAGACGCCCCATCCTGGATGGCGGCTTCCAAGATGAGATCGACGTGCAAAAGCAGGGGGTTTGTTGGTTCATCCACAGCTACCAGCAAACACACTGGCGCTGGCTGAGCAGTGCCTGGGGGCCAGCTGCTTTGCCTGTATCAGCTCATAGCCTCACAGCAGCCCGGTGAGGTCAGCACTACCATTTCCCTTTTCCAGACAAAGAAACTGAGGCACACAGCGATTAAGTAAATTTTCCAAAGTCACATGGCTGGTAAGTGGCAGAATTGGTATTGACATCCGGACAGTGAGACCCCCAAAGCCTTAAATGCTGCGCTGCACTTGTCAAGAATCTGCTGTGGCTATTGTAGATGTATACTTAACCCCATGGAGACAGGCCCACAGTCCCTTATTAAGTGAAAAGAAAGCAGCAGAAGAATACATAAAATGCAGTCCCTTTGGGAGAAACACACACATACACGCACACACACACGCACACACACACACAAGTAGTTGCAGAGGCCAGGACATGAAAAGCCGTGTCACAATGACAAAGTGGTGAAGGATGATGGAAACCTCCTTTGAATCCAGGCTACTCCCTCCACTTACTCCCCAGGTGGCCACTTTCAGTAAATCACCTACCCCCGCAAAGACTCAGTTTCCTCGCCGGGAAATGAGAAGCTGTGCCTACCATCACCAGTGCATGAATCAAACACAAAAGATCACCTAGAGTATTCTCCCATTTATATGAAATGTCCAGAAAAGGCAAAACTGTGCAGATGGCAGATAGATTAGGGTTGCCTGGGGCTGGAGATTAACCGTCAATGGGCCCGAGGGATTTTACAGAGGCAATGGAAATCTAAAACTGGACTATACCAATCGTTGCACAACTCTGTAGATTTAGTAAAAATCTTTGCATTAAAATGATTCGTTAATCATTAAAACAAGGGGATTTTATGGTATATAAATTATACCTCAATAAAGTTCTTAAAAAATTACGTAGAGCTGCGAGCACACAGAGGTGGCTATTGCCATTATCATTGCTAATGGAATTGTCGACAGCCTTATGAAGTGGTATTTCCAGTGAATTAAAATGTTTTTGCTTCTCTGTATTCTTTACGTTTGTACAATAAATACGTATTTCTTGCATAATAAAAAGAGAAAGGGGAAAACTCAATTCCATTCAATATCATTGAAGAAAAGGATGCTATTATCATGGGGATGATTTTAATTTTCTTCTTTGGGCTTATTTTCTATTTCACAACTGCTTGGATAAAACGGTAGACTGTTGTGTTCATATAGAGCTTATTTTATATTCAACCCTAGGATAAACACCACAAAGCATGCACAGGAACATAAGACGCTGTCCCCTAGGGTCTTTCCATCTGGAGTGGAGGCAGGACAGATAAAGGACCGATCTGGAATGCTGAAGAACAAGGAGACAGTCTGTGCTAAGCAGCTCAAAGTTTGTCCCCAGCAAGGTTAGAGGATCCTGAGGATGCGGAATGCCTGCTGGCTGAACAACCAAGGAAGAGAGCTTAAGAAGATGAAGAAGAAGAATGTCCATTTCCTCCATAAATATTAATTGGGTGCCAGCTCTCTACCGGACCATGCGAGGAGCTGGGTCCGCATAGTAACAGCACAGACAGGGTTCCTGCCCTACACACACTGTCACACTCCCAGCCACGCTAGCCTGGCTCTGAGCACAGCACACACCAATGGCCCTGTGCCTGGAGCCGGGAAAGGAGGGACGCTTCCTGAAGATGCCCTGCTGCTCCAGGGCATGAGGTAGCTGCCCCAAATTCTGAGAAGCCCGGGAGCCTCCTCCCAACACTTCCTCCCATTCCCAAGAGGGAATTCCTTCCTTCTCCAGACATCAGTTTCCCTGCCTATAGAGATGAGATAACAATGGTTAAAGGGTTATATGAATGAGATGATAATGTTATGTGCACAGGTCTATGGCCAGAAACTTCTAGATTCAAGCACCTTAGCCTCTCAGAGCTCCAATCTTCTCTTCTGAACAAGTGGGTGGAACGATCGCACCTAACCTGGAGAGGGTTTGGGGAGTAGGGAGGCCCCAACCAGGTCATGCGTGGGAAGCACCTAAGGGCATCAAGAACCTACTTGGCAAATGTAAACAGGCTGCTGCTGCTGGCTTCCAGCCAGCCACCAGACTGCGGTTCTGGGAGACTTGACATTCCTGGGGTGTCCCAGCCCCGGAGCTCAGAACTGAACAAACAGAACCGGTTCAGCAACTGCAAATCTAACCGCCTAGGATGGCTAGCAGGCGGGAGGGGAAGAGCCTATAAAACTGGTTGAGGAAAATGAAAGATCATAGTCGTCCAACTAGCTTCTCCCGCCTTTTAACACGTACTCAGTCCAGCACTGCCACCTGTTGGCAGGAAAGGAGATTTGCATGAAAAGATCCCTTTCCCCCTGCCTAGGGGGATGATCTTTAACCCCCAGGCTCACGAAAGCCTCAGGACAACTACAACAGTGTAGGGGAGGAAAACTTTTCCTTCTTCCCTTCTAGGTGCTTTGGCTGGTCTAATAATTAAATCGACATAAGACAGACTGACAGGAGAGAAACAAATTTAATTTCATAGGAACCAGACAGAGTCTGATTGAAAATAGGAGACTCAGGAGGTGCCTGGGTGGCTCAGTCGGTTAAGTGCCCTTCCGCTCAGGTCATGATCTCACAGTTCGTGGGTTCGGCCCTGCATCTGGCTCTGTGCTGACAGCTCAGCGCTTGGAGCCTGTTTCAGATTCTGTGTCTCCCTCTCTCACTCTGCCTCTCCCCTGCTCATGCTCTCTCTCTGTCTCAAAAATAAATAAATATTTTTAAAAATTTTTTTTCAAAAAAGAGAAAATAGGAGACTCAGAGACGTGCCCAAAGCAGGCAGCGTTTATACCTTTTACACAAAGAAACAATAAATTTTTGAAGAATTGGCAAGGCAGAGAAGGTTGGGCTTGAGGTATTAAATTAGTGAGGAAATAACAAGGTTTGTTTATACAGCCTCCGCAGCCCTGAATTCCCTATCTCTGGCAGTGAGGAGGTCTCTCCTCCTCCTGGTACTGGGAGATTAGCTTTAACTTGGGAAATTTAGTTCCTGCCTTCAGAGGGACAGAGGAGGGTTAGAGAATCCTTATTGTACTGGCTGTTTCTCAAATAATTTTAATTCAAGGTAATCCAGAGGCCAAAGGTGTATAATTGGGAGTGGCATATTCAGCTCCCCTTCAGTAGGCAGGGCAAGAATTAGTATTTTCATGACACAGAAGAGAAGTCCAGCTCAGAGATGATATATAATTTACTCAAGAACACACAGCAGAGTCTCAGACCACCAAGGCTCTCATTGCCACCAAGTCACATGTTTGTATTCCCACTGCAGGTAAGAGAGTGGGCCAGGTGACCCCCTGTGGCCCCTCCGGCTCTACCTTTTATGACTCCAGAGCCCCGCCTTATTCTTGCAGATCTGCCTCCCTCTGGCTTCCCCAAGGAACCAGATGGCCTTCCTCAAAAAACTAAAAATAGAGCTACCCTATGACCCAGCAATTGCACTACTAGGCATTTATCCAAGGGATACAGGTGTGCTGTTTCGAAGGGACACATGCACCCCCATGTTTATAGCAGCACGACCAACAATAGCTAAAGTATGGAAAGAGCCCAAATGTCCATCGATGGATGAATGGATAAAGAAGATGTGGGATATATATATGCAATGGAGCATTACTCGGCAGTCAAAAAGAATGAAATCTTGCCATTTGCAACTACGTGGATGGAACTGGAGGGTATGATGCTAATTGAAATTAGAGAAAGACAAAAATCATATGACTTCACTCATCTGAGGACTTTAAGAGACAAAACAGATGAACATAAGGGAAGGGAAACAAAAATAATATAAAAACAGGGAGGGGGACAAAACAGAAGAGACTCATAAAAATGGAGAACAAACTGAGGGTCACGGGAGGGGTGGTGGGAGGGGGGATGGGCCAAATGGGTAGGGGCACTAAGGAATCTGCTCTGGAAATCATTGTTGCACTATAGGCTAATTTGGATGTAAATTTTAAAAAATAAACAATTAAATTAAAAAAAAAGAAAGAAACCAGATGGCCTCCTCTCTGACTCCTGAGTAAATCTCGAGCCTCACCACATGTTCTCCTCTGGCCCCAACCCCCCTCCACCCCGTCCAATCTCGGGCCCACTCTTGCATATTTGTGAAAATGCTCCTGTCCTTCAAAGCCCAGCTCAACTCCCACCTGGTCCGTGAAGCCTTGCCTAATCCCCACCCTGAGAAATAGTGCCGGCTTGGTGTGGACCAGGGCAGTGGGGTCAGAAACGCCAGCCATGGAATGAGCATGTGTGCCAAGCACTGCACACTGTGCTCATGTACACACATTCCCCCACGTGTCCTGAAGCCTCCCTGTGGGGCACGAACCGGTGGTATAGCCGTCTCACAGGTGCGGAAACCAGTCTCAGATTGACCCACGGGGGGGTTATTTCCCTTGTGTGACAGCAGTCGGTTAACGAACGCAGGACTTCATCGAGCCTTGTCTCATTTAATGCAATAATCCCTTTTGACAGACAATAGCACCATTCTATGGGGAAGGAACCAAAGTCTCTAAATCCTGACGAAGGCACACAGTCCGAGGTGGGACTGCGACCTGCAGAAAGCTGGATTCCAGAATCTGTGTGCTTTCTAATACACAAGTGACAGATTATTTACCACATTACTTAGAAATACTGACATCAAAGTCTCCCTTGACTCCTGCCCTGGCCCTTTGTCACAGTGCCGGACCTGCCACCATTCAGCCCCTCTCAATTCTCAGTTGACTCTGACATTGCACAACTGGAGTCTGTGAAGAATCACTCGTGAACTTTCTTTTTTTTTTTTTTTTTTTTTTTCAATGTTTTTTTTTTTTTTTTTTTTTTTTTAATTTATTTTTGGGACAGAGAGAGACAGAGCATGAACGGGGGAGGGGCAGAGAGAGAGGGAGACACAGAATCGGAAACAGGCTCCAGGCTCCGAGCCATCAGCCCGGAGCCCGACGCGGGGCTCGAACTCACGGACCGCGAGATCGTGACCTGGCTGAAGTCGGACGCTTAACCGACTGCGCCACCCAGGCGCCCCAAATCACTCGTGAACTTTCAAAAGTTCCTTTGCTTTCCAGGAGTTCCATATGAAAATAAACCTGCTTCTAGAGTGGCTCATTCTTCAGTAGATTCATGGACAGGTGCCAAAACAAGGTCCCAGGCACACAGAATGCAGAGTGGGAAGACAAGGGCTCAGAAGAGGGAGCGAAGGTCTGGGGGTCCCCCTGCAGGTGTTGGGGGTACAGTGAGAACAGGACAAACACAGCCCCTGCCCCCTGGAGTCCCAGGCACAAATGCTTCCTCCCTCCCAAGTTCACTGAAGGTCAGCCACGGAGGGAGGGCACCTGCCAGCCTGGGATCCTGATGGTCAGAGCAGCCCCTGTGCAGGCAGTGAGAGAGCGGTGAAGGGGGTCCGGGCACCTGTCAGGGACTGATCTTCTGCCACTGCCCCAATAGTTCTGCCCACTCTCAACCACAAGCACCACCTGTCACTTCTTGTCACCATTCCGGGCCCATCTCTATGACCACAGCACTCTGCTCCCAGCTGAACATGAACTGTCCCTCCTCTGCAGTCCCTCTGCCATTGTCCCCTTCCCTGTGTGCCCATGTGATCCACCCAAACAGACACTACACCAGGGCACATTCTGATTCCCCCAGGGAACCCTCCAGAGCCTGGCACTGGGGAGGTGCTAGAAACATCTTCCAAAATGTTGAGCAAGTGAGCGAGGCCAAGCAAGGACCTGGGACTAAGAGAGCCAGCTGCTCCATGCTCCTGACCCTGTAAATGCAGCTCCTTAGTGACAGGGCACCCTAAAATCCTGGAGGAAGGAAAAGGTGGGCCATATGGGCCAGTCTATCTTGTCTACCTGAGAAAGCACTGGCAGGCAAGGCCACCAAACGCAAATGAAAAGCAGCCAGTTATATGTCCACAGGAAGCACTAAAAACACGAGTAACTGGGGTCAGTGGTGATATGGTTATGCAGTGGATACGGGCAGTGTTACTCAAAGAAGTGTCCTTGGAAGCCTGATTTGAGAACCGATTGGTCAAATTTGTTTAGTGAGTACAGCACATTCCTCTTCTATATGCTCAGTGCTCCCCAGCATGTTAAGGCTCTGAGAAGTCATGCTGCACAGACAACTGTTTAACCTGAGGCTTTCCATAGTTAACCTTTTTTTTTAAGTAAATCCTATTTAATATCCCAAGGAACTAGCACTTAGAAGGATGCACTTAGAAAACGTAAGGGTGCTGGTCATGCAAATGTTCTGGCTCAAGGAGGTCATTTAGGATGGTCTGGGAGGCCTTCCTTCATTCTTCCTCAGCTTTCCTTCTGCCAAAAAAAATATCCTGATTTTATAGGTTCACAGCCTTAAGATAACAGGACAAGCTTCCAATGGTGGACAGTTAGGCACTGGCCAGCCGAGTGGGAGGGGAAGGAATCTGCCACAAAATCTTCTTTGTCCTTTGTCTGACCATAGACATGACCTCTAGCATGAGACAACTTTCCTGCACCCATGTTCCTGCTCTGTATGAGGCCGTGAAGACCAAATGAGCTGCTAGATAATGAGTGCTTAGAATAGCACCTGGAAGATTCCCAGAACCCAAATAGCATTCTACATCACGAAGAGCTCTTGTTACCTGAAGCAATATGGATTTAGCGATTTCCTTTTCCTCACAGCAAGCTTCATGGACTTATAACTTAGCGTAATAGCCTCTTAGGTGACATAAGCACATGACATATGCATGAAAGGACAAAAGAGAGACAATAGGTACTAAGAAAGTTTAGAAAGGAAAGGATCTGTGTGCACTGCATTGTCGGTCATTAGGACGGCATCCTGAAGGAGGGGAACCATGGGGCTTGGCCTGAGCAGAGGTCGGCAGGGACAGTCCCAGCAAGGGAAGAACATCACGTGAACGCTGGCCTGGAGGTACCAGTGATCACAGCCAGGGCCTCATTAACTCGGCTCCGGGTGAGCAGGGAGTCCGCTCCACCAGCCAGAGACCGGCCAACCACAGGGAGCTGGCAGCTCTGTTGATGTTTGCCGAGGAATAGAGTCATCTCCAGGTCCTGGAGGTAACTAGAAGTGACAGATGGTCTGTTGAGCAGAAAGGAGCGCTTGCTTCCCCGGCTTGCAACGCGTTTCTCAGGCAGGTCTGCGGGCCCCCTACCCCCTCCCCAAATCCTCCTCCAGGCTTTGCTGGGAATCGGTTCTTGCAAGAAGCAGAGACCCATTGAAGTTCGCTCAAGCGTAGAGGTGGCTGGGGGAAAAATTCAGCGGTATCTCTGGGAAGACAAGGGCAAGGAGGTCAAGTTGGACCTTGGGAAAAAGTGAGGGAATACCCAGTGCCAGGGCAGGGGCGCTATCTCTGTCTCCCTTTTTCTCTTTCATTATCTCTGTATCTCTGTATCTTTAAACATCTCTCTCTCTCTCTCTCTCTCCAATTTCTATCCCACTCTCCCTCTGTGTCTATGCGTCTCCTGCATTTCTATCCCTCTGTCTCTCACATCTCTGTGTATGGATGTGTATATGTTACCTCCGGGTGTATCTGTCTATGTCCTTTATTCCAATCTCCCTCTTTGAGCGTCTCTCTCATTGCATAATCTCCCACATCTCTCTCTGTCGGTCATCCCTCTCTGCTGGCTTCTCAGCATGCATGGTACACAAATTGCCCTCCCAACTCCGGAATCTATTTGACCTCTTAGCCCCAGTGCTTAATAGCATCAGTGGACCTCAGCAACAACGTTCTTTCGAGAGAAAGAATGAGGTCAGATGACTACTCCTGGTCCCATCAGTTTGGCCAGGGAGAGCCATGTGATGACAGTATGGTGATTTCATCTAAGAAGGGGTCTGGGATGGGCATTCACCCTACATTGCAGCTTTTAGAGGAGAACAGAACTGCACCATGGGAAGAGTACTCAGTAGGAGTCATGGCATTGTATCTTCTCCTAGCTCTCGTGGAACAGCAGTGTGGCCTGCAGCCAGACACTCCCCTCTCTGGGTCTCAAACACCCCATTCTATAAAATGAAGAATTGGAGGAGGTATTCTGTTACGAACACTTGTAGCCCAAAAATTCTATGATGTTCTATTTACAAAACAGGCATGGAGACCAGAGAGAACCTAAGAAGTGGCGAAGGAGCAGAATACTGAGAAAAGAGAAAAACACACCCTTTCAGAAACAGTTGGTGGAACTGTCCCCAGGGCAGGGGGTGAGAGTGGGGGGGAGTGGTGTCGATCCCAGTGCAACAGAAGTGGACCAATGGTTTCTGAGCAACAGCCTCACTTGCAGACGCTGTTGTAGATTCAGATTCCCAGGCCCATCCCACATGGTCTGATTCAACAACTCACCCCGGGTGACTCTGATGCAAGCAGTCTCAACACCACCTTCTGAAGACACTGAGGGCAATTCTTCAAAGAGCTGCCTCAGGAGGAACAGGGCTTCCCAGGAAAGGCGGTGACCCCGCAGCTTTGGGACCATACAAGAAAGGCCAAGCTGTTATGGATGATCCCAACCACCCCTCTCACCTCCTGTTTCTCCAACACTCAGAAGTTCAAACAGAATCAAGATTGCCCTGGGAGCCCAAGACCCAAGCAGGGAAGGGTTACAGCCTCTTCAAGCTGCTTCTCTGGGCCTTATTCATGTACACTAGAGGCCATGGATCTGATGTCCAAACAAGGGAAGAGAAGACACAGGGCAAACTGATGCTCCTCTGCCTCCCCCATTACACCTCCTGGGCTTTTAAGGCTGGATTCTGGGTCAGTAGGAGTGCCTCCAAGATATTCTCTTGGACTTGAGCTCACTCATCTTCCAGAAATGAGTGGGATCTGGGCAGGAGGAGGGAGTTCACCTCTAGACTCTGCCAAGAGACCCCAGATTCCAAAGCCAGAGGATGAGAAGAACGGCCACCTCGGGTCCTCCTCAATCAGCACTGGAAGATCAAGTCCTGCTTTTGCATCAACAACTTTCAAATTTCTCTAGCTCTCCATGCATCTCCCTCAGCCTGTGGACTCATTGGGTGCCAGGCAACATGTGGGAACCTATGCGGCTTGAGGGGGACCCAGACACATCTGGAAATTTACTACGTTAATAGAGGGTTCAAGAATTCACAATGCACCTTCACACAACCTGTCCATTTAATCTTTTCAGCCACCTTGTAGGGCTGATTGGTTGTGTATCGGATGGAGAAACTGAGGTTCAGAAGGCTGGCCTGGGAGAGAGGCAGGGCTGGAGGACAGTGCATGTCTCTACCTCCTTCTTCCTTCCAAGTCCCCGTTCCTTCAGGAAAGTCCTGGCTTTGAGAGGTGTAGGGACCACCCCACTGCATCAGGGCTGGAGCTAGGACCAGGAAAAGGTGAGCTGTTATGGCAGCAGGTGGACAGAGCAGTGCACTTATTAAGCAGATGGTTCTGTCTCAGAGGCAAGGGGCGAAGTGACCCACTAGGATGGACACCTTGGAGAAAGGGGAGGCAACTGGGCAGAAGGGCAGAGGAGAGGCCAGGGAATTTGGAAGATCTGGAGCCTATGCGTGTGGCCTGGAGTGGGTCCCTGCTTCTCCCCAGACCTTAGTTTCCCCTTCTGTACTTTGGTGGGGTTAGACTCTATGGTCTCTAATGTCCCATCCTAGTCTGGCATTTGGGGCTTCCCCCTCACGGGCTCTTCCTTGAGTCTCCACTGATCTACTAGCAGCAGAGAACCAATGCAGCTCAGAGACCACATGGATTTTTAGTCAGCTCTGGCTCTGCCCCACCACCACCACCACCACCACCCCCACCCCCCCACCCCCCGCCCCCAACTCCCACAGCGACCAGAAGTTTCCCAGAAGCCTCAAAATTACCTGCGGTCCACGGTGGAGAGTAACACTGCAAAAAGCTGCAGTGATAAGAACTGACCAGAAGATGGAGCCAAATACCCTGGAAACTGAAACTTACTTTGTGAGTTTTTGTTTCCGGGGCTAGAGGGGCAGAAACTAAACCCCAAAGGTGGTAAGAGATGTGCTCCGTGTTCAGGCTGGAAACCAAACCCCATCTCCTGCCCCTGGGGCCAGCAAGCCCCCTTCTATTCCACTCTCCTCCCTGCTTATGCCTCAGGACTCCGCTCAAGCCGAGTTCGCTCCAGGATGCCCTGATCTAGTTACAGCTCACCTGGTTAGGTTGATGGCGCTGAGGAGCACCCTGAGGGAGATTCAGTGAGCCTTTAAGTGGGTGAGGGCGGGGCTTTCATGTGTTCCGCGTGTGCACGGGCCACACGGTCCAAGGTTCCCACCCCACTTACCCCACTGCTATGTTAACTCTCTGCAAGATTCGTAAACTCTCTAGACCTGGGTCCTCGTCGGTAATTTGCAGTGATGATGCTACAGACCTATTGGGTTGTTTGCAGGGTTGCATTAAATAAATGAGCACCGTGACTTGGTATGGCAGATGCTCAGGAAATACGAGGGTCTTATTGCTGTGAGGACGCTTATGTCAAAAATGACCTAAATGAGATGACAAAGACGAACACGAAAGGCTCTACTAGTGTAAGTGGGCAGTTCCATTTTGTGACATTCCGCCTTCACCGAGGCTCCTCCCACAGCCCTCCCTCCCATCTCTCCTGGGCTCCAGCTCCTGGCTCCCTTGTCAGCCAGTTTCTGCAGTTGATTGAAGCATTTCTTCATTTTCATGGTGATCGCCTCCTGGTTCTGTGTGACAGGAGAAGTCAGATCTCGCCAAGGAGACAAGACAGAAGGGAGGTGGCAGGGGCTGTGTGGCCAGAGCACGGGGGAGCTCCCAGGCTGGTCATAGGGGTCCCAAGCCCTGACCTCACACCCGGCTTCTTCACACCTTGAATTTCTCTAGAATTCAATTGCTAGTCCCTCTTTCCATATCCCTCTCCACTCCCGGGGAGGCACTCTCATCCCTCCATGCCTCTGACCCTCTCTTGCACATTTTTCAGGACCCAGCCAGAGAACTTCCTGTCTCCTCACAGTCTGCGTTAATCCCCGCCTTCCCATGGAGGATTCTCTGGCTTCTGCTTCACAGAAAGACCTGAAACTTCCTTCTGGAGACAGAGGAGTCACTTTCTTTCCTTGTCTCCATAATGCCTGGGGCTCAAGGCCAGGCACTCAGGCTGCTTAGGGCAGTAGGGGGGAGCACTGTACTAGGAGTCAAAAGACCCTGAGGTCTGGCACTGCTCTGACACCTGCCTGATGTTGGGCACTGCCTCTGCCACCCTGAGATGACATCAGCCCTCAGTCAGAGCCTCCCCAGAGTTCGTTTCTGCCCTGGGATTCAGCAGCCTTGAAGACCAACCCTGCTCTTCTTTGATTCTCAGTGTGACCTCTGACAAGTCCCTTCCCCTTCAGGACTCAGTTCTCCTGGTGCTTTCGGTGCTCGAGTCCAAGACCATAGTCTGGTTGGTGCCTCTGACAGGCATTTGTATGGTCCTCATCACTGTTGCTGTCATACTCACTGCCTTCGCCCTCCTGCCGGAGAGACACGATGTCACTGTGGGGCTCCACATTGTCTAGAGCTCTCACTGCCCTCAGAGGACCTCCCCCTCCTCCAGCCCCTCAGCTAGGTGTGGAATATGCATAGGACACCAAACAAGATGAGACATGGGGTTTGTTGGGGGACAAATACAACCTGGTACAGCAAAGGCCAGCAAAGAGGGCATGGAAAAGCTTTTCCAGCTTTCTCAAGCTCCCCAGGCATTATGGAAATCGCATTCACATCCATTCTTCCACTTGGACCCTACTGCCATTTTCAGAACTGGTAGGGAAGAGATTATGGACCCATTTTACAGAGGAGGCTGAGGTCCAGAGAAGGAAAGGGCACCTCTAAAAATATATCAGAAAGTCAGTGCCACGAGGGCAGTAGAATCTGGGATTGCATCATTCTGGTTCAGAGTCCTTCCCCAAGCAAGTAGGGCATGACTATCAATGAAGGAAATATCCTAGCTTCCCCCATCAACATTGGATGGTGGCCCTCCAGGAAAGACCTGGAGCCTCTACTAAGCACGACATAGGCTGGGGTCAGCCTTTGGGGCTCGTGTGGGCTGTGGGAAGTGATGCGTGACACCTGGTGTGGGTAATGATGAGTGGCCTCGTGGGAGGTATGTGCATATGGCATGAAAGAGCACGTGCTTTCCAGCTTCTACAACCCCCATGTGTAAGCTCCCCAGTGGCCATCTCTGCCCATAGCTGGTGTGGCCTCTCGCCCCAGTATCGTCAGTCGGTTCCTGCAGGTTTCCTGTGAGATACTTTCTTTCCCTGTAAATACTGATCAGACCTCTCTGGCAACTCTGGGGGGAGTTTCCTGCTGAGCTGGCCCCTTTTCCCATCACACCCCCGGTCATGGCCTCCTCAACGAGGTGCCCGGGCACAGAGGGAAAAGCCCATGTCCGCAGAAACCCAGGAACTCACACTTTAGGATAGAAACCATCTTGATGAGATTTCTGGCTTCTGTCACACCAACCTGAGAACAAACAAGTAACAGCAGCTGGCCTCTTCCTGGCATGTTACAGTCTACAGAGCGTGTTTAGGTAGGGCTGTTGTCTTCTATGAGGCACACACCAGCCCTGGGAGGTCGGCACTGTTAGCCCATTGGACAGATGAGGAAACAGAAGCCCAGGGAAGTGAGAGGAATGTCCCAAGAACCCACAGAGAGTCAGTGCTCACACGCATAGCCTTCTCTTTGCCTCAAACCTCAGGTGTCTCCTAACTAAAGAAGGAGGAGACCCAGGATGGGTGCAGAGGAGGGACCCTTTGACAATCCACAGACCTTCCTTATTTCCCTCAGCAAGGCCCACAGCACAGGCCCCAGGGACCCATGGCCCCAGACACCTATAGCAGAGCGGGGACAACAGCCACTATGGCCCGCGCCTGCAAGCTTCCCGACGCCATTCCTGCCCTGCGCCAACGACAGCCATGCTGCTGGATGAGCCAGATGTGCCCCTTCTCAGCTTTGGTCTCGTGATTCTCTCCTCAGAACACTGACCATCCCCTCCTGCTGCCCCCACCAAAAAACTTGCCAGAGTAGCAAAGACGAGTCCAGATCAGAGCAAGCCAGGCTTTGAAAATGGGACCCCAGGATGTGAAGCCTGGAAAGGGTGGCTGTGCAGATGCAAAAACTGTGCCCCCCGCCAGGAATGGGGGAGACAAGGACTTGCTCAGATTCTGCCGGGGGGCTAGAGTAGAGGCAGAGCTGATGGGAGCCAGGTCTCCAAGCACGATGTCTGGCCAGGCTTCTGCTCCGCCCCCTCAACCCCACTACATGACCACAAGAACTCATTGTCACAACCCCTTGACTGGTCCAACAACGCCCTTCCTGCTCCCCAGGAAGTCTGCTTTCTGGTTTGAAAACCATTTCAACGTAAGGGGGCATCCACCCCACCAAGAAGGAGACAGGAGTTTCCCAAAGCCCAGCCAACTCAGAGACATAGGTGTTCCCTGCCAACGCAACCTTGACTCACAGACTCCGATGGTCACAGAATTATCAAGTCCAACTGCCCATCGAAGGCGGGAGGAATTGGACTTCCTCTTCATAGCCCTGGTGGGTAATCCAGTGGCTGGAATTTATACAGAGGCAGATTCCAGATCCACAGAGCAGAACTTTCTTATAGTTAGAGCTGTTCTAAAATGGAAACTGCTATCTCCTCAGGTGGTGAGCTCCTCAACACTAGAGGCAACCAACTTGCTAGGGATATTATAGAACAGAGTTCCTCCAAGTGTAGCTCCCCTGAATAAGTATGAGTGATCTGGGGTGGAAAGGGAGGGGATTCTTAAAGAGGCAGATTCCACTCAAGACACCCACAGAATTAAACTCTGAGTGTGGGTTTAGGAATCTACCTTTTTATTTTATTATTTTTTTTAGTTTATTAATTTATTTTGAGAGAGAGAGAGAGAGCGCGCACACACCAGTGCGGGAGGCACAGAGAGAGAGGAAGAGAGAGAATCCCAAGCAGGGTCTGTGCTGTCAGCACAAAGACCGATGCAGGGCTCGATCCCACGAATGATGAGATCATGACCTAAGCTGAAATCATGAGTCAGATGCTTAACCAACTGAGCTACCCTGGGACCCTGACAATTACTCTTAAGTTACAAAGTCAGAAACCCATGATGGAAGACAGTTGACAGGAGATATCTGGGGGCGGGCAGACCACAAAGACAGCTGTTAATCCTCCCTTGCTCCTCTGCCCAGTGCTGACCTGAAGTGACAGCCTGTTATCACAGATCCCTGGTGATTTAAGACCCAGTTATCCCATCCAATTTCATCTCAACTCCCTTGCACCCAAGGCCCAAATTCCTTAGTCATCGCAGGAACCAAGGAAGAGAACACAGGAAAATATTCACTTAATGTTCTGGAGCTGGAGGGCAGACTTCTCTTTCTCTGCCGGGCTGGCAGAGCTTTTCTGGGTCCCTCCCTACGGGTTTGTGGACCTTTCTGTTTTCAGCTCTGAAGTGGACTGTTTGTCTACATGTCCTCAGGCACCACAGTCAGTTCATGACAAATGTTTCCAGCCAAAGCCAGGGGCTCAATGCCACCGTCCCTCTATCCCCTTGTTCTCCCTGCCAGCTGCAGGGGACACCCTCCATAAATTGTGGACACCTTCCATGCCAGCCCTGAAATGCTCTCCCTTCAGACTCAGTGATGCAACTTCTAGGAAATTATCACTTACATGTTCAAAGATGTGCATAAAATGGTAACAACTGTAGCATTATCCAAATAATAGAACATTAGTGACACATATATAGTACTGATTTGTTTCATTTCTTAAATGCTATTCCCGTATTTATTTAATCGTCACAATGACCCATGATCCGGGTACGATGATTGTCCCGTTTAGAACTAGACACATTAGGGGCGCCTGGGTGGCGCAGTCGGTTAAGCGTCCGACTTCAGCCAGGTCACGATCTCACGGTCCGTGAGTTCGAGCCCCGCGTCAGGCTCTGGGCTGATGGCTCGGAGCCTGGAGCCTGTTTCCGATTCTGTGTCTCCCTCTCTCTCTGCCCCTCCCCCGTTCATGCTCTGTCTCTCTCTGTCCCAAAAATAAATTAAAAACGTTGAAAAAAAAATTAAAAAAAAAAAAAGAACTAGACACATCACCTTTCAGAAATTGACAAATAATTAGACATAACCTGAGTGTCCAATAATAGTGGATTGGTCCCATAAATTATGGCACCTCCTAAAACGAAATATTATGGAGCTATTATAAATAAGGTTGAAAAATATTTCATAAGCCAGAAATATGCTCATCATGTTTGGTAACACTAAAAGCACAGAAAATAAAACAATAATCCATGTGATTGGATTTTGGACGAGTGTGCACATGAAAGAAAAAGTCCTATGGGGAGGTCTTTGGCAGGGAAGGCTTTCTGGAGGAGATTGGTATTGAGCAGGTTCAGGAAGCTGTGCTGGGGCCTGGGGCAGGGGTTGCACGGGCAGGAACTGTGTACGCCGGGTAACGTAAGGAAGCCCAGCATGGACACTGAACTTGAGATGCTCAGCACTGGTTGAGAGTCTAGAAATTATCACTCGCGTCTGACTCTGAAACCAATTAGATGGTGAACATAGCCAAGTCCTATCTCTTCTCTGGGCCTCGGTTTCCCCCTTGCTACGAAGGGGATCTTAACACCTTCCCTGACTCTCCCGTTAGCCAGGTTGCAGATGCAAAGCTCAAGTGAAGGCGTGATCTGTGGGGTTCCTGAGGTGACCGGTGAGCAAAGCTAGGGCTTTTTCTACTGACCGTGTGCTGAGTCCTTCCTACGGGCTAGAGGCTGTGCTAAATGCTCACAAGCGGGTTCAGGGCCAGATTTAGGACCTGCCACCAATACAGTCAAATAAGGCCCACACTCAGAAGGGCCTACATTTGGGGGTTTAAACCTCTGTGGTCACCATCTTGAAATGCCCAATGATTTTCCCTTGAATTTAGCTTTAGTAAGTAAAGTCTGATAGGACAGTGAAATATGTGTTGGGGGCTTGGAGCCTTGGCTTACACTCACCTTTGGGGTGGGACTCTGGGCACCTGTAAGGATCTGCACTTACCCGGAAAGTACCCCTGTGCCTGAGGAAGCACAACATTCAATAGCAAATAAAGAACACTGCAACAGGCCAAGAGAGGGACTGTGGGGGAAGGAGATAAGCTTTATTCTTGCTTTTTGAAGAAGGAACCCTGCGTTTTCATTTTGCAAATCGAATAGCCCATTCTGAGTAAATTCAAAACATCCCAACAAGGAATGTGCTTATTTTAACCCTTTTTACAGGCAGGGAAGTTGGGCTTAAAAGGTACGATGCCCAAGGTGACACAGCTGGAAGTGGCTTCGGCAGAAACTGAACTCGGATCAATTTGACCCCCCAAGTCTGTGGTCTCAACACTGTGCTACAGGAAGTCAGGTGACTGCACAGTCAGGGTATTCCCTCCAGAGTAGTAGCTCCAGACGCCCTCCAATCACGATCAGGGCCATTACGACTCACACCAGGGTCAGCCTCTCCCCTGCATGGAGAAGGCCTTAGAGAGGATTAGGAAATATCTTCTCTGTCAGCTGAGAGGTGCCTACCTGATCCACTGGGAAGAGGGGTGCCACTCTCTCGAGAACCTGAGCGGCCCCAGAAAAGACCCACAGGGAGAACATTTGATTAGAGCCACCTACCAGCTGATTGGACACTCCTCTTGACTCCCTCAGACCTCAAATGCCCCATCTTACAGTTATCCGCAGACAGTATCGGACTTTACCTGTATTGATTGGAGAGGACAGGCCAGCGGTTGTCTCCTTTTACTGTACTGTTGACTTGTCTATGCAAGAGCTGACGTATTATGGGCACTGGGCACTGGAAATGTGAGCAATCATGCCTTCTGTGGGGGAGTAGCTCGAAAGAGCCCCAAGAGAAACCAACTACGCAGAGGAATATCATCACCAGGCCTCCAAGCTGTTCAGGATCCCAGACCCCTTCCTGCCATTCTCGAAAGTAACTCTCTAAGCAGAGCTCATTAGTCACAAAGGGGATGCGGGTGCAGTGGGGAAATTAAACCCAGCCCATAGCTTTGACTCCAGGATGAAGGAAACAAGCAGAATCTGACAGGTTCAAACTGGCTGGGGGGGAGGGGCTAGAATGAAGCTGGTCATGGGGTTTATCTCCCCCCGCGACTACATTCCTTTCCTGCTGTTGGGTCTCACACTCCCAGACCAGAAACTTAGGATTCTGTAGCTAGGACACGTGACCATGGTGAGGACAGCCCTGGGGGGGAAGGGGAGGCGGTAGAGAGGGAGGAGATGCCAGACTGTGTTCCACATCAATCCTCACTCTGCGAGATAGACACTATTTACATTACACAGTCTCAGAGTAGTAAGCTTTTACTCCAGAATATCTTTCAACATTCTAGGCCTTATGGTGCCTATTCTCCTTAAAGTGCAATCATATACATTATCCTAACACATGTAGAAGATGCCATGAGGCAAACAGAGGCGGATGTAATTACTTACTCCCATTTTGTGGGTGAGGAAACAGAGACTCAAAAAGAGACGCCAAAGGACTAAGGCAAAAAGCCCAGTTTTTCTGCTCTCAGCCTATGAGAGGCCCCAGAGTCTCACCATGAAGACAGAAACAAATCTGGCTTGCAGAGTGTCAGAAAGCTTTTGGAGCCTCATAATATCCTCTGACATCTTAGAGTCATAATCCTCAGAACTGACGTGTATGGAGTGATTGCTGCGGCCACGCTCTGTGCCAAGCACATGAGGACATTACCTGACCCAACTCCGTGAGGCAGGTGCCAGCCCCGTTTTACAGATCGTGAAAGCAAGGTGCAGAGAGGTTGGCCAGCTCTGCAGGTCACTTCCACCATCCAGGAAGAGGCGGTGAGGGGATTTGAACAGAGGTTGGCTGACTCCAGAGCCTCGCCCTGGCTCTTAAAACGCTTTGCTGTTCTGCCTTCTCAGGGGAAATGAGCAGAGGAAGGATCACAAATGGAAGTGGATTTTAAACGGCCACTGACGATTGAGGGGCCCACCAACACTAGGTGGCAATGTTCCCCCATCCCAATTCCATTTGAGCAGCCCCCGTTTTAAGCCATGCAAACCCTGATCTTACGAAAACCAAGAACCACCCCAAAGGTCTCCTCTGATCCCGAAGAATTACAAAATGCAGAAGAAAAACTCAGCAGCATTTATTTGTGATTGTTGCTATTGTATATTTTCTCTCATGTTGGATCTTAGTTCTCTCTCCC
The DNA here is from genome assembly GCF_028018385.1 of Neofelis nebulosa. Lineage (NCBI taxonomy): Eukaryota > Metazoa > Chordata > Mammalia > Carnivora > Felidae > Neofelis > Neofelis nebulosa. The sequence goes on from NC_080782.1 coordinate 46,518,901, forward strand.
ACTTTGGACTTCAATACATCCTGACACCTGTTACCAAAGTGCCTGCTTATTGAGAGGAGCCTGACAGAACCACATCTGCCACCATCCCTGCTTTGAGTGGAGTGCCTGTGATAGGGATGTTCACGTGAGAGAGAGGTGCCCTAGAGCTTTGTTAAATCCAGACGTTTTTCACTCTTCAGCTCCCTGGACCCAAAGCCCTCTCCCTTTTTTTTTTTTTTTTTTTTAATTGAAATAGCTACTGAGATCATTGTAGATGTATATGCAATTATGACAGATCCTGTGGATCATCCACCCAATTTCCCCCAATGGTGACATCTTGCAAAATTAAATTTTACAACCAAGATATTGACAATGATACAGTCCACCTAACTCACTCAGACTCCTGTTTCCCTTGTACTCGTGTGTGTTTAATTCTGTATACTTCATCACAAGTAGGTCTGTGTCCACCACAGTCAAGGTACTCCATCACCACAAGGATCCCTTCTGTTATCCTTTTATTTTTATTTTTTTTTAATTTTATATCCAAATTAGTTAGCATATAGTGCAACAATGATTTCAGGAGTAGATTCCTTAATGCCCCTTAACCCATTTAGCCCATCCCCCCTCCCACCACCCCTCCAGTAACCCTCAGTTTGTTCTCCATATTTGAGTCTGTTTTGTCCCCCTCCCTGTTTTTATATTATTTTTGTTTCCCTTCCCTTATGTTCATCTGTTTTGTCTCTTAAAGTCCTCAGATGAGTGAAGTCATATGATTCTGTTGCCCTTTTAAAGCCACACCTACCTATCTCCTCCCTCATCTCCATTCCTAACTTCACAGCAATTATTAATTGAGTCTCCATTTCTACAAATTTATTTCAATGTTATATACATGGAACATACAGAATGCAACCTTTGGGGATTATTTTTACTCAGCATAATTCCCTCGAGATTCACCCAAGTTCTTGCATGCATCAATAGTTTATTCCTTTTAATTATTGAGTAGTTATCTGTGGTATGGACGTACCACCATTCAAGCATCCACCCACTGAAGGAGATCTGCACAGTTCCCAGTTTGGGGCTGTGACAAAATCAGGCTGCCATGACCATCCGTATACTCCTCTCTCCTTTTTTGATCACTAATTGATACAGATGCTCTGACTTCATGGCGATCTCTGTTCTTGCTGTGGCAAACATGACTTGTCAGTGCACTATCCTTTCCGTGCCAACTCCTGGTGGGCATTAGATAATGTGCCCAGATGCCCGCCCCAGGTATTTCTCACTAGACAGGCACCTCCAAGCCTTTCCCCTTAAAAAAATAAAATAGAACAAACCTGAGTTTGGGAGCCAAACAACCTGGGCTCACCCTGCAGGCGCTGTCATTCGTAGTTGCCACATCCTGAGCAGGTCACTTAACCCTCTGAGTCTGTTTCCTAACCATTATAGTGAAGCAGCTAAATCGCTGTTAAAGGTTTTCTGTGCTGGCAGGTCACCGTGGCTGTGTGGCGCCCCAGTTGAAAATGGAACTCTGGGGCCAAGCTGCCCGGGGTCTGACGCCTGACTCTACCACTTGTTGACTATGTGATCGCAGGTAAGTTAGTTAACCTCTGTGCCTCGGCCTTTTCATCCATAAATGGGCATGCCAGCAGTGCCTAGCTCGTGGAGCTGTTGTGCAGATTCGATTAGTACAAGTAAAACGTTCAGAACAGGGTCCTGCTAATGTGCGTTCGGCTGGTATTGCCATGTGGCAGGCACTTTCCGAAGCACTGTATCCAGATCATTTATTTAATCCTGTCAGCGACTTTAGAATACAAGTGCTGTTTGAGATCGACTACAGATGACAGAACTGCAATTTAAGGGATTAAAGTCACCTGTTCATGACCACAGGCTGGAACATGAGGAAGCTGAGGTCCATGTTTGATTGAGTCTGTCTTGCTCCTAACTCCTACACCATCCTGCAGGCCCATAAACTAGGGTGCCAGTGGCCTACCCCGGGCATAGCAGTTGTGAGAATTACAAGCAAAAGTATATGCCATGGTGTCTGGTACTCAAGCTGCTCCACACAGTGGTTTCCTCTTTCTAAGTACTCGTAGTTGACGAACAATAGATCATTCTGTAGTTATGTAAATGGCAGAAACTGGCCCCTTAAAACACGAGCCACCAAAAGGAGCAATTTGAGAGTTTCGATGGATGTATCTGGCAAACATCTGCAAAGTTGAAGACCCAACAATTACAACTAGATTTGAGATAAGTCCACCCAACTCAGCCAGAATTCATTACAACAGAGCAATGGCCCCACTTCCTTTCCTGAAGAGCTCCGCAGCTAAAAGGCAGAGATTTTGCTCAGACAGTGGTACCAGTGTAAGCTTCTAAGACCGATGAGTTCAGAGAATACTTCAATTGTTAAAAAAATATTTCCTAAAGAGCTGATCGAGGAAGCGACAGACATGAAGGGACTTTGGGGTTTGGTCAGATGACATAATAACAATCAAGGATGGGCTGCAAGTAAAATGGGGAAATGAGTGCACGGTACTCACGGAGTATTAGGTGCAAAATGATATTACTGGGCAGGTTTTCAAAATTCTCACATTAGTCACACACCCTGATGACACATTAAGGTTTGTTGTTTTTAGAACTTTGTTTCTCAAACACTTCATTTTAAGTCTTTTATGAAAATGAACATCGTGTTATATCAGTAAGACATAGTAAGAGATTTCAATCTTTGACATTTGTGAAATACCATGCTGAGTGCCCCCTGTGGCTTTAATTTTACCCACGATTTTGATCTGGGTTTTTCCAACCTGGGGAATAGTCCCACCTTTAAAATTCAGACTACATCTAAAAATACAAAAGATGTCTCTCTCTCTCAAATGAGGACATCAATAGCAACTACTTATAAAACATCTCTCTTTCAAATAGAAATTTAGATTAAAAACAAGTACAAAGGAGAGGGTCCTCGTTCGGGGTAGGACAGACAAGACTTGTTCCCTGACTATAGGACTATAAAATCCACATTTGTGCATCAACACTGACTTCAGACTTCTGTGAATGCCAGCCATATGATTACGGTTTCAGACTTCAGAAGCCCGTCAATCTAGGTTATCTCTGCCTTAAAAAAAAACCAAAAACTATCAACAGCAAGTAAGGTAAATCTAACTTATCGTTAACACATCTGCAAGGTATTATATAAAGAAAAAACAAGAATTGGTTGGTAGAGGTTTCATTTCTTTTGGACCAAATTAATGAAGTCTCTTTTAATCCTAGACTTTAAAGATCCCAATACTAGGAAAAGAAGCACTTTACCCCAGTAATAACTACACATCGGTGTTCAGTGAATTGGGAAGGAGGGAGCATAGTACATATAAAGACACAGCAGTGAACCTTAGACACAAAAAAACTTAAAAGAAATAGCACCATGAGACTACGTATCATCACAGAATAATGAAGCACACACCATCCAATAATCATCCCCATAATCCAATAGGTTCCAAAGTATCCCCCGAATTTACCTTTTCACCTGCCAATGAATTTTTATGCTCTTATTTTTCTGTCTGTACTCAATCAATGAACTTTCATTCTTTCTCATTATATTTCAGGTGAAAGGGAATTGTTACTCAGAATTAATTGGTCCTTTCATCACTGTTTCACTGATGGTCCCCTAAATCCATTAAAAAACATTTGGGTGGGTGGGGGAAGCTGATGAAAGGGTAAAGTAAGAAAAAAGAGGCAAATAGTCACATCTGCCTTCTGGAAGGTCTAATCTAAAACTGGTCAAAATCAGGATATGCACATAAAAAGAGTCACTGCTCTGTCCCCCGTATCTATATCCCTCTTCTTGAAAGAAAATCCTTAGCTAGGTTTCTAGACTGGGAAGTAAAAACTGTAAACTGCCATTGTACAAGAGTACGGATGGGTGGTTGGCAGTGTGGCCATTTCCTAAACCTCGCTCAAGGAATACCCTACTCAGAGGATCCAGGTTCAGACACAGCAACTGGGCTTGAGGCAACAAACCAGGACTGGGAACACCAGCTTTATTAGCCGCAGGCAGCTGTTTTTTGTTTTGTTTTTCTGAAATTTCAGCATTACATTTGGGAAGGATGAAATTTATCTAAAAAAAGGAATGTTCAAAAACTTTTCTGATCATATTAGAACAGAATATAAGCACAGTAAAATCTTAGTGCTGTTGGTGTAACTTTTTAGCTCAAGTCTATTTCCTCCTCACTTACAACCTGCCCCCTACCCCCAAATACGGCGATAACAGTGTGAGATCAGTCAACTCTAATTAGATCAAGCGCTAATAAGAGCTTTGCTCTGCTATTTCTTTGGTTTGAAAAAGATACTGGGGGGGCGCCTGGGTGGCGCAGTCGGTTAAGCGTCCGACTTCAGCCAGGTCACGATCTCGCGGTCCGTGAGTTCGAGCCCCGCGTCAGGCTCTGGGCTGATGGCTCAGAGCCTGGAGCCTGTTTCTGATTCTGTGTCTCCCTCTCTCTCTGCCCCTCCCCCGTTCATGCTCTGTCTCTCTCTGTCCCAAAAATAAATTAAAAATGTTGAAAAAAAAAAAAAAAAAAAGAAAAAGATACTGGGGCTCATGTATGGAAAAGTGAAATGACTGACCAACACAATTATTTTATTTAAAGGTTTTAGAAGATGAGCAGTAGCACTCAGAAAAGTTACCTCCAACCACAAAGCTGGAGACTTCTTTTTTAAAAAGAGTGGACACCAAATAACTTTTACGAAGATAACACCGTATTAGCCTCTTACATTGTTGAAGAGAGCAAAAGAAGGCTTAAGATCTGAAGGATAAAAGCTGTATTTATAAACATGCTAAGGAATACATTAAAACAAAACAAAAAAGATTAAAGAAAACCAAATTGTGTCATACAGGTTAAATCCTGTTATAAATGAACATCATCTCTATGGGACTGTATAGTCCCCTTCAGCAATGTTCAAATAATGAAAACCCCATTACTGAAAGAACTTCCATACTCCTTTGGAGCTGGCATTACAGAATTTCTCCTGCACATAACGTGTGCGTGAGAAACATCCTGGAGGGACTCGGAATACCGATCCCTGCAAACACGAAACTGTTTCTCTAAGGTGCACTTATTGGTCTGGAACCCAGGCGAGTGGGGCTCAATTATAACTGAAGCCTGTCACCTCAGGGTAGGAGAACAATTTGAAGCCAAAGGGCACTTTGCTGTAGTTAATTCATGTGGCTTCAAGTACATTTCCTCAGTACCAAATACCTACTGAGAATTTAAGAGCACGTGAAACTTCCTAACGAATTCCAAGAATTTAGGCAATTAAAGGTGATCATTACAGTTTCTATATACCGTTTTCTCAAAGCCACAGATTTTATTATAGAAAGGAGAAAGGACATGGCATTAATAGATCGAGCACATGAATTGTAGAATACTAAATTGTTCTTTCTCTCGCTTCAAACCAATTATATCCATGGGCTGCAAAATCATATATAACCATGACAAAACTATTAGTGTTTCGCATCATGTCCAAGAAAGACCAATATTTTTGCCTGAATATTCCATTAACCTTTATCTAGAGCTATCATTCTTGAACTTTCTATAAAAGTTTCTTTTCAAATAATTTAATAATTGTAACAGCTCGGAAGAGCAGTGTGAAGACCTGAATACTTCAGCCAAGCAGGGAAGGCAGCAAACCTTTGAATACCTGCTTTCCTGCCTAAATCCTATACACTAAAAATAATCCTTTCTCCTTCGCTTTTTCAGGGGTACCCAAGAGAGAGTGGCATTCTTGGCCATTACAAGTTTTGGGTTGAGTCTTCTCTATTCTTCAACGTTCTGACGAAGGTCCTGAGCCTGCAGCTCATGCCTCTGGTAATTCGGTCTTGTTCTCAATGAGAGAGATCTCCAGCACAGGTAAGAGCAGCTGAAAGGCATCCTGAATATAGGAAGCACTGTTTGATGCCTGTCAAGATTGAAAAATAAATAAATAAATAAATAAATAAATAGCACGGTCGCTTAAAAGGGAAAATATACCAAAAGACAACAAGAAAACAGATTCACTTTTACAATTTAAGTGAATGTGTAGCCTGGCAAATAAAAGCACAAACTAACCACGCTAATAAAAGCCACAGAGAAAAGAACGATCTAGGTCTTAGGATATGACAGTACCAAAAAACAATGTTAGCATTTCTGTCCAACTTGTCCATCAGAAATGGTAGCTGTTTTTTGACATCCTGCTCAATTCGGCATTTGAAGCTTATTTATTCCTTTACTAAATGGGCAGATTCTGTCACAGCATTTTAGTCAATCCCTCAGTGGATTTTACAAGGCTTTGAATATTATTACACCAATCAGATTTCCAGTCCATTATGACAGCTCTTCTTTCGTGGACTCAACACAATTAATGAATACAAGATAGATACTACAAATAGGAACAAAATGTCCCTATTCGGTTTGAAACTGCTTTTAAAGATGATACAGTGTAGATATATTTCCGCCTGGTGCAAGAGACATATTTATGAGAAGCATTACAGAATCACCATGCTCAGAGTTTGCCAGACTTCATTTGTATCTGACAAGTTCTGATCTTCCAGAATAATAGAGACTTCATCACATTAAGATAAAGACGCATAATTTCAAGGACAAGAGTGTTTCAAATGTGTAAACAAGAACAATCAAGTCCAAATAGTGGAACACCCATCAAATGAGTTTACCTTTTTGGATTTATCAATAGCATGTACTCCTATTTAAACTTTAATGTGACATTTGCTGCCAAATTTTCCAACCAAAATAGACCCCAGAGATCATCTAGTTAAATCTCTTACACTGCACATAAAGATAAGAAGACTGTCAAGAAGGTAAATGCCTGGTCCAAGGTCATACAGCAAATCAGGAAAGATCCTGGACCGGACTCCTGGTTTGCAAACTTCTCACCTATACCACTCTCCCATCTACTAAATCACAAACTTTAAAAAAAAAAACAACTAAGTGAGCAGAATAATTACTTTGATATTCAAGAAAAACTGTGTAGTTAAGGAATTAAAAACCATTTCCTGAGTGATAATTTTAAAAGAATTTAAAACTAAAGAAGTAACAGTCTAGTAGTTAAAAATTATTTTCAATACATGATTAAAACCTAACCAATTATCTCCCCCAACTTACATAAATACATTTTAAACAGATCATCAAATGTCTAAATTGTTGGCACCATTTACAAAATAGAGTTTTTAACACATGGAATACAGAAAGTGTCACACAAGCAGGCAATAATCAATCACGTGATCTTCTGACAAACCCCTTCCCAGGGGACTTAAACCACCCACCTCCTTAAATCGAATAGACTGATGAGGATTATGTGAACACAGGTACCTTTGACAAAACAAGGCAAATTTCTTGGCAAGGAAACGACACAACAAAATGTTTTGTTTTGTAACAAATCTCCCCTGTATAAATGTTAGTTCTTTGAGAAGCAGTGTTTGCCTGTTTGTAATTTTCAGCCCTTCAAGTTTACCCCACTGGTCCAGAGAAGGTGTTTTGTTACTAAGGATCGTCCATCAACTGCCAGTGGATAAACTAAATAATGACAGGCTACTGCTTCCTTGAACTTTACACAGCAGCTTCATCTTTATGCTTTGTAAATAATGAACAGGGATAGGCATTTGGTCCTATCTGTATCAACACCATTTTGGTCATATCTGTATCAACATGGCTAAACTACCAATCTGGTGAAAAAAACAAAAATGCCAAAAAATAAAGACTTAAGAAGAGTGGATTAATAATACATAATGCCCTAAAAGTTAGAGACTTACACATAATTACTACTAACCTCTAGAAATACAGCAGTGATTAGGGGATTAAGGATGTCTGCCTTTTCTTGGACCTAGAATAAAGGATACAGTATTAAGTGAGCACAGCAAATTAAAAGATATATATATGTATATATATATATATATATATATATATATATATATATACACACAGTAGGCAGACTGTGATCCCACTTTGAAAATTACACACACACATATACATACACACCCATAAGTATAGAAAATGTCTGGACTGACAAAGAGCAAAATATCATCTCTAAAAGTGCTTTAAATTTCCTTCTTTAGGGACACCTGGGTGGCTCGGTTAAGTGTCCAAATTCGACTCAGGTCACGATCTCACAGTCTGTGGGTTCAAACCCCGCATGGTGCTCTGCAATGACAGCTCAGAGCCTGGAGCCTGCTTCAGATCGTGTGTCTCCCTCTCTCTGTGCCCCTCCTGCACTCATGCACTGTCTCTCTTTCAAAAATAAGTAAGCATTAAAAAAAATTAAAGGAGCTCCTGGATGGCTCAGTCAGTTAAGTATCCGACTTCAGCTCATGTCATGATCTCTTACGGTTCATGAATTCGAGCCCCACATCCGACTCTGGGCTGACAGCTCAGAGCCTGGAGCCTGCTTCGGATTCTGTGTCTCCCTCTCTCTCTGCCCCTCTCCCGGTCGTGCTCTGTCTCTTTCTCTCTCTCAAAAATAAACATTAGAAAAAAAAATTTTTTTTAATTTCCTTTATATCTTCCCATGCCATCCAATTGAGAGTTTACTCCTTTGTAGTTTTTTTACTGACTTTAAAAAGTATCTTCATTTTGGAAGAAAGGGTAGAAATGATGAAACATGTGACCAGAAAACTTTAGAACAAATTTAAAACAAAATATGCAGATATGCATATGTAACATGCGCTCAAAATACTCAATGGTTTTTAAGATGGGCGTCTGTAAAACACGGAAATAACTAATGTAAATTTAATATTCGCATGTGCTAGCACCTTATATTTGACTTGCTGGGTTAAAGTATCTCTATGAAACACATGGAAAGATTTGGCCAGCTCCCACGATTAACTTCAAGAATCCCAGAAGCTCTATTAAAGACAATATTAAGGGGAAAAGAGATAATCCCAGGATTATCCCTTACAGGAATAATCTAAACTCATAAACTAAGAAAAATTAATTTGGGCTATGCTCTTAACTAAAATAAGTTTAAGGGCCCAGAAATTGCTGCCACATTGACCCTTAAATACTTACTACTAAGGGATTTTTTTTAAATTGAGGTATAAGTGGCATACAATACCATATGAGTTTCAGGGGTACAAGATGATTTGATATCTACATATATTACAAAACGATCACCACAATAAGCCTAATTAGCATTTGTCACCATACAGTTACAAAAATTTTTTGTGAAGACAAGTTTTAAGATCTATTCTCTTAGCAACTTTCAAATATGCAATACAAAATTATTAACCAGTCACTATGCTGTACATTACATCCCCATGACTTATTTGTAACTGGAAATTTATACCTTCAAATCCCCTACACCCATTTCACCCATCCTCAACTCCCCCACCTCTGGCAACCACCAACCTGTTCTCTGTATCTATGAACTTGGTTTTACTACAAAGTGATTTTTATCTGCTCATTTAAAATGCCCTTGATTCTATCCTAATTCATGATTACTGATTTCTGAATCATGTTCCATAGTTTACACGCCTTAAGTACATTTTTACAATTCCTCTAAGAAAGAAAAAAAAAAAAAAAAGAACTTTAGCTGTTTTAATTACAACTCTGCTCCTGGCTGGCAACCGCAGAATATGAGGACTACCATAGTCTAAGTAAGGCGCTGCTCCTTAAAACTAGTAGTCACTGTGCAGTTTTTATTTTATCAAGGTCTAAATTTCCAGCACAGGTCTCAGAGGGCAGCATAAAATATACTGCAGACTCCATAAAAAGAACACAAAAATAAGTTGTAAAAATCAGTTAGACATAGACAAGCTGATCCTAAAATTCACAGAAGAAATGCATAGGGTTCCAAAAAGACAAAAGATCTGGAAAAAGAAGAACCACATTGGAAGATTTACACTTCTTGATTTCAAAACTTACTACAAAGCTATAGTAATCCAGACAATATGCCAATGGCGTAAGGATACACACAAATAAAATCAATAATAGAAATGAGAGTCCAGAAATAAACCCGTATATCAATGGTTAATTGATTTTGGACAAAAGGGCAAAGACAATTCAATGAGGAAAAACTTTTCAACAAATGATGCTGGGCAAACTGGATATGCACATGCAAAAGAATAAAGTTGTACCCCTACCTCATACCCTACATAAAAAATCAACTCAAAATGGATCATAGACTTAAGGGTAAGAGCTACAACAAAACTCTTAGAAGAAAACATAGGAGTAAATCATGATCTTGGGTTAGGCAATAATTCATTAGAGACAATACCAAAAGTACAAGTCATAAAAGAGAACAATGACAAGTTAACATTAAAAACTTTTGTGCAGAGACACTATCAAGATTAAGTGAAAAGACAACCTATGGACTGGGAGAAAATACATGCATATCAGGTATCTGATAATGAAACTATACCCAGAACATATAAAGCATCCCTACAACTCAATAATAAATGGTAAATAGTAAAAAGGCAAATAATAAATAAATGACAAAAAGATAACTAATAATGAAATAAAGAACCCAATTTAAAAGGAGGCAAAACTAGAAAAGCTATTTCTCTAAAGAGGACATACAAATGGCCTACAGTAAGTAAAAAGATGTTCAACATCATTAGCCATCAGGAAAATGCAAATAAAAGCCATAACAAGATACCACTTCATACCTACTACTAGGATGGCTAATTGAAAAAAAAAAAAAACAAAAACAAAAAAAAACAGACAATAGCAAGTGCTGATGAGGATTTAGGAAATTGGAACTTTCATACATTGCCAGCAAGAATGTTACATGGTATAGTCACTTTGTAAAACAGTTTGGCAGTTCTTCCAAGGCCCACGTCACCTACATGATCCACCAATTCCACTCCTACTATGAAAACACACATGCCTGTTTGTAGCAACATTATTCATTATAGCTGAAAACTAGACACAGTCCAAATGTCTAAGAATTGATAAACAGAAAAATAAAATGTGGTATAGATCCCTAAAATACATTATTTGGTAATAAAAATAAGTACTGATACATACCACAATGTGCATGAACCTCAAAAACATTATGCTAACTGAAAGACAACAGACACAAAATATCACATATTGTATGATCCCATTTAGATTAAATGTCCAGAATAGGCAAATCTACAGACGGAAAATAGGTGAGTGTTGCTCAGGGCTAGGAGACTGTGGAGGGAAAGGGAATCGGCATGACTGCCACTGGCGGGAGGTTTTCTGGGGGATAATGAAAATGGTCTAAAATTAGATATGGTTATGGTTGTACAACTCTGTGAATATACTAAAAAACCATTGGATGGTATACTTGAAATGGGAAAATGTTATGGTATGAAATTACCTCAGTGAAACTCTCTAAAAAACACCCCACAGAACAGACATCAGCGCAAGAACAGGCATGAATTCTTACCCCGGCAGTTGTTAGGCAGGTGGTGAACTCTTTAGACAGAGAAGACAACTCCTTACACAGTACAACTGTCATCCTAGGAAAGAAGTGAGGCAAGTCAGGAGGGCTCCTCTTTTTGTTTTTCTTTCTCTCTTTTTTAAAAATAAGCTATATTTAACAACTGTCGGAAGAAAACAAATCACTCTTGGTAGTAAATGTGAAAGGAGAAAGCTTTTTTTTTTAAGGGAGTAAATATGTCTTCATCAACTACCTAATGCATCTGCAGACCCATTTGAGCAGACATTCATGCTACAGGAAGAGGAGGTTCAGTCCCTGGAAAAACATTTTACTACAAAATCCTCTGGAAAGTACTAGACTTCCAAGTTAAAGGAAATAACTAAAGTACATTTTCAGGAGGTAAGACAGTACTTAAAAATCCTACCTTCCATTTACAAACGTAGGTAAAGTAAGTATGTATTCATACATTCAACAGATATTTACTGGAAGTCTTCTGTGTACCAGGTACTATTCTAAGCACTGGGGATATATCAGTACACAAGCAAAAGCCCAGTTTCCATGGATTCTAACTCACTTGATAATTAACAGGGAAACTATATATATGTGTATGCTTATACACATACACACACACCCCTACTGTACAGGTACGTATATATGCATATGTATACATACAAACACAGATGTATAAATGGAAAGTGGAAAGAGCCACTTTTCCAAAGAACAGGCTACTTTGGGGTTGAGTCCCTCATCCTAAGGATGGTGAAGACAAAACCAGCCCCCTCTGTGGGATGTTGTGGAGGGGTGGTGAAGTTGCAGGTAAAGAGGAGGTCTGGAAAACATCAAGGGCCCCTCCCAACCCTAACACATTAGACACTCCCACACAATTTTTCCCAATTACATTCTCATTAATTAGATTTATTTAGAAAGCAGAAAGCAGTAGGTCTTTTTTTGTCTCTTACGACTATCTACTTTATAATATTTTTGAAATTTTATTCAAAATCAGCAAGACGGAGGGAAAGGGGGTTTGGGGACTTAGCCTGACGTGGGATTAAATCCCAGTCTGCACAACCTGGGCAGATTATCACATTTCTCTTGAGTCTGTGTTTCCTCATTTTTTTAAAGCTGGACTAATCATTTACCTTTAGAGTTGTAAAAATTAGAAGTGATACATGTAAGTCCCTTAGCATGGTACCTGGCACAAAATTAGCACTCATTAACAAATATCACCATTATTAAGAACTAAGGTTCTTAGAACTACTCTCTATTTTTACTTATGTAAAATTCTTTTATTAAAACCAATAACCTGAGAACTAGTTTTCAGATTACCAATTAATAAAAAAGAATTAATAAAACAACCAGGCGGTTAATAAAAAAATTTATAATGTAGACTTACGGCTCCACAAAAAGAAACAACACTTCTGACTACTTAATAACTAAAACCCAAAATGAACAAACCTCTAACATGTGAATGGTACAATGTGAATGGCATCTTCTTGAGAGGAAAGTTTCTTAAAACTCTGAGGCTGAGAGTAAAAAGAGGCTGAGAAAACTCTTGAACCAATGTGCATCATTTACAGGGATACTCTTTACACTTACTGGGAAAGGGCTCTGCTCCTTTCTAAGGCTGTCACTTCCTGCTTCTGGCCATGCAGAACCAGAGCCGCTGTTTTGTGAAACAGTTCAATTGAGCAGGCAGTCAATTCTGCTAGGCTCCGGATAGCAAATGCATGGATATCCTGAAAAGAAAAGCAAAACAAAGCCTTGTTATTATTGTTTTTATCCCGGAGGAAATGAAGAATTCCTTGTTTCTCACATACTGGAGGATTCCAGATCGTGAAAGCAACAGACACAATGGCTGCCCTTCAATACACCTCCTCTTCTACCACAGTAGTGATGTCATTTTCCAGCTGGGCTCATAACTGCAGAAACAGAAGCTCCCCTAAAGTCGGGTGTGTCCACGTAACTAAGTTTGAGCCAAAAGATTTAGATTAAAAGTGTCTTGTAGCAGTTTCGGGGAACTTTCTTCATGATACAACACACAAACACCCTTAGTCTCTTTTTCTTCACTCCTTTCACCCTACAGTCTGGAACAAGGTTGCTATAACCTTGGGTTACAAGGTTGACATTACAGACAGTGGTACAAAAAAACAGAAGGTGCCTACGCCCCTGATTGTAATACTCACACCTCAAAACCATTTAAAAAAAAAAAAAAAAAAGGCTTAGTTGCTTTAGTACCTCTATTGAATTTTTACTGATTTGCTCAGTTTTTTCTGTTTCCAACTGTTTTTCTCCTTCTTCCTTCTCTTCTAATGGCTTGGCCAGAGATGCACTCATCCATTCATAGGCATTATTTCTTGCCTAAATAAGAAGATTACTGCCCATCAACAATTCAATTCAGCTCACCAAAAGGTTATCATACATATTGTGCACCTACCAGGAACACGTTAGCATCATGTAAGTCAGTCTCACCCGAACATACACTTACCATACATCCATCTACTTACCTTACCACTTCTCTTTACAACACTTAACACGGCCATCCACTCACTCCCCTTCTTGAGCTTCTCTAACCCTTCTGCCTTTTTTAAAACTAAGGCATAACTTACATAAAGTGCACAAATCTTCAGAGCACAACTCAAGAAATGTTTACACATCTATATGCCTTTGTAACTGTGACCCAGATCAAGATACAGAACATTCCCATCAGTATAAAGGGTACCCCCCTGCCCCTTCCTAGTCAATACTGCTCAAACCTGGGAACGCAAGCTGGTGCACCCACTCTGGAAAACAGTATGAAGGTTCCTCAAAAAACTAAAAGTAGAACTACCCTACGACCCAGCAATTGCACTACTAGGCATTTATCCACGGGATACAGGTGTGCTGTTTCGAAGGGACACATGCACCCCCATGTTTATAGCAGCACTATCAACAATAGCCAAAGTATGGAAAGAGCCCAAATGTCCATTGATGGATGAATGGATAAAGAAGATGTGGGATATATATGTACAATGGAGCATTACTCAGCAGTCAAAAAGAATGAAATCTTGCCATTTGCAACTACGTGGATGGAACTGGAGGGTATGATGCTATGTGAAATTAGTCAGAGAAAGACAAAAATCATATGACTTCACTCATATGAGGACTTTAAGAGACAAAACAGATGAACATAAGGGAAGTGAAACAAAAAGAATATAAAAACAGTGAGGGAGACAAAGCATAAGAGACTCATAAATATGGAGAACAAACAGAAGGTTGCTGGAGGGGTGGTGGGAGGGGGGATGGGCTAAATGGGTAAGGGGCACTAAGAAATCTACTCCTGAAATCATTGTTGCACTATATGCTAAGTAATTTGGATGTAAATTTAAAAAATAAAATTAAAAAAAAAAAAATACTGCTCAAACCAAGTCACCCTTCCCTTGCCCAAAGGTAACCCAGTCTTCTGTCTCACTGTCTCAATTAACTTTACCTGCCTTTAAAATGCACACAAATGAAACTTTAAGTCCATTCTAATTTGTGTCTGGCTTCTTAAGCCCAATATAGTGTCTGTTAGGTTTCTGGCTTCTTATGCCCATTATAGTGTCTGTTAGGTTTATCCATGTTGTTGCAAATATCAGTAGCTCATTCTTATTTCTTGCTATGTAGTAGCTCATTTTATACATATACCATAACTTACCATTCTCTGATGATGGGCCTTTGAGTTGTTTTTAGTTTTCTTTGACTTCCAAAATACCGCCTTCTTCCAGTTCTCCCCCCAACCTTATGGGCATTCCTCCTCAGGCTTCTGTATGTATTGATACTCCTTTTTCAGCCTTTTAAACACCAGCATTACCTGGGGTTCTAGCCTGGCTCTCTACTAGCCTCACCACATTCCCTCTTCCCTCAACCCATCCTGTCTCTGTAATTTTAAGTATTCCCTACCTGCTGCTGGCTCCTAAATCCTTATTTCCAGCACTCACCTCTCCTGAAAACAATGTATTCCAACTGCCTGCTGGACATACATATCAAGGTATTTTGTAGGCTGATCATTCCTCTTCCCTTCAATGGCTCCCCTTCAACCAGATGATGGTCTTTTACATGACTGAAGAAGTACCCATGACCTAGTCCCTACCTACTTCTCCAGCCTCATCTCTTACCATTTTCCACTTTAAGATCTGATAATAATGGCCTATAAATGCCTGTTCTTCATTCATGCTATTCCCTTAGGCTACAATGCCCTTCCCCGCCCTTTTCTTTTTTCTAAATAAAGGCAGCTCTTAGTTTTCTTTCAATCATCCACCCAGACATTGTCTCTTCCAAGTAACTTTCAAAGACCTTCCAGGAGACAAGGCATGTAAACAACCCTTCCCTGTATGTCCATGGTCCCCTGAGCACCCCTTCAACTTAGTACTTACCAAAGACACTGAAATTAAATGTGTCTATCTCCTATACATGAACAACATTACCATAGGATAGCTACAGACTGTCTTGTTTGAATTTGCACAGTGCCTGGCATGCTATGGAGGGCAGCTACTGTTTTTACCTAGCCAGCATCCTTATCTCTTTTCTTTTGGTAGTGGGTTCTAGATTTTTCTTAGTTCATGTGGTTTGGGTAGGGTTGCTTCCATCCTCTGGCTCCAAGGGTTGGCAAACAATTCAGATTTAGTTACTAGAATGTTAATCCCCCTTCCATACAGGGACTACTTCATGATGTTTCAAAAAGTGACCCAACCCAGGTCAATGGGCATCAGCATCAGGACATCTGATGAAACTACTAGGGAAGGGAGGCCCTCCTCCTGCTAGAGTTACTCAACTGAAAAAAAGTCACCCTGATGTTGCCAGTAGTCATCCTACCACCATGTGGAAAAGATTCCCTATGATAAAGCTGTAACAGAAGAAAGCAGAGTCAAGAGATTGGTGTGGGGATTGGGTTGGGGGTAGTAGGTGGGGTTCCTGGATAGAGAGCCATGCCTGAAGCTCTTGATTTTCTAGTTCTTGAGCTAATGAGTGCCCCTTTGTTCTTAAGCCAGTCTGACTTGAGTTTCTGTCATTTGCCACTGAGATTGTCCCGACTTCTAAGAAAAGGTTTATTGTCATTAAATGAAGACATCCACTTGAGAAACTTTATATAGACAGAATGTGTTCAGAGGTGTAACCAGGCAATATGAATTCAGAGAAGACTGTGAGAGCCATTCCAGCTAAGAAGTGAGAATCACAGGTTTTATTACAAATATAGCACTGGGGTTGAGGGTTTAAGGATCAATAGATGGGGCTACACCCAAGGCTACAACGTGAATAAGCTACAGCAGAACCTATGTACCCAGACATTCATCTCAAGGTTCTTCCTCCTACCACAGGAACTCTCACAAAAACCCTCAGGAATAATTTGGCTCTGATCTTTAACTACATTAGCCTCTCAAATTAAATTAAAAAAAAAAAAAAGAATTAACTATATAAAAGACTGGAAACAGAAAACTCAAAGTATGCTGAGAAAACTGTGAAGCAACTAGTAGGACCAGAGCAGAGGGTACATTTATTAATTAGTTCATTCATTACAAATATTTACTACACATTGTCCAGGTGCTGGAAGTACCTATATAAACCATGGCCCTGCTCTTCTTTAGTGCAGAAAGACAATTAATAAGGAAACAAATAAGTGAAGAAAATAAAATGTAGAGATGGAGAGTGTGGACTGGATGAGCAGAAGGCAGACTTGGTTTGGGTGGTCAGGAGGGGTCTCTGAGGAGTGATATTTGAGTTGAAATCTAAAGTTTAAAAGGAGTCAGCCATGCAAATATTTAGACAAGAGTTGTAAGCAGAGGGAAATCAGGTGGGTGTACTCAAGGAACAGAATGAAGACCAATATGGGAGAAGCATGGGAGAAGAGGCTGGAGTGGTGAGATTTTTATAGAAGAGAATAGTGAGAGATGAAGCTGGAAAGAATCCTAACAGTTGACTAACAGTCTACATAGTATGTGAAATTCTCTGCAAAGCCTTTGAAGAGAGAAAATGAGAGAAAAACCAGGGATTGGTTTATCTCAAATTAAAAAAAGAAAAATGGGGAGACATAAGGCCATGCAAAAGAAAACTGATACCATAAATGTAATATACTTGAAGGAGATATTTTAGTAGGCATAAAACATACTCAAAATGATCTTTCTTATAATAAATACACTAAGTGAAGTCATTATGAACTACTGTGCCAACTCAAGGTAATTTATCATACCTTTTGAAAATTGGGCAACACTACGCAGGCCTCACACCCAGAATTCAGTCTGGAACTTCCCATTGGTGAGACCTGGAGACTTAGGAATTAAAAGACACCTTTGAGGGGTGCCTGGTGGCTCAGTCAGTTAAGCATCCAACTTCAGCTCAGGTCATGATCTCACAGTTCATGGGTTCAAGCCCTGCATCAGGCTCTGTGCTGATAGCTCAGAGCCTGGAGCCTGCTTCAGATTCTGTGTCTCCCTCTCTCTCTGGACCCCCCCCCCCCCACTCACACTCTACCTCTCAAAAATAAATAAACATTAAAAAAAACAATTTTAAAGATACCTTTGAGCTTAGCTTCTCCAACCACTTAGTTTTCATCAGCTGGGGGGGGGGGGGAGGAGGGGGGGGGGGGGGGAAAGGCCTAGAAAAGAAATGGGATTTGCCCACATCACATGCATCAGAGTAAGAATCAGACCTGTTTTCTCAGACTCCTGCTTCATTGCTTTTCCCCTACATCACACAGCCTCCCATTAAATCCTTGGGAATAATCAGGTCCTGCTCCTTAACTATTCTATATCTTATGACTTAACAGGAAATGTAAACAATGTGAACACAACTTCCAGAGAATGACTACAACTACCAAATAGATAAGGATTACTTGCCTTTTTAAAATAGTTTATTATTACGATCTCCTTCAGCACAGAAACTAGGTCTTTTTCATTAGTATTTCTCCAACACTTAGCAATATAAAGTTTACTTAACATATGTATATTTATCAAACACCTAAATATATTGGGCTAGCTTCTATAGATAGGACCATCAATGGTGAGCATTTACTATGAGCCAGGGACTTCCCAAGACCTTTGTATGCATTAACACATTAAATCCTCAAAAGAACCCCACATCACCCTATCTCACAGCTAAAGGAACCAAGGCATAGAGAGGTTAAACAACTTGCTCAACACCACAAAGAGACAGTAGATCTGGGATTTTAAGGACCAATAAAGCACAGATCCAGCTTTGAAGAAATTTAAGGTTTAGGATGGGAAGTAAGATACACGCATTAAAAAAAAAAAAATCAAAAATAACCTGTGATAAATTTATAAAAATACATATGTATAAGGTTAAGTGAATAAAGCAAAGTGCTCAAGAACACAGACAGTGTGTTAACTTTTATATAAGAAGAAAATAGATCTGCTTATCTCCAAAATCTATCTACTCATCTAAAAATAGAAACACAAGAAGGATATGCCAGAAAACAAGAAAGTTAGTATTAGAAAGGAAAAGGAAGTGGATAGGAATGGTTTAGTTTTGACTTTTAGAAGCATAAGCCTCTATATATTCAAAAATTTAATGTAGGGGAAAAGCAAATAAATCATAAATTCTTTTCATAGGTTGGCTTGATAGTAGGTAGGCATGGGCAAAGCAATGAAACTATTTCAGATGCATTACAGAATTGAGGAAATAAGGGAATGTGCTAATGTCAGAAGACAGGGTTATTATTGTGGAAGATGAGAGATACAAATCTGTAATGAGGAAAGGCAAGGAAGACTCCTGTAGGGACAGACTGAAACTGGAGTTACCAGCATAAATTCACGACCTCTAACATATGTATGTGTGCACATGTGCAAATATGGGGGTGTGTGTACTTAAGTATATTTCCTAGCTCTGCCCACAGGACCTGGAGGCAAAGATACCCCAATATCAATGAGCACACCTAGCACCCACGTCTTAGCCTGTAATACTAAAAAGGAGCTATGGCTCCCTGAAGAAATGGCTGATTCCAGGGCTAGAGTACAGAAGGTAGAGGGGCCCAGAATATCGTTATGCCAGAAAATAAGGAAATACTCCAAAAAATGGTAAGTGCATGTCACACAAGAGTCAGTTTGAAGGTCAATTTGAATCCCAAAATAATTAAGGACAGTAATGAACTAGAAACCAAAGGAAAAAAACAGAATTCCATGAGATATTAAATAACAAATAGATAATAAATAAATAGAAGAAGGAAGAGCTCTTAACTATAGTAGAATGCCAAAAGCCAACTGATAAATAAGGAGCAAGTGTTGGGGTTAAGAGAAATCATCATTTTGCAACCATCACAGTAAACACTGGTGCAGCAAGAATCATGGATAGATGCTAAATCTGGAGGGACATTATGATGAACAGCAGGATATTTGTTGGTCTTAAAATGTCTACCCACAGAAAGTTTATTAGCAGTAAAAAATTCGTAACCATACAGTGAGAAATCAGACAACACATCATTTTAAGGGGAAGATGGACATTGTGTAGGCTAGGAAGGATATAAAACTGCTTATTAAGTCTCTTGCCTGGGAATGCATAACATGACTTTAATCATAAGAAAACATCAGACAAACCCCAAATCAGGAATACTCCGTTTTTATACGGGGGAAAGCGGTTTGTATTTCTCATCACAAAAGACAAAGAAAAGTGAGGAACTACCACAGATTAAGAGACTCAAAGTATATGACAACTAAATACAATTCGTGATTATGTTCTGGCTTCAACGTTAGAGGGAAAAATAGGATATGAAGGACATTGTTGGGCCAATTGCCAAACCAGAATGTGGACAAGAGATTAAATAAAAATATCTTATCGATGTTAAATTTACTGCAGGTGATAATTACTACAGTTACCTACAGGAATATCCATATTCTTAGCAGATACATATTGAAATATTTGAGTAAAGGGCTATCATGTTTGCAATTTATTCCCCAAAATAGTCCCAATAATAACAACGTGTGTATGTGCATGTGGTGCATGTGTATGTAAAGAAGGGGAAAGGACGGGGTGGGGGGGGAGGAGAGTGAGAGGTAACAAGAGAACAAATGCTCAAACACGAATGATTAAATGTATAAATTATATATATATATATATATATGTTAATAATAGACATATTTGCATAAAAGACATATGAATTTCTTTGCATTATTTGTGCAACTTTTCTCTAAGTTTGATATTATTTCCAACTCAAAAAAAAACACTATGATACAAGCTAAAAAGAGCTATAGTCAAGCGCTGTAGTGGAGATGAGGAAGATGAGCTGCCTGGGGGGTGACTGCATAGCTTGGGGAGTGCAGCCTTTTCACTGGGCAAGGAGAGTGAGATAACAAAATCAAGCATCACATTCCTTACCCTACGGTATGCAGGTGACTGTGGTGGCTATCCTGGCCAGGAAGCAATTTGCATCTGCTGCTACCTGGTCCAGAGATGTTTCTGAGATTGGGAGAGGTGGGTGAAGAGATGGCAAGCAGCCCGAGACCAAGTGGATAGTGTCCCATGAGCTGGACTGGCAAGTATGCTCTATGAGTACTGCTCTGGAAACAGGCGCTCCCTACCCACTTTGACTAAAGGCCCTCCATGTTTCATACGTGTGAAAACAGCTCAGGCATCACCATCAAAGACCCAGGCATAGACCACGGGAGGCTCATTTTCACATGCTAACTGGTCACTGGGCTCTGGGAAATCATTACCCTCCATCCAGCCCTATAAGGGCAGGGGCCACATTCCATCATCCTTGGATCACTCAGAGCCCTGACAACAGTGAGGCCTCCATAAAGGCGAACCCACTGGTATCACGAAGGCCGGTGAGTACTGCCAACACTGTGACCTGATTTGAGCTTTCAAATAAGCAAGCGTTCCAAATGAAAACAGGTGAGGATGGCAGATGTGGGGGGCAGGCAGGGCAGATGTGAAATTTGCATGTTAACCTGTGAGAGCAGGAGGCAGGCAGAAGGCACAGAACTCAGAATACAGCTCCCAATTTGGTGACATCCTTGCCAGAAAGTTATAACCTTACATTCTTTATCCATTAAATTGACACAAGTAAAAAAAGTGAAAATCACCAAGCATAACTTACCCTGGTAAGCTTCTCAGGTTTGGAGGAGACATGAAGCTGGGAAAATAGCTCTGTTATCTCTTTGGTAAAGTCTTCATCCCCTAAACAAATAAACAAACAAAGAAAAACACAGAGCCATGTAAAACCCTGCAGAAAGACTGACAGAGATGGGCGGAAAGGGGGAGGCAGAGGAGAGGCAAGGGAGGAGCCGCAGCAGCACCAGGAACAGCAACATCAATTTACATGAGCACGGTGCTCGGGTGCTTACAGAATCCTTCTACATGCACCAACAAATTCTCCCAATGGGCTTGTAAAGAGGGTCACATCCCATTTTAGAGATAAAGAAACTAAGACTTGGAGGGGTTATTTCTCCCAATAGCAAATACTAAGAGTCAAACCTTGGCCTTCCCACCCCAGTTCAAATCCAGTGCTCTCTGTTCTATTCCAGAAGTATGAATGAGAACAGGTGAAAGCAGAGTACTAAGCAGGTACCATGCATGTGCTTCAAAGAAAGTGGACTTCAAGTCGGGACATAAAAAAATGGGTACAACTTAGCCAGGAGAAAAAGAAGAGTTTCAGGTAGCAAACACAAGTACAAAGATCATGACCGCACGTTTAATATATCTGGGAGAGTCTTAATTTCAGAGAGAGAAGAGAGATAAGAGTGAAGCTAGAAAGTTAAGTAGGATCTAGGCAAAAGAGGGCCTTAAAACCTATGGAGAAGAAATCAAACTTTTTACTGAGGGAGTGAGGAGACATTGAATGATTTTAAACAGACACAGATTTTGTCCCATTTAAATTTTAGAAAGATCCACTTTGGCTCCCGGGTGGAGGTGGGAATAAGAAGGAAGGTAGAAAGGCTGAGGTAATAATCCAGGGTCCAGGTAGGAAATAATGATGGATAAGAAGAAAGGGAAGAGGAAAGGGATTCCAGAATGTTGGAAGGATGGTAAAAAAGCTGTTGGTTAAATAAGCCTGGTAAGATATGATGGGGAACACGTAATACTTATATTTGAGAAACATACAAGCAAATACGTAAGATACATAAAACAAAAAAAAAAACAGAAAAACAACACATCCAAATGGCAGGAAATGCTATTTTCTGCTCTACTCATCTAAATCCTACTTCATTTTCTCAGACCAAAGCTTCTTGTAACCACACGATGTAGGGAGAACTCTTTATTTATAGAAATCTTTTAGCACTTACAATCTACAGAAGTGTTTCTTAGTCACCAGTTCATGGTTTACTAGGGCAAATCATTATTTCTTCATACCTGTTTTCTCCCCAAAACCCTTAGAAAAAAAATTCCATCTTGGTTCTTTTATCTCCATCTGCTATCCTTTTGTCTTCTTGGTGTTTAAGGCAGAAAATGCAAATGGTCTGGTGATCCCAGGTACACTATAGTTTGGGGAAAGTTGATCTCGCTAAATATTACAGCTGTAACCTATGTAAGTCCTCTACACAACTCCTAATCAAATCCTACTATCTAAAAACCTAAAGTCTGACAGGCATTTTGTTTTCCTAGCAATGCTCCTAAATTATTTGGGAGCAAGAGAGGACTCTGAATCCATGCTAGGATGCATGTACCTCAAGGGGTTCAAGAAATAATCCAATTGGAGTACAGGGGGAAAACAGAACTTTTATTTATAGGTATTTGTCTCATTTTTTTAAAAAAATTCTATTTTAGGGTATACTTTAAAATGTAAATATGTTATTATAGTATTACATGTGTGTAATTTATAATCATCAAATATACATACATTAGTTCTAAGTGCTCAAAAAAACTTACTGCTTACTAAGTGTTGATCAAAAAACATTTGGAGGTGGCACCTGGCTGCCTCAGTGGGTAGAGCATGTGACTTGATCTCAGGGTCATGAGTTCGAGCCCCACAATGGGTGTAGAGATTACTGATAAAAAATAAATACATAAAAAATGTTTGGAGGGGCGCCTGGGTGGCTCAGTTTGTTAAATGTCAGATCAGGTCATGATCTCTGTTTGTGGGTTCGAGTCTCACAACGGGCTCCTTGCTGACAGTTCAGGGCCTGGAGCCTGTTTCAGATTCTGTGTCTCCCTCTTTCTCTGTCCCTCCCCCATTCACATTCATTCTCTCTCTCTTTCTCTCTCTCTCTCAAAAATAAACAAATATTTGAAGATCCTGTCATGTACTCCCTACAGACCTGAGTATAAAAAGTAGTTGCTGCATTAGAATAAAAGTGTGAGGATGGGAAGGAGGCAGGGCTAGTGCTCTGCAGGGACCCTGGAGAGGCTGGGGTCTTCTCCTGCTGAGGCAAAGGGATCAGATGCATAAGACAGAGGGGCAAGAGCTAAGGATGCTGACAGAAAATGAAGATGACCAATGTCACCAGAACCAGATTCTGTGTTTTTCTCTCCCCTCCGCTACCACCATTTTGGTTTTGTTGTTGTTGTTGTTGTTGTTGTTTTTAACATCTTCATTGAGCTGTAATTAAATACCAAGGACAGTGTTGCATTTTCATCCAAAATCACTGGGGAAAGCTGTTGGGAATAGCACTACACTGCTTTCTTTTCAGAGTCCTGATCTCCGGCAAACAGGTAGGGGAGAAAAAAGTCATAGATACAAATCCATCTGTTCAGAAACTCCATTAGAGTCCTCAGAATGGTATTTAAAGATCAGGTTTTCTGATTATTATGCAAAGCCAGATGTTGACTAAATTGAACAAATACTGTTAATGGTACTATGTAAAAATAAATTAAGTTTATAAATAACTGGGGATTGTCACTCTAGAGCTTAGTTGAGAACAACAGAGCAACTTAAGTAAATCAAGTTTAATTTAGGGGTTTCTTGCTAAGTATAGACCTTCATCTATTTACTTATGCCATCCTAATCATGAAAATAGCAGCCACCATTTATTGAGTGCTTACTATGTGTCATATATTAAATATTTCATTAGGCCTTATAACAAGCTGAGAGGAATTAGCATCCTCTTATAGCTGATAAAACAGAAGTTCAGTGTTAAGTAATTCTCCAAGGTCACACGGCTTAGGAAACAGCAGATCTTGAATTTGAACCCAGATCTAACTCCAAAACCCACCCTTTATAACCCTACCATTCTATACTGAATTCTCAATGCTGCAGGTAAGATTTAAAAACTTATATTCAAGAGCCATTTCATATCAGGACCAGCATCTTCACATAGAGTGTATAATAAGAGGTTATATAACCAGCCAAATTGACTTCTTAGAATGCAGTGCAGAACACAAATGGGAACAAAAAAGAAAAAGGCTCTCTTAGTATAAAATCCATGCATTCCACTTTACTTCCTTCTCTCAAAAGAAAGACCCTAAGACTCTCACTCAAAGTGCCCTGCTTTCAGTACACAGCTTGAATATGGCTAGTTAACTGGTTTTCCACCAGATTAGACACAGAAAATGAGATTCAGGGGTGCCTGGGTGGCTCAGTCAGTTAAGTAGCCAACTCTTGATTTCAGCTCAGGTCATGATCTCACGGTTTGTGAGTTCGAGCCCTGCATTGGGCCCTGTGCTCACAGCGTGGAGCCTGCTTCGGATCCTCTGTCTCCCTCTCTCTGCCCCTCCCCAGCTTGCATGTGCATGCATGTGCACGTGTGCTCTCTCTCTCTCTCAAAACCAAATGTTAAAAAAAAAAACTGAAAATGAGATTCAAAGGATATTAGAAATACAAGCTCACTGATAATGAAGAGAATTAAAAGATGGACATTCAGAAGAAAATAAAGACGCACACAATTCTAAAAAGTAACAGAGACATTTCCAAAAGCAAAGCAGTTTAGATAATTTAATGTAGCAGTTCTCAAAAACATTTTGGTCTCAGGATCCCTTTACACTCAGAACTTTTTGACAACTCCAAAGAGTCTTTTATAATGTAAGTTATAGATCTCAACATTTATCATATTAAAAATTAAAATTAAAATGTTTGAAATACTTATCAATTGTTTAAAAATAACAACAATAAACCCACTACTTGTTGACATAATTTTTAAGAAAAAGTGTATTTTCCAAAAAAGAAAACTTTTAGTGAGATGAATGCCACTGTTTTATATCTCTACAAATCTCTTTGATGCCTAGCTTAAAGACAACTGGATTCTTTTGTCTGCTTTTACATTTAATCTGTGGTGATATGTTGTTTTAAGTACATCCTACTCTGAAAGTCTGTGACTGCAATCTTTTTTTTTTTTTTACTGCAATATTTAAAACAAAAAAAGGTGTTCCATGAAAAAACCAGCTACTTCAGCTTACAACTTAAACAATACCAGTGCTTTTCCTTCAGACTTCAGGATGTACCACACAAAATACGAAAAGTAATATATCCAAGGGTCAAGACTTAGTAAGATTAATAATTGCTACATGAGAACAAGACTAAATGAAACTGGCAGTGAATGCATGGTGGTGAAAATACAGTATTAGTACAGTTTGGTGCCACTGTCTTGATTTATGTTAAGAAGCCAGTAATTTTACCCACCACTGCTTTTGCACCATCAGTGCAAATGTCAAAATGATACATTTTTTAAACAGAAAAGAAAATAACATCTTGGTATTAGTATGCAGAGTTTTTTTTAATCATTTTATTTTATTTTTTTTAATATGAAATTTATTGTCAAATTTATCATGCAGAGTTTTGACTCATGGATTCCCTGAACAGATCTTAGAGACCCAAGATTCTACAGACCACACTCTCCAAACCACTGATTCAATCTACCACATGGGTGATTGGCCCATGTGTCTTGATGGACCCTGAGGGAATTTTTCTATTCACTTTTAATATTTGTTAACTGATTGCTTCATTAAAAGGAAAAAGGGGGGCGGGGAGGCAAAAACCTACACTCATTAGATTCTACTAAAAAAGTAGCATGTAAGACATATTAGAAACATTTCCATCTAATCTTTAAAATAAAACTCTCAAAGGTTAAGATTCTGTTGACTAGAGATTATGCTTTACGTAAACAAACTTGTTTCCTGATAATTTTGCAAAAATGAGTAGCTACTACACTTAAACTTTGGAGAATATGCAGATATTAAAAATATGGCACACACACAAAAAAACTTTGGAAAATAAAAAGACAAATTATCACCTGCATTTTGGATAACTCCCAACCTACATGCCTGAATTCAAGATGAGGACAGGGATCACAGGAGTCAGAGAGGCACAGAAGCAGTGTCTAGGGATATAAAACTCATAGGGATGACCAGCCAGACTGAGGCAAGAATCTAACAAGGGGAACTCTCCAAACAAAAAAGCAGGCTGAGATGTGAGCTACAAGATTAGACCTGGAGAAGCCACAAAGATCTTGGGGGTCAAGGGTAGAGCAGAGGGGGAGTGGGACAAAAATATGCACATAGGGTCGACTGCTCATATCAATGTCTGGTCAGGGGCAAGGCAGCAAAAAAGTAAAGTCAGGCTAGTATAACTGGAGAGAAAATAATATATTTCAAGGGCAATACACTGCATATAAACATGCTACATGCTTTCCACTCAAATGCTGGATTTTCATATTACCTTTTTTCTCTTCTTCCTCTTCCTCACAGAACTCTGCTAGGGAAAATGCTTCCTTGAGTTGCTCCAACTCATGTTTTAGAGTCTCTAATTCTTCTCCACTTAGAGAATTAAGAATAGATTTCACCTGAATGGATATAAAATAAAAAGTTGTGAGACTACAAAAGAAAAATAAAAACATTTTCAAGTGGAGAAGAGGCCAAATTAAAATAAAAATTATGAGCTCACCAGCTGATACAAACTATTCCTTAAGAATAATACAAGAGGCTAGTCATTACATAAAGGTAGGGAGAATTTATACTTCCAAAATAATATAAGCCAGAAACATCTGGAAATTATTAGTGTTTAACAATGGCTGATAAATTAGGGGGAAATGAAACAGTCTTGAATCAATTAAAAACTAACAGGTAACCATATCCAATTGGCAGCTTAAGCCAGAGAGACTACCAAAAAAAAGAAAAAGACCAAGGCAAAGGAAAAGTAACAGATGTGCTATTAAAACTTCTTTGTTAATCTGTCTTCCTTTTGTTTAAATTTTGAAAAGTAACACTTGACTCATTCTATTTGTAGCAGTTAGTTCAAACATTGTTCGTTTGTCTGTGTTGGTATAGTATTTTCAAAGAGTCTCAAGCCTCCATGTGAAATACATTTCATCTTCCAACTGTGCAAAAAGAGACACAACTATGCAGCACTCCTTTGCTCGGAGACCAACCATTTGAAATTTGGGGTTTGGAATTACCTTCATCTCACTTTCTCGGGAAAGCATCTCCAGAGCTTCCAGATGCGAAAGGCCTTGAAATTCATCAAAGAGTAGCCCATAATGAGTTTTCTTGTCTGTTTCCAAGGCAACCTCATTGGAGGTCCATAGCTCTTCTTTCTCCTTTGCCTCTCGTAAAACCTGGCAAATAGATGGAGGATTACACTGCAGCAAGTAATGAGAGCTCAAGGGTGAGCTCCAAGAGCTGGGGGAAGCAGAGCTGAGACGGGAACCATACAGAACACTGCCGTTTCCTTCCTGGCACTGCAATTCAAATCTGATCGGCTAAGGAGCTGCTGGGAAAAAAAAAAAAAATGATCACACACAATCCGAATCTGGACAGGGTAAATAACACCCAAGGAACCAGGTGCTTCTTTGAAAGTGCTTTAAATATTAATCTACTCAACAGCTCTGAAAGGGCTTGTCATCTTCTACTGCAGTGATAAGAGGCTCCTGCAGAAAATAAAGAGTAGGGAAAAAAGAACTGGGCATTTTTATAACCATTAGAGCTCTCATCCCCTCACCCAAAAAAAAGCCTTAATGAACATATCATTGAAAAGTTTTCAAAAGGAAAGAAATACTAACAAGGTCTACTACAGGCAAAAAATACAGATCAAAACAGACACATTAAATACACAGGTAAAGACAAATGGTACCTGAGACAATGTAGAATTCCGGTTCATCAGACCCTTCGTTCTTTTAAATCCAGGATCCCCTTCTGCTATTACATCCATTGTCTTTTTCCCAATGAATTCTAAGGCATCCAAACCCCCACTGATTACGCTCTTTCCCTAAGAAACACATGCAACTTCATTGCAAGAATACTGAAAAAAGACATCTGCATGGTTTGATTATATAAAATAGTGGCTAACAATACCAAGCACTGTCAAGAATATGAAGCAACGAAAACAATCATCTACTGCAAGTGGGAATGTAAACAGATACAACCACTGTGGCCAGCTGTTTGTCAGTACTCAATAGAAATGTGTACAGAGGTTCATCAAAAGACGTACAAAATGTCCATGGCAGTACTATTTGTAAAAGCTAAAAACTGGAAACAACCACAATACTCACAAACCATGGAATAAATAAATGCTGTACAGTCACATAATGGAATACAGCAAAGAAAACGGAATACACCATACAAACTACACGATGAAGAAATCACACAAACATAATGTTGAGTGAAAGAAACCAAGTACAACAGAGTCTATACCGTATGATTCCATTTATGTAAAGTTTAAAAGCAGGCAAAATTAATCTGTGATGGTAGAAGTCAGGATTGTGGTCACCATGGGCAAGAGGAAAAATCAGAGATGGCGAGGAGAGGGCACAAGGGGAACATACAATGTACCACCATGTTGTTCCTTAGTCTGCGTTCATGCTGTGAAAATTCAACTGAGCACTTAGGATTCCACTTTTCTACATGTTTTACTTCAATAAGAAGTTAAAATTAAGTACTAGTTATCTATTCTCATGTAAGAAAGACATTAAGTTTCCGATAAAATCCTTTAAAAAATGTTTCTAATCGTCTATAGTTACTCAATTACGGAAAGAATATTTTTGTAAAGCAGAGTTTCTAAGCCACCAATCTCAGAATTCATAGTCCATAAAATATTATGTACATTGTCTATTATTCTTCATCCTCTGCTCTGTCCTTTACTTCTTTAAAGAAAGTTTCCAAGTAGCTCCACTCTACCTCTAAGATCAAAGTAATTGATCTTCAGCAATTTGGACTCATTTAAGAGTAATCAGTCCTCATGGCTTTTCAGGAAAAAGAGGGAGAAAGAGACAGAAACCCACTATATTCAGAGAGGTGGAGTCCACCAGGCATTTTACTCACTGTGGTCTGAACAGCAGTAGAGATGGTTGAGAATACACCAAATGGCCCAGTCAATGGGGAGGAGTTTGCATTATCTTTGGCATTTGTCTGTCCTACAAGAGGAAGGGGATGTGTAAACAAGAAGGGATGGTCTATAAATAGTTTTTCTTTATCAGCATGTATGAGACTTTAAAAATTAGATCCTGCTTCCTACACACAGGATAGCCTTAGCCCTTTTTGTTTTATTATTTTAAACTACTCATTTTTAAATGAAAGTTAACATGGCTTTTCATCTTCATTTCATTTAAAAAATAAAATCTAGTCTTTTGAACAAACTACTGATATATGTCATAACACACTATATACTGTATGACTCCATGTGTATGATCTTCTGGACAAGGTCAAACTTTAGGCAGAAAACAGATTAGTAGTTACCAAAAACAAGAGTAAGTGATGGGAGTACCACAAAGGGCCATGAGGAGTCTTTTGGGGGGTGATGAAAATATTCTTATATTTTGATTATCTATACAGATTAAGGAAATATTCTATACTGTATATCACAGTGGACTGCAAGTATATTGTGTAAACAGGACTGTATGTTCATCAAAACACATAAACTGTATACTTAAAAAGAGTAAACTTTACTCTTATAAAGATGTAAATTATACACCCGCATCTAATTTACATTTAATTAGTCATGCAAATAAATCATAAAATCCATAAATCTAACTTTCTAAAATATGGCATATTTTAAATTTTGTCCTAGAAAAGTATGCATATTTGGGAGAAAAAATGAGATGATCAAAGAGAAGAGTGGGAGACAATAAAGCCCCTAAGAGATGGAGAAAGCAGTATTAGGGCCTGAAAAGTTTTCTGTTTTCTTGTCCTAGGCCATCTTGATCCCTGGTTCAAAACTCTTCCCTTTGTGGCTTAAGTGAGAGTACAATGATCAAAACAGGTGCCCAAAATTAAATTTCACCCTCATAAATATTCAAACACAAAAAAATAAATCCCCAAACGAAACACATTAAAATATTTTTTGTGCCACAACAGGATCCAACTCAGCTAACTCTTCTTGGGGTCATACTCGATTGTGCCAAACACAGCACTAGGCAACTTTTATATTCTACACTCATGGCCTTATTTAATGTTTGTAACCATCTTTTGACATATAAAATATCATCCCATGTCAGCAAAGTGGTTAAAGAACACAGACCTGTTAGTCAAAGTCCAATCCCCTTTCTCACCAGTCCCATGATGTCCTGAATATCAGACACTCAATAAATATATACCGAAGAACAAGCTCAACTGTTCTATTTTGACCCATGGTTCTAGGTCTTAATGTTTCCACATACTGACCTGTTGCACACTGGACTTCCGCTGAAATTTCACTGGGACTAGGAATTCCAAGAGAAGTCTCTGCCTTCTCAATGACATTTGAAATACCTTGGCCTAATGAGAAAAATGGTAACATTTTTATGCCTGAATACTACTTACTATTAGTCACCAAAACTGAAGAAACAAACCTGCAGATGGTTAAAATCACCATAGCCATAGACACGCTATTTTGACCATACGTAACTAATGTTTGGGAGTGTAATGTTACCAAACAAACAAACAAAACAAAATGACAAACTTGATTCAGTACCACCACAGATAGTTTCATATTAACAATTCTTGGTCAATGAGAAACTCTAAGTAAAGAATGCTAATGAGAAAAGGCTGCTGCAAACTCTGGGTGTACTATAAACCAGCCTATCCTTCCTGACCAATTTTTAAACTATAAAGCCCTTAAGTAGAGATGGAAGAGGAATTATCAATAAAGTCATTTTTAACACAGATCTATAGCAAAACACACGCAAAAACTAATAAAATGATGGATGACCTTACCTACTGTAGCTACTGTAGCTGAGGCTGAAGAGAGTAAGGATTTGCCCCAGCTGCCCCAATATCCCCATCCAGTCTGAGGTACATCTTTGGAAACAGTCTCCTATTCTTCCCAGTAGGCAGAAAAACAAAAGGCAAAAGAAAATGGAAAAGTAGAGAATAAGAGAGTATATAGGCAAGGTATCTAATTATTAGCCCAACATACAGATGAACAAATACATAACATTTAGCTAAACAATCATATTGCTTGGTGGCAAACTGAGGAAGGCTTAGTCAATTGAGTGCCCAACTTCTTGATTTCGGCTCAGGTCATGATCTCATGGTCCTGAAATGGAGCCCCACGTTGGGCTCCACACTGGGTATGCAGCCCGTTCAAGATTCTCTCTCCCTGTCCCTCTACCCCTCCCCGCTGCGCACATGTGCGCTCTCCCTCTCTCTCAAAAAAAAAAAAAAAAATGTATTGCTTGGCTGACAGATGTATGTTACCTGCATTTAAGCACCATGTAGCAAAGGCAACTACTCCTAAAGGTATTTATAAAACTGAGAAAATTGTGTTTTATGGCTTTCAAAGAAAAGAAATAGGTAATCTTAAATTGGTTTTGATTCCACATCCCTTTCAGCCCAAACTTTTATTGTTTTTAATGTTTATTTTTGAGATAGAGGCAGAGCATGAGCGGGGGAGGGGCAGAGAGAGAGGGAGACACAGAATCGGAAGCAGGCTCCAGGCTCTGAGTTGTCAGCACAAGCCTGACACGGGGCTCGAACCCACGAACTGTGAGATCATGACCTGAGCTGAAGTCAGACGCTTACCTGACTGAGCCACCCAGGTGCCCCATTAACCCAAACTTTTAATTCTAATGTTTTAATAAACACTTTACTTTGCCTGCAGCCTGTGATGCCTCAACAGGGAGAACTTCTGGAGTCTCAAGATCGATAGAAGGTTTGGATTCTGGTCTTTTCCGAGTGAAAACTACAGGTTCCGATTTATCCTCTGGCTTGACACTTTGGTCAGCAGACTCAGAACTCTTGGCTGGCTCATACTTCTCATCTTCAAGGATGGAGGTTGCTTCAGTTACCACTGGAGTTTCAATATCATTTTTATCCGACATGACTAGATCATTGCCTGGTAAAATAAAAGCCAAAGGAAAAATTAATTCTATAGGGTTTTTAGGTGTAAGTTATTTAAGCTTTTTATCTTGAGATTATCATAGTCACATGCAGGTATAAAAAATACAGACAGATCTGAATATCCTCCACCCAGGTTTTTCCAATGGCAACAACTTGTGTAACCACAGTGTAATATGACAACCAGGAAACTGATACAACCCACTGACCATATTCAAATTTCATCAGTTTTATAGACACTCATGTATGTGTATTCAGTTCTATGAAATTTTATCATATGTACAGATTTGTGTGACCATCACCACAGTCAGGATACAGAACAGTTCAATCACAAGGATCCCAAGTTATCCATTTTTTACTGTTTATATAATTAGAGAGAGAGAGAGCAAGCAAGTAGAGGACGGGCAGAGAGCAAGGGGGAGAGACACAATCCCAAGCAGGTTCTACACTGTCAGCACAGAGCCCAACGCAGAGCTCGAAACCTCGAACTGCAAGGTCATGATCTGAGCTGAAATCAAGAGTCAGACATTTAACCGACTGAGCCACGCAGGCACCCCATAGGTTATCATTTTTAGACACATCCCACCCCACCCTCACCAACCCATAGCAACCACTGATCTGTTCTCCCTCTCTACACAAGATGTTATATAAACGGATTCATTCCGTATGTAACCTTTGGAGATTGTTTTCACTCAGCCTAAGTCCCCCAAAATCCATCAAGTTACTGTGTCAATAGTTTCTTCCCTTTTTTGCTGAGTAGTATTCCTCAGTATGGATGTATTTCAGTTTGCTTAACCATTTACCCATCAAAGGATACCTGGGCTATTCCCAGTTTGGGTCTATTACAAATAAAACGGCTACGAACATCAATGTTCAGCTTTTTGCGGGAACGTAAGCTTTCATTTCTCTGAAATAAATGACCAAGGGAACAACTGCTGGATCACACGTTAAGTACTTGTTCAGTTTTATAAGAACTGCCACTCTTTCCCAGAGTAGCTGTACCATTTTACATTACCACCAGTGATGTGTCTACACTGTCAGCGATGTGTGATGTGTGTGTGATCCAAGTTTCTTAGCATTCTCACCAGCATTTGCAGTTTATCTTTGAGCCATTCTGATAGGTGTGTAATAATAATCTCACTGTGGCTTTAAGCTGCATGCCTCTAAAGGCTAATGATTTAGAACGTCTCTTCATGTGCTTACTTGCCATCTGGATAGCCTCTTCAGTGAAATACCTATTTGTATCTTTTGCTCATTTTCTAATTCGATTTTTTTTTTTTTTTTTACTGTTGAGTTTTGAGAGCTCTTTATGTATTATAGATTCAAGTCCCTTGTCAGACATGTGGTTTGCAAATATTTTGCCCCAGCTTGTAGCTTATTTTTTCATCTTCCTCACAGGGTCTTTCACAGAACAAATGTTTTTCATTTCAATGACATCCAATGTATCAATTTTTCCTTTTATTGACTGTCACTCAAAAATCTTGGTATTAACTATTTCTACTTAAACTTCTGAGAGATAAGATGATGAAATTTAAGCCATCAGATAGCATCTAAATCAAATCTGCTTTTGAATAACAATGTTAACCAATTCAGTCCCTTTCATAAGTACATCTCTTTGGCAATTAAAGGCAAGATGCTACTGGTATTTTTACAAAAAGTAGATGTTGGTTTCCAAGATAGCCAAATATTCCCAGAGGAGAAATCAATGTATCTCACAAGTACATACTTATACACATACCAAAGCCTTAGGTATATGTAAGTATTTATTTTATACCAGTATTTACTAATAGAGAATTAGACCCAATCCAAGCCATCAAAACATTTCTAATGTGCTAGAAAAGACGCACATACTAAGAACTAAGGCAGCTTGGAAACAGCACTATAATGGAGATACACATAAAATACTAAAAGAACAGAGGAAAAAAAGTCTGCTGGAATCAGACAATATGATTCATGTACAAAGTATCTGAAATAAGCATAGAATAGTGGTCACAAACTGGAATGACTGCTAAACCCAGCCTATAAATGTTTTTGTTTGGCCTGCACAGTGTTTATTTTTTTTTAAATTTTTTTTTCAACGTTTTTAATTTATTTTTGGGACAGAGAGAGACAGAGCATGAACGGGGGAGGGGCAGAGAGAGAGGGAGACACAGAATCGGAAACAGGCTCCAGGCTCCGAGCCATCAGCCCAGAGCCTGACGCGGGGCTCGAACTCACGGACCGCGAGATCGTGACCTGGCTGAAGTCGGACGCTTAACCGACTGCGCCACCCAGGCGCCCCTGGCCTGCACAGTGTTTAAACATTTGTACTAATTGCTAACACTTAAAAATCAGATATTATATATATATATATGAATATAGATTTTCAACTTCCCTTAAAGTTGAAATATCTGGTAGCACCGGGCCCACTTTTGACATGGTAATAATTAGCTCAAGCCAAAGAGTTGCTGAGCCTTTTAGTCAAAATGTTATCTAGCTCCCTCCAATCTCCACCTAAATCTACTTGACTCATTTGTTACCTGATTAGACCCTGTAGGTGTCTGAGCTTGCAGCGCTTCCCTTAAAGAGCACTTGGGATTGTGACAGGTGAAGGTGTCAATGAGAAAATTCAAGGGTGTGGAAACAACACACAGGAAGAAGTGTGAACAGAATGGACATGGAACATGGACAAAAAACAGTAGTTAATATAGCATGGAGAATGATGGAAAGGCATAAGGCTAGAAAGGTAGATTTGTACAACACCATGGAGCCTAGATCATATGGGTATATGATATACATACATTACACATTCCCAAAACACATAGAAAAAAAAAAATCTAGATGCAACTACCCACACACATACAAGCCCACTCTGAAATATCCATTCGTTCACTTGCAAACATTTTTTGAGTACCTACTATGTACCAAGCTTTGGAGACTGAGAATTAATTTAGAAAACAGTTTCTACCCCATTTACTCCAAGAGCCTAACAGGAAAGACTCCACAGTTGCTGCATAAAATTCAATGCTTTGTGTACCGAAATATGTACCTTTTTTACACTATTCATTTCACTTTCCTTATGCTTTTTCCAAGGTACAACATATAACAATATATGTTTTTTAAATAGTATACCATATACAGTCGTCCCCCTTATCTGAGGTTTCAGTTACCTGCGGTCAACCACTGTCTGGAAGCAAATGCTCCTCCTTCTGATTTGTCAGGAGGTCAACAGTAGCCTAATGCTAGCTACATCACTGTGCCTGCATCCTTCACCTCACCTCACCTCACCTCACCACACAGGCATTTTATTATCTCACATCCTAGAACAGGGCACCTGCAGATAAGGGGCAACTACTATACAGTATATATAACAAACATATTACATAAGTAATTTATATGATTTTATAAAAGACTGGAAAGACATAGTTCAAAACATTAAATACTGGTTATCTCTATTCTTTCACTTGTGCCACAACGACTTAATGAGCACCTAGAATGTGCTAGACATTTGGCTAGGTGGAAAGGCGCTGGCTGTTCACATTATCATTACCATCGCTTTCATTATTAGAATAGCTGTGCTATCCCTGTTCTTAATGGATTCATACTCTAACAGGAAAGGGAGGGGGGAATAAATTTCAGGTATATGGCACTGCACTATTTAATGTTTTTGTAAGTTTTCCAAACATCCTATAATGTGTTATTTTCAAAAGTGGAGTGAAAAGACTCCAAGAGCTGAAACATTGCAAGTAAAATTAAATGGCTGAGTCATATTTCTTAAAAATATAAATGTACACATTTACATGTACACATATATAGATATATACCTCCCCCCATTTTCCCTGGAAACTTCCAGCCGCACAGTTACCAAAATGGAAAGGGTTTAGCTTAGCAGCTACAAGTACGGGCTCCGGAATTAGACTTTCTTCCAACTTTGGGGGGGGGGGGGCGGTAACTGCGACAAAGTCAGTTCACCTTGCTAGCTGCGTCTCCGTTTCCTCAACAGTAACACAGGCTACAACACCTGCCTGGCAGGGTTCCTACAAAGGTTCCTCCACACGGGGTACGCGAAGGGCTCTCAGAACAGAGACTGGCACATAGGTAACAGTTGCTATTAGGACGGAGGCGGTGGTTGTGTCATTACTGTCATTAACACAGCATTCTCTAGACGGACAGACAGCAGACGTCCTCACTTGTTCGCACACACAAGACCAGATCCCAAACCGGAGCTCTGGGATCAACAAGCACTCCCAACTTCTCCGACGCTGAAAACGACGAAGAGTTCCGCACCCAAACGTAGCGCTTCAACTACCAAAGCGCTTCATAGGCTCCGCGTCCAGCCGTGGGGGGGTCGGCCGCCCAGCCCCAGGCTACCTCCTGCCCCTACCCAGCCACCTAGACCGCCCGGCCCCGAACCCCCAACCCCCGCACGCCGCCTGCCTCCTCCCTAGAAACCCCACACCCACTCCCCAGCCACCCTCACCCGGACCGCGGCTGCCGAAAAGCTGCTCCTGCTGCCCCGGAAGTACTCTCTCGGCGCGGAGTTGGTCCCGCCTGCTCGAGAGCACTTCCGGGTCAAGCCACCGCTCGGGCAGGACCAAGCTGAGTGCCAGTCTGGTAAGTGAAGGCTCGGGCGGGGTCGTGCGACGGAGGTACTGGAGGTGCTGAGGCATGGGTTTGAGCCGGTGGGTCGGGGTCCGACGTGAAGGGAGCTAGGATGTCCGCCGTCCTTTTGAACGCCAGGCCTGAGCTGCGGGAGTTCAGCCCTCGTACGTTTACTGAGCATAAGCTACGCCAGGTACCACCCTGGGGGCCTGGAACACACTGGATTTCAAGCCGACTATGGCCCTGCGCCCTAGTAGTTGACATTCTGGAGCGAGGCCGACCTTAAACAAGTCAACAAGCAACACTCATATCTAAAATAGTAAATAAAAAGATGGTTGTGAGTACTTTAAAGAAAATTAAACAGCATAATGTGATGGAACAAAGGGAGTAATCCTTATGAAGATCTCGAGAGCATTTGAGGCAGAAGGAATAGCAAATGCAAAGGCCTTATAGTGGTAACAAACTTAGCAAGGTCAAGGAAAAGAAAAAAGGCTACTGTTACGGGCCCAAAAAGAGGAAGGAAAATGAGGCCAGAGACTTGAATGAGACAAATCTTGTAGTGTCTATGAGCCAGTACAAGGAGTTTGACTTTTATTTGGAGAACATTTGGAAACAATTGAAGGTTTCTATGCAGAAGAGTGATATGCTCTGATTTATGACTTTAAGATTATAACTGACCATCAGAAAGATACATCTCTTCCGTTGTCTTTGAGCAGGGAGGATGCATGAAACTCGGACTAAAAGCCAGAAGAGCATTATAGACACCTTCATTGTATAGATGAGAAAAATTAAGTCCCAGAAAGGTGAAGGGATGTGGTCTTTTCAACAACCCGTCTTCCAGCTTCCATCTTGTTGCCTTCAGAATTAACATCTCAATGTCCATATATAATAATTGTCACTTCCTGAAACCATTCAGATTCCTTTGCTTTTGATGGTAGTTCTTTAAACTTAAGGGCATTGCTATCACCTGGTAGCTTGTTAAAAATGCCTATTCCAAAAAAACAAACAAAAAACCCATAGAAGTATAAAATAGGTAGTTTCCTCTGATTTTCTGTGGCAATAGAAATTGCATGGAATTTGGGGTTTAAGTACGAAAGTGAATTGGTAAGTCACTTAACCATGTCTTTAATCTTACACTTAAAATGTTGCTGCTAAAAAAAAAAAGTGGTGGGGGCCGCCTGGGTGGCTCAGTTGGTTAAGCAGCCAACTTCGACTCAGGTCATGATCTCACAGTCTGTGAGTTCAAGCCCCACGTCGAACTCTGTGCTCAGAGCCTGGAGCTGATTGGGGTTCTCTGTCTGTCTTTCTGTCTGTCTGTCTCTCTCTCTCTCTCTCTCTCTCTCTCTGCCCTTTCCTCACACATGCGCTCTCTCTCTCTCAAAAAATGAACAAACATTTTTAAAAAATTTTAAATGCTACCACTGATAATTTTAGCAGCAGCTTTCAAACTTTCTGGTCTCAGGATCCCTTTACACTTTTAAAACTTACTAAGAACAAGGAGTTTGTGTGTGTATTGTATCTATAAATATTCACCGTTTTAGATATCAAGACAACTTGCAAAAGTATATTTTAAAAAATGTGTTATGTGTTAAAATAAATAGTATTTCTATGAACAATATTTTCCAAAACAAAAAAATCATTAAGAATGCCATTGCTTTACATTTTTACAGCTCTTTTTAATATCTTCATAGAAGATAGCTAGATTCTCACATCTCCTTCTGCGTTCATTCTTTTGTCATAGCACTCATCATGTAGCCTCTGGACAATTGCACCATATTGGATGAGAATGAGAATGTAAAGGGAAATAAGATC
The DNA here is from genome assembly GCF_028018385.1 of Neofelis nebulosa. Classification (NCBI taxonomy): domain Eukaryota; kingdom Metazoa; phylum Chordata; class Mammalia; order Carnivora; family Felidae; genus Neofelis; species Neofelis nebulosa. The sequence continues at coordinate 46,557,796 of NC_080782.1, forward strand.
CTAGTATTATTAGGAAAATCATTTTGGAGAAGTTTTAGGTACCCCAGAGGCCCTTGTACCACACTTTGAGAATCACTGGATTGCAATATTGTTAGGACAATCAAAGGAAATATGGGCTTGATTTGTAAGTCATTAAAACTACATGCACATTAAAAAGCAGATGCTCAGGCCTTGCCCTTAGAGATGCCAAATCAGTAAATCTGAGTGGGACCAACAAATCTTTATCTTTAACAAGCACCACAGATTAAGTTGATGTAAGTTCTCAAAAATCGCAGTTTGGGAAAACCAGTTAAAGACTAAATCCACTCTAGAGTGTTTCCCCCACTAAGATTTTAAAAGCTGTATTTCCATATCTTCAAAAATCTCCATTAATGCTTCCCAGAGTCTGAGACCAAAAAACAAACAAAAAAACAAAACCAAAGAAGTGTAAAATAGGTAGTTTCCTCTGATTTTCTGTGGCAATAGCAATTGCGTGGAATTGGGGGTGTACGTATGGAAAAGTGACTCAGTAAGTCACTTAACGTAAGTCTGGGACTCTGGAAAGTCAGTAAGAAATTTGTAGCAAGTACCTTCCTGACCGCCAAGTTGATCGGGCATTGGAATTCAAAATGTTGAATCCCATGCTATGTCAAAGGCTGAGAAAGTTTTTAGACTCTCATCTTTAAGCTTACAGTCTTTTGGATAGATACATATCTGATAGAAGAAGGAAACTGATAAGTCTTAAAATTGAATACTCTCAGTGTGTAGGTGACTTAGAGAGCAAAAGAATTCATCCAAAATTAAGAGGGTAATGGTGACAATTTAAGTGAGAGGGCTTCTTGAATAAGGTGAAATTGGAGTCGGATACTGTAGAGGGTGGAATTTCCGCAGGAAGATATTGTTGGGGAGGGGCAGGAAATTTTAAGCAAAGGGGACAATTAGAACCAGAACTTTTTTTTGTTTTTACATTAAGAAAACAATTTTATTTACAACAGTATCAAAAAGAAAAAATACGTAGGAATCTTTAACAATATAGAACCAGACCTTTAAAATAAAAGGTTATTTGGAGACATTGGAGAGTAAAACAAGTATAGTTAAGGCTTTGAGCCATGACAAGAAGCTGGGAAGATTATAGGATTTAAGCAAAGAAGGGAATGATAGTGATAATCAGCCTCTAGATGAGGAAACAGACCACTATAGATCATAGCTGATTGGTGACAGAGGTGTAACTAAAAAACACACTTCTAGATCTATTCATTCCTTCAGCAAACAATTATTCTGCACACAGGCACTATTGGGCTCCATCCAGCAACTTCTGTTCTGCCTCCTGAAACTTCCTGGAGAATTACGGATGCCTGACCAACATTTGAAATTTATCTCTTGGGCAGTGGAAAATCAATAGATTTTTAAATCATCTTGACTTTCTTGGATGTGTGTTCAGGACCAGTTCTGAGAGGAGCAGTGTTTGGGGTAGGGTTGGAGTTAATGAGACCCATTTAGAAATTAAAAGAATAGTGTGGTACCCAGGTAAGGCAAAAGGACTGTGACCTTGGGTGGGACACCATATGATTTAATTGAAAAACGCCTAGGAAGTGGAACAATAATATCAGTGGCATGTATTTATAATATACCCACATTCGTTCACAACTACTGTACGAGGTCATTACTCTTAAAATAACCTTGTAGATGTGAAAACTGAGGCCTCTCAAGCCATGGCTTCATCCAAGGATAAGATCAGGCAGGTCAGTCCATGCTTCTTACCAAGGAGCCATGATGATCTTATAACTTTGATCTTGCAAAATTGAAAGGATTATATCGTGTGGCTATCATCTAAAATAGGTATACTCTGCACAAGTAGATCTAAGGGCGAGAATGAGAAGTTCTATTTTAGTTATATGGACTTTGATTTTTTGGACTATAGAAAAAAAAAAATTGGGTAAGGAGATCGTAAATCTAGGCCCCTGACATTGATCTTTGTCATTTGCATCCAGTAGCTCAACAAATGCTTATGGCAGAAGGATGTAAGTCACAGTTACAGAAAATAATTGTGGGTTTAAAGCAAAGCTCCAATAAGTACAGAGGAAGGTGTTTTTCAGTGGGCCAGAAAAAACGCTGAAGTTTGAGCTGAGTGCCCAAATGCTAGCTAGCTATGAGGTGTGTGATGGCACTAAGATATCCTTGGGAGCATAAGGGCCATTTGAATTAGGAACTTCTCAGAAAATGACCCTCACAATGGTGATTTCTGTTTGAATATTACTAACCTTTCTATGTTTCAGATCTCTGTTTTTTATGTTTGTTTTTTGCAAAGGATGGAAGAGTGCTAAAAATCTATTCTTCATTTGCTTTTTCTCCCCCTTGCCAATTTGGAATGCCACTTTGACCGTTGCGTGCCAGGCATGGGGAACTTCTCCATTTTTCAAGTGTAACAGTGCAGGCAGAGAAGAGTGGATGAGCAGTAAATACAAGCTAGAGCACATTTAATTATGGAGAATAAAGCATTAATATCTCCGTATACTTAAAATCAATACCATCTGGGCATCAGTGTTTCCCTGCTTTGTGTTATCTCAGAACTATTTGTACAAATAGCAGTTTCTTCAGCCAACTTAATATTGAGCCACGAGAACGGAAATCAGCCACATTACTTCCTTATTTACTCCTGTTGAGAATTGGAGCAGGATGGAAATATTTCTTCTCTCAGAAGCTGTCAGAAACAGCAACAAGGCACTCTGTTAGTCATGACAGCTTAAACGCTTTCTTTTCTTTTCTTTCTTTCTTATGATATAGCCATATTGAGAATGGTTCTGTCAGGTAAAATCATCTAAATTTCTGATTATTCATGATCCTAGAAAAGCTGATATTTTACTGTATCTAAAAGATGAAAAAGGAGTTAGATTAAATTTGAGTATCACTTTTCTATTATTCTTACTAATGCTGAAGGAAGGTAATAAAACATTCTACCAAGTGACTTCACCCACAAGCATAGCATAGGCCTTTTTAACTGTAAGAAGGTGGCACTTTGATTTTCCTTTTTGAACTCTTTCCTCTTAGCCTCCAAATGTCAGCTGCAGCATTAAGAAATAGTAGACATGGGCACCTGGGTGGCTCAGTCAGTTAAGTCTCCGACTTAAGCTCAGGTCATGGTCTTACAGGTTCATGAGTTTGAGCCCCACGTCGGCCTCTGTGCTGACAGCTCAGGGCCTGGAACTTGCTTCAGATTCTGTGTCTCCCTCTCTCTCTGCCCCTCCCCCCCCCCAATAAACATTAAAAAAATTTTTTTAATTAAAAAAAATGAAGTATCAAGTATGATATTATTATGGGAAGTCCCAAAACTAGTTCGTAAATTCCTGGACATCCCTTGCAGGACCCAGTATTTCACCTTGCACATGATGGGCCTGTGATTTAGCTGTTTGAAAATGCACCAGAATGAGTAGCATGGTCATAGTCAATGTAATTTTTGTTGAAAGTAGCAGACTGATTCTGACACAAGTAAAAGGAAATTTAATATGAAGAGTTATTCTGATCCTAAGGGTGATTTGTTCCTTCACTCTTTTTTCTGCTTCTGTCACCGTCTTGGACCCATCCATACCTTTGCCACTTTTTTCTCTCCCAGCTGCTCAACAGCATCTTATTTGCAAATGGGTTGTGTCTTTTAGTAGCTCAGACTAGAAGTACTTTGTGTTCGGATGTCCACGGCAGGAGCACGAAATGCCTGGGCTGAGTCTGCCTTTATTGACCAGACATATTGCTCTCCTGGCACAAAATCAGCGTACCAGGCTACTTCTGCCACCTTAGACTTTGACCTAAGGGCAGTTTAAGGGTGTTCATAGTGTTTTTCTAAACCCTGTCTTGTAGGTTTCTTGAAACTTCTAGTAAAGGCAAATGGTTGTGTCTGTACAGAACAGAACCATAAATCTTGGCCACATGGGCAGCTGGCGCACTGCACTCAGGTGTACAAAGAGGAGAGGAGGTGGAAATCCACAATGAGGATTGCCAGGTAGCCACAGCCACACTTTAATCACTTTTGCTGAATTTAATCTTTTTTCTGCTACTTAACCATTTCTCCATTTCCTTTCTTGTTTTTATACTCAGTCTTAATTTTTGTGGATTTAATTTTGAAAGAAACTGAATAAAGATGTTTATTTCTTTAAAAAAAAAAAAAAAGTCACATTGGAGGAAGGAAGCAAAATTTTGTCAGGAGCCAGAGCAGCACTTCAGTCAGTCTCTTTCTCTTCCCCTCTGCTCTCCTTCCCCTCCCCCTCCACTACCCCCCACCTCCACTCCCCCATCTCTCTCTTTCTCCATCCCTGTTGTCCTATCTCTCTGCTTTTCTTTGTATGTGGCCCAAACTGGACTGCCTCAACCCCTTCTCTTCCTCACATTGGCCCTAACCCGGCCACTGTGTCTCAATTCTAAATTCCAAGATCAAAGCTTCTCGTTAGTTAGTCAGCAGAAGGGTTGACTTCCTCCAGGGCCCCAGAACATAGAGGCAGGTCTCACAAAAGGGAAGGGTAAGCTAGGCACATCACAACCAAGATTCTTGGCCACAAACTCAGAGTGCATAAAAACAATGTAATGTATCATGGCTGGACTCCAAGTTCAGTTTACCGTGCCTGTTTGAGCCATATTATTGCAGAATAGTATTTGCCATGAGCAGAAGAAAAATGTGAAATTTAAAGTTACAGATTGAAATTACATAATAATGTTTCCCCTCTCCAACATTTTTATTTTTTTTTTATTTTTTTCTAATATTTATTTATTTTTGGGAGAGTGTAAGTGGGGGAGGGGCAGAGAGGAGGACAGAAGGTCCAAAGCGGGCTCTGCGCTGACAGGCTGACAGCAGCGAGCCCCATGTGGGGCTCAAACTCACGAACTGCAGGATCATGACCTGAGCAGAAAACAGGGACACTCAACAGGCTGAGCCACCCAGGCGCCCCACCTCTCCAAGATTTTTAAATGGTTGCATAGTATTCTGAGTAGAAGTGTTTCATTTATCTTAAATGATGATTTTACCATCAGCTGTAGATTTTAGCACAGTATCTGAAAGGACAATCGGTAATAATAACTAGAGGGGCGCCTGGGTAGCTCCAGATGGTTAAGCGTCTGACTCTTGATTTCGGCTCAGGTCCTGATCTCGCAGTTTCCTGAGTTCAAGCCCAGCATGGGGCTCTGTGCTGACAGCATGGAGCCTGTTTAGGATTCTTCCTCTTTCTCTGCCCTGCCCACTTGCACACTGTCTGACTCTCAAAATAAATAAATAAACTAAAAAAAAAAGTTAACTAGAGGTTATTTAGTAATTACTACTACCAGACTCTGTTTTATATATACTATTTTCTTCAAGCCTCACAATAGTCCAATAAGAACAGGTACTATTATTTTCCCTATTTTAAAGATGAGGGCACTGAGGCACAGAGAGATTAGGTCATTTACAAAAGTTGCAGGGCTGGTTAGAGTCCATCAGGATTCAAATCCAGGAAATCTGGCTCTAGAGACTGTTCTCTGAACTTCTCTCTGTCATCCTGCCTTTCTCAGAAGCCTGCAATTATGTTGATCCAGGGTAACCTAAGTCCAGAATAGAAAGTGAGTAATAGTTCTCTCTTATTGGAAGTGTTCAAACAGCCTGCAGCACCATTAGGCAATGCTATTGTAGAGGAAATAAGGAAGTGTAGTCCTAGTCTCTGGATGCCAGTCCATGGATCCTCTGCCTCAAGATCATCCAGGGAGCTAATTAGACACCATAAATTCCAAGTTCCAAGTCCAGAGGTTCTTACTAGGTCTGGGGCGGGACCCAGGAATCTATATTTTTAACAAGCTCTGTGGATATTAGTAGTCAACCTGGCTTAGATACTGTGGGCTTATAATCTTTTATCCCTACTATTATCTCCTAGGACAAGATGGCGATGAAGACTTTGGGAGTTGGGGTTGACTTAAGGACTGCCTTTAGGCACTATGCCTCTCAAGTTCTCTGGACATTGTTAGTATCGGACGTCTCAGAATATAATAAGTGCTAGTAAATGCACGTCAGTTTGAATAATTATCCCTGTTGCATGACATTCTTCAATTTACAAAGATACATCGGGCACTATCAAATTTAAACTAATCTCCATGAGTAAATATTTATTGAACATGTGCTAGTTTTGAAGTATAGCAATAAAAATATAGTCCCTTTGCTTAAGAAACTGACTCATAGGTGAGATGGGGTGGACTCCCTAGCAATACAAGCAGCACATACCAAAGCCGGTGAGTAGTGTAATGGTGAGAGCTACAGGGGCTTGGGGGAAAGCCACCCTGCGTCCAGGCATACTCTGGATTCATGTGGAATGGAGAGCCAGCACTGGAGAGGAGACCCAGGGAAGCTGCATGAAGGGATTCCACACAGCAATAACACTGCCAGGACACCGCTTGCCCCACAACCCTCCATATAGAGGCTATTTATTCTTCCAAAGCTGCTGCATCTCAGTAGGGAGAGGAAATCCATTTTCTTCTGGTTCCAGTGTCTTCTACTCTAGCTGCCTTGATCCTGGGCGGACATGACCTTTCCTACAGGTGATCTACCCCACTCTTGAGCTTCCAGGCTATTTGATCCCTTCATCTTGGACACTGGTCTTCTTCACTCACTTCAGGCTCCTATTCCAGTTCCCAAAGTCCACCTCCAGTTTTGCTGTTGGCCCAGACTGCTTCCCGAATCAGGAAGCTGACCCAGCGCACTGTCCACCCTTTCTCATTACACCACCTGTAGCTCTTTCTCCTGAACACTTCCTAACCAGTGATCCCTCTGCTTTTTCCCTGTCCCTTTACTAGGACACTTCTCTTCCATTCACGATTCCTATTTATCCTTCACGTACTGTTGCACACCTCACTTTCTCAAGAAGGCTTTCCGTGACAAGGTTAGCTCCCCACATTGGGTACTTCTGTAGCATGCTGTACTTTCTCTTGGGCAGCATTTACCATATTTTGTATGTAATTAGTGTCTATGTCCCCTGCCAGACTGAGCTCCATGAAGTCAGAGGTGGTGTCTGTAATACATAGAAAGTGCTCCATGGATGCCAGAGAATAGATGAAAATGTATACTTCTAGTCTAAAATTGTGGTTCTGAACTCAGTGGTGGAACCAGTGGGAAAGAGGAGGAGGATGGCTGGATAAGAAATGAGGTAGTATTAGAATGAAGTGGAGTTGTGGGTGTTTTATTTGTTTCGTTTTGTTTTTCCTGACAAAGGAGACCTCTGGCTCAGAGCCTTTAGCAGACAGCAGTTAATAACACTGCTTTGTTTTCATCATGTTTATGTGTACAGTTACTTTTATTTACAGATGTGATATAGACTCTCCTTTTAAAATAAATGATTTAATCATATGCAGGATTTAAGAAACAAAACAGATGAGCATAGGAGAAGGGAAGGAAAAATAAGATAAAAACAGAGGGAAGCAAACCATAAGAGACTCTTAAATACAGAGAACAAACAGGGTTGCTGGAGGGGTGTTGGGTGGGGGGATGGGCTAAATGTGTGATGGGCATTAAGGAGGGCACTTGTTGGGATGAGCACTGGGTGTTATATGTTAGTGCTGAATCACTGGGTTCTACTCCTGAAGCCATTATTATACCATATAGTAACTAGAATTTAAATAAAAAATTTAAAAAATAATTTAAAAAATGTATGAAAGCAAAATAATGAGTTGACTTAAAGAAAAAGCATAAATAATAATAATAATTTTGTATACTGATGTTGAAAAAAAAAAGCCATTTTGGAAATGGCCAGTAGAAGAAAGGAATGAAATTGGGAAAATGCTGACTTGGATGCAGCCACAGGAACTCTTGATGACAGTCCTAGGGAAGACTGGAGCACTTTTTCAGCACAGTCGTTTCCTATCACCATTGAGAACCCATCATCTAGAATAAAGGACAAAAATCATGTCCACTGGTTGTTGTATGTATTGTACTGAAAAAGAGCTTGGGAGCTCACACGTCAGGGCCCAGCACAGTGCCTGGCTTATGACAGTCACTCAATAAATGTGAAATCCATTGTTTCTACTCACCACTCTGTCCCACTAGAGACCAGGATTCTCCTGCTAACATATAGGATAGCCTAAAGGAGCACGTCACTGACATGAATGGATTAGATCACATAATTTCCAAAATCCCCTCCAATGCCCAAGGTTTTTCCTTTAGTGTCATTTTACTTGGGTTTGGGAAGGAAATAGAAGTAAACACATGTGTTCAATCTATGTATAGCAAAGTCTGAAGTCCTTCATTTTACTCTAAATAGTCCGTTCTTAAATGTTAAAGATATAGCAAGATTTAGAAAATTATTATTATTATTCAGCCAACCTTTCAAGGGCTAATGAAAATTAAATGACATTTACAACTTACTATGATTCAGACTTTGAGGAGTTTAATGGCTAAATACAATGATCCATTGCTTTTTATGTTCTGTGATCAAGCAGCCTTTGTGTAAGTATAAAGGGGAGTCATTTCCAAAACTAATTATTTTGGGCCTTTGTAAGAAATAAAGCTAGGCATTTCATCCTGTCTTTTAAAGAAATAGAAGTTGAAATTTTTCTTTGAGAGTCATTGATTTAAAAGAGGAACCAGATTAACAGGAAGATGATCATAATCACATAAACTCTTAGACTGGGATATTTTGTTCTTTGTTCATGGTATTTTGTTTGTCTGGCAATCTTTCCCTGTACTTTATATTTGCATTTCTACCAAGTAGATATTTAAGATGTCAATTCCTCCCTTAGCTTATTTGGCAGACTTTGAGCTAAAACTTGGTATTCTCACAAACTGTTAAATATGCTGTATTTTGTCTCTTGATATCAAAGAAACTATTAATGGAAAATTCTTTTGTCTAACATTCTTGCTCAAGAGAGAGATCCTAAAGCCTCAGAAGTCAATAACTGTGTATGTAGTAGTACGGTTTTCTTTCTAATATTAAAACAAACGAAAAAACTACCTTAACTATCCCTGCATTATTTAAAGCTAATATTTTATGTACTTGGATTGCTCAAATTTTGAGCTCCAGGCTCATGATTATAATGTACCAGTTGATTTACATTATTGATATAACAACAGATGGTAATGACGCAGGTTGAAATAAAAGATCATTAAGCTAAATATTGTAGCTTTCATTGGCTCCCTGTTGCCTAAGATTTGTCAGAGTGAAATAGAATCACAGCCTTTCAGAACTAGAAGAGTCTTTAGAGAGGTCTCATCTAGTCTTTGATTTGACGGATGAGAAAACGGCTGAGGGAGAATACTACTTGCCAAGGTCTTATTGCTTGTTAGTAGCAAAGCTAGGACCAGAATCTAGGTCTGCCTGCCATTTCCTAATTCAGTGCTTTTTTCTACTGTCTCTCTGAGATTTTTAGGCGGGTGTTCTTTATGTTTTGCTCCCTGATGTCAGTGCCAATTATTCTTATCAATTTCACATCTCTTCTTTTCTAGAACATAGAATTTCACCCTGTTGTGAGTCTTTGTTGGCTAAACTTTATATCTGGCTTTCTTTTAGGTTGGTCTCCACTCACATCTTTTAATCTTGAAGATTTCAAAATACAGCGGAATCTCCCACTTTTTTGGAAAACTCCAATACCAAGCCATAAATTACCCACCGTGCTCTTGTTATAGTATAGAAGCTTTTGAGTTCTCCAAATCTAAACAAGATTGTCTCCCATTTTTCCATGAAGCCACATTGTTGTTTATTCACTTTAGTGGCGAGTGTTATTGTGCCAGCAGCTTTTGTTTTGGAAGATGTAGGCTTCAACCAAATGGCCCCACTGGGAGCAAATCATAGCTCTTTCAATTCATCATTTCCTCCAAGCTTTGAACTCTCAGCAGGTTCCCACTCAGGAGACGATGTTATCATAGCCAAAGAGGGAACTAGTGTTTCAATTGAGTGTCTTCTCACAGTCGACCACTATGAAGATGTCCGTTGGTACAACTCAAAAGGACAGCAACTGGATGGCAGAGGCAGAGGTAACTAATCAAGGTTACTCATTTCCTGTTACTTCTGTCTTCTTGGTTGTATGACATGTTCCACAAGGAAAGCTCAATGATGAGGTGCCAAGGGAATAGTTAAAACTTTTGGAAGGCCTGGAGTATTTCTGATAGGTATCAGAGAAAGCAAAATAATTATAATTGCCTAACCAGAAGAAGAAAGAATAGTTGTAAATTTAAAAGGTGTTCACATGTGGAGCATGTGGGTGGCTCAGTTGGTTGAGCATCTGACTTGGCTCAGGTCATGATCTCATAGTTCATGAGTTCGAGCCCCACGTCCAGCTCTGTGCTGATAGCTCAGACCTTGGAACCTGCCTCAGATTCTGCGTCTCCCTCTCTCTCTCTGCCCCTCCCCCACTCATGCTCACATGCGCACACTCTCATAAATAAATAAACATTAAAAAAAAATTTTTTTTAAGGTGTTCACTTGATGACAAGGAGCTATTGTCTCTCCTCTTGCTGAGCTGGTTTCCTTATTCATTGAAGGTAGACTACATCAGGGCTGCTGTAGACAGCTGTACAGGCTACGCACCGCACAACCCCGTTGACCTAGACTGTATTGTGCACAATACAGTGTGGTAGCCCTATGTGCATACAACAGGAAGGGGGTTGGCTAAGCTTAAGTAATTTTGTCATAAATTTTAAAATTTTGTTTGGAAATGAGTTACTAAATATTTTAGAGAAAATCCAGGATATTTTTTTTAAAGATTATAGCTCTGTGCATAAAACTTAGTCCCTCTGAGAATTAGAAGGGCACTGAGGAGGAGCTCTGTAAGCCCTTCCAGCTCACTTTTTTTCATGCTATACCTTAATTTATTTGAAAACAGGAGAACTTCTCTTGTATTTTTTGCCTCTCAGTCTTAAAAATTGCCCAAACAGCATAATCGACCAAGGTGTCATTTTTGACAGGTTTTTATTTGATTGTGCTGTTAGTAAACCTGTGAACACATCTTAGAGCACTATTTCCTTAACTGGTATTCTACTGGAAAGATCTTTTTAAAGACTACTTGCATTAAAGTACCTCAAAAAGAAATCACCATGAAAATCAATGGGATAAAGATTAAATTCTGGGATACTCACAAGCTACACTTTCATAAAAGGCCCTTCTTGTCTTTTTTGCTAGAAAGCTACTCTCACCTCTTGGAATATAAAGGATATTTGCTTATTCATATTAGAATGGAAAATGGAAGAAGAGACAGATGGTGTTTTCTTTTAAAGTCTACGCTAAACATTTTAACTTTCTATAAACTGAATAACTGGCCACCAAGGGATTGAAGAGTTTGAACTGTTAGAAAGAACAGAACATTTTTAATCAGCTTCTGAAGAATGTAGATCTATTGAATCGGGATCTCTAGAGTGGTGCCCAGAAAGTGTATTTTGAACATGATTTAGGGTTTCACATATGGACCCATTCGTCTAGACTGTTATTTCCTTTGGCTCTAGGATCCAGACCAAACGCTTGTGAGATTTGAATTATTCAGTCAGTGTGATCATTACAGCCTGAACGCATAAACAAAGCCTAGGTTAGCAGGAGACCAGCCGAGTGGAATGGCAGTTTCATTTTCCTGTTTTGCCTTTACTTTGAAAACCACCAGCATCTATCATTGATGCTTTCAGTAACAGCCCTGGAAAATTTTATTAAGTTTTATGAATCTCTAGTGAGAGGAGTTTAAAGAGCATGTCAGTCTAGTATAAGGTTCATAAATCTTGAGCTATTATCAGCAAGTAAGCTGGAGAGTTTACATTGTGGTCGTAGTACAGTGGTTGATGAATGGAGTGTATGTACTTCATCATACTTTGGATTCATAGGATATCCTCATAGCTCCCAAGTTCGTAGAACAGCAGCTTGTGGAATAATGAATATATTCATAGCTACATATTTCTCTTTTTTTTTTTTTATGTTAGTGTAGTGATGGCTCCTAAATGTAACTATAGAATTTAGATAAATTTTGATGACAATAAAAATGGGCATAATCCAGAGTGCTTACTAATTGATGTGCCATTCATGTCAGGAAGGAAGACTTTGATTCCCTTTTTTAAGTTCCGGGCTGTTTAAATTCCTACTGTGGACATAAAAGTCTGCCCTTTCTTACGTGATGTATACAAGTAGCAGAACCTAATAGAAGACTTGAGTTAAGGCACTCTCATGAAGAGACGGAGTATTGGTAAGGTGGTCGGCATATTTAGCAGTAATATTCTTTATGCTGTAATTTTTTTTTTTGTCTTTTGGGTTATCAGGTGGAAAATGGTTGGTTTCTGATAACTTCCTGAATATCACCAGCGTAGCCTTCGATGACCGAGGGCTCTACACGTGTTTCACCGCCTCTCCCATTCGTGCCTCCTACTCCGTCACCCTGCGCGTTATCTTCACCTCAGGAGACATGAGTGTCTACTACATGGTTGTTTGCCTCATTGCCTTTACCATCACCCTCATCTTGAACGTCACGCGGCTGTGCATGATGAGCAGCCATCTTCGTAAGACAGAGAAGGCCATCAACGAATTCTTCAGAACTGAAGGGGCCGAGAAGCTGCAGAAGGCCTTTGAGATTGCAAAGCGCATCCCCATCATCACGTCAGCCAAAACTCTGGAGCTCGCCAAAGTCACACAATTTAAGACCATGGAGTTTGCCCGTTATATTGAAGAGCTGGCAAGAAGCGTCCCTCTTCCTCCCCTTATTCTAAACTGTCGGGCCTTCGTTGAGGAGATGTTCGAGGCCGTGCGAGTGGATGACCCTGATGACATGGGAGAAAGAATTAAAGAGAGACCTGCCTTGAACGCTCAAGGTGGCATCTATGTCATTAACCCAGAGATGGGCCGGAGTAATTCACCGGGAGGAGACTCGGATGACGGTTCTCTGAATGAACAAGGCCAGGAAATAGCAGTTCAGGTTTCTGTCCACCTTCAGTCAGAAACCAAAAGTATTGATACAGATTCCCAAGACAGCAGTCATTTCAGCCCACCTGATGATACAGGATCTGCCGAATTGAACTCTTACTCCAAAGATGGGACATATGAAAGCCATCAGCTGTGAGCTATCCCAGTACCTACGAAAACTGCTCTCACAAGAGGAACTTGTTTCATGCAGGAAGTAACATTTTTACCAAAAGATGACTGGGGTTTTCCCTCTTGTTAATATTAAGCACATCAGAATGTGAACTATTGCCAAAATCTTTGTAAAATTTTCTGTGTTTTTCATATCTATTTCTTAGTCATGTTTCTGGAGCTTGATTAAGTGACACATGTTAAGATTTAAAGGAGCCTGAGAGAGAAACAAAATGGAGAAAGTACCACACTAAAAGTTCCATGGCTTCTCTTCTGGTCATGCTTCATCCAGCGGTTAGGGCTGACACTTATCTTGAGGCCTCAGTTTTCCCACCAATAAGACGAGGGATTTGCATTAGATATCTAAAGTCATTGGTAGCCCTGTAACTTCTTACCTGTCCCCTTTAAACCACCAGAATTATCAGCACATCTCTAAATAAACCCTTCCCTAGACTTTAAGTCCTTTTTATGGAAAGGACCAAGCTCAGACTTTATTTTGTGATTTAGATTCCCACACCGATGCCGTGGCGCATAGAGGTCTGGGTGTTTTTCAGATATTTCACCATGTGGAGTGTGCAATTGTATGTGCTAGGTTTAATCTCTTTAGTGTCACCCATGTCTGTATTACACAGATATCAGGGAGCTAACTGCTCATTAATAAACTACTTTCCATGAGTACATTGGTCCTTTTGGGGAGTGTAGCATGTCTTTTTAACTTATCGAAGCAGCATTTAGTTTATTGAGCTGGCAGTGATTTCCCAACTGATCTCCAAAAGTGAGCAATTTGTTCTTAAGGAATAATGTCTTCAGTGCTTTTAGAATAAGGAACAACATCAGATCACCTATCCTCTATTTCTGGTAAATCATGGATTTTGACATTTCTGTTCATAGAATTTCTCAGGCTTTCCATCTTTGAAAGTTCTGGACTCTGTAATAGGGTTCTGTATTTGGGATCCCATTCCAGGGGGAAACTCAGAGCTGGGTTCCTCTTGAGACTTCTGTCAACACTCTTGCCCTCCTTGATCATAAATATGGTGCTAAAGGCTGCATGCCTCCTTGTTTGTTTGGTTTGTTTTTTAATATTGTTGACGTTTTTATTTTTGTGTACTTCAGATATAGAATTCTGAGCTAGGACTGCTTTTGTGGTCTTTCTGAGAAGCACTAACCTGAAACAAGATTAGATAACGGTGTGTGGTATCTGTGAGTATATTAAATATGTAGACATAGATATAGGTACCAGTGTATAGATACATACACACACACAAATGATCTAAAGAGGGAGAAAAATTATGGATGGGGCCACCTGATTCAGCTGTGTATAATGAACACTTAAGACCGTATTTCTTGCCTGGCTGAGGCCTGATACAATAGAATTGTAAATACTCTTCAGAATAATTTCCTCAGCTACAGGAAGCTTGGTGTCATATGATTTTTAAGAACTTGGCTGTGGAGCTCCATTTGGTGCTTCATGTGTCTTCATTTGGCTTCTGATTATCGAAGCATTCCTTGAACTAGAGGTTCCTGAGGGAAATGTTCAGAGGAGGTTTTATCAGGATTTTAATTTAAGGTTTCGTATGGAGGAAAGAGAGGAGATAGCGTAACCAGATAGAACTCATACCTCCCTTTGTCCAGGCTTATCGGAAGTAATACATCTCTTCTGGATAGCATGAATGAATCAATGTGTAGTTTTATCAGATGGCATTACGGATAAAGATGATAATGCTGCCTTTTCTGTCTCTCAGGCTGTTTCCATGGAAACCTCCAGAGCCAAACAAAAGCTACCAATCATTTAGCCAAAGCTTGCCTTGGCTCGTAAACCTGCATGTCTTTAAGGAATGCTGTTTTCATACATTTGGCTGTGAGAGCAAGGGCTCCTCACCGTACTCTAGATTATAGAACACTTTTTGCCTTCCCAGGCTGTTTCTTTTGAGAAATTAAAAATGCTAAAAGTCCCTTGTCTGAGGTCTGTTCCCTGAACATCCCTCCGATCTTCAGATGGTACCTCCAGCCCCATCCCAGTATAGCGACTTTGCAGTCATCTAGACCCATGTTAAAAACAGAATGGATTTATCCCACCACCTGTTCTCATAATGGACATGAGTGTCTGGAACCATAGACGTATTTAATGGTCACAGCCCTGGGAAACAGGACTTTGGAAAAATATAACAAATAATGAAAAAAATTGATATGTTTACACAAATACTGTATAACAATTAGGTATAGGCTACTCCAGTTTGTTCTGGTTAGATTATTTTAGAAACACAGTGGTGATTTAATTTGGTGGCCAAAGTAATTGGATCACTTTGGATATTCCAGATTATGGTGCCAGTGGTAAAGAATTATGGCAGTCAGAATTTAATTGGAGTTGGTCTTACTTTCTAAAGCTAGTTTCCAAGAGGAAGAAAACGACACATTAATATTTTCTGTATCTAATCAAATACTCTTCATATATAATTCATAGTTTCATGTTCTGTTTTTATAAAATCCTTAACCTTTTGAACTTAAATTACAGTCTAAAAGTCTTTTGACAACAACTGTGGTGTAATTAATCTTTTGTTTCACTGGATTTTATGGTTAGTGAAAATGTCTTTACTCAGCAAATGTATTTAAATAGTTCTCTCATCTCATTTATAAATTTTGTATTGTGACTTACCTTATTGTCCTTATGAAATAACAGGATGGCTTTGTGAAATAAATTTACCAAAACTAGATATGTAAACATTTTTATAGATTCTTTGCCAGCTGAAACCAGACAGGCATCTTTTGAGTTGATACCCCCGTTGAGTTTTAGCCTATCCTCAAAGTTGAATCTGTTATGATAGTTAAACTCTTGATTCAGAACCAGTGAGCACTTATATTTACTACCAATTACCTTGATATAAATACCTTAGGAGTTGCTGATCTGGAATGGTGAAAAGGTTCCTGGCTTCTTTCCCTCACTTAGCATGCATTTTGAAGTCAAAGCACGCTGCTTTCTGTGTGGTCCTCCAGCCTCAGTGAACCCCTGGTGCAGTCCTCTCCGTGTCCTCCCTGCATGTAGTTTCACCCTAGATCAGACTCTGTCTCCCTTGTCCCAGAGTGTCATGGGAGCATGGCATGCTTGTTTTCCAGAGCACAGCCGGTCATGGGTGCTAGCCTTGTCTCCACACACCAGCACTTCTCACACAAGTATATCATAATTCCTGAGTCACCAGTAAGAGAACACAGTCTTTTCTCATGTAAGTCGGGAATTTTGAAAATGCTCATGTTTATACATAAACTCCTAGCTTCTCAATGATCTCAACATTTCATAAAAGTACATATTATTTCGTATGGTTCAGATGATGTTTGAATGGTCACCATTTTAATAAATACTTACATTATAATTTTGTCCTTTCTTTAAAAAGTCATGCTTGAATATAATTTATTAAATGTTCAACGGACTGTTATTTCATTTGTCTGAAATCTTCTATCATGATCTTCATTTTTATGTGTGATGGAACTTGATGTTAATGATTTTAAACAGGAGTCAAAATGAATTCAACTTGGATTCTACCATGGCTCTGCATTTTAATTTTACAAATACTTAATATGCATCTACATGTTTTTGATACTATGGGCCATATCGAGATGGGTGTCTTGCCCACAGTTACCATGAAGATGCAGTTACCAGACCAACTGTAGCAATTGTTCACTTCTGAGATAAAGCATTCCTGACAAAGACAAGAGCTTGAGCAAAGACCTAAACAGGGTTTAGCACGTTTTGGAAAACATGATTAGTATGTAAGGTCTGGTGAGATTTGGCACGTGGGAGGGGTACCTCTGGTACAGGCAAATGCCCCCAGTCCCATGGGAGTGAAAGGTGATGACAGAAAAGCACAGGATCTCAGGAGACAGGCAAAGGGAACGGGTAAAGGTCAACTCACTACCTAAATACCACAGATCTGTCACTCTTAGAATGAAAACCTAGTTCCCGCCTCCCCATGGCAAAAGGTCACTGGACTCAGAGTCCTGATACCACCACTAGCCATGTAACAATGTGATTTGGCCTCTCTGGACTTAAGAATTGGAGTTGTCAATACCTAGCTCACAAAATTAACATGAGGATTAAATAAAGCAACATGTAAGCAAACACTCTGCTAGCTGTAACCTGCCATAGAAGGGGCCAATAGTCATGCATCCAGAGTGTCAGCCTTGTTAGTAGCCATGACTGGTTACATTTAGACTCAACTAAAAATTCCTCCAGTTCTCTCTCAGTCACAGTTAACATGTGGCTGCATGCCATAGAAAACCAGTTGTGGTGGCTTACCCAAATAAGAGGTTTATTATTCTCAAATAACAAGTCCAGACGAAGTCATTCCAAGGCTCAAGTCCAGCACTAAGGACTCAGGCTAGTTTTAGATTCCTCTTCACCCGTAGCATGTGGCTTTCATCCACACGGTCATAAGATGTCTTGGATTGGGTTCCCAGGAGGGCCTCAGACCAGGATTCATCTGCAAGCAGTTTATTTGGAAGGTGATCCCAAGAAGGTAGGAGAGTAGGGAAGTGAGACAGAGAAAAGAAAGCCAATCCAGGGTGCATTAATGAGTGGGTTACTGATTTGGGCAAGTGGTGTTAAGTCCCACTGGGGACTTCAGGGAGTTCTGTCTGCCCCCAGTGTATGGAGTTCATGCCTCAAAGGTCCCACCTGAAAGCCAAGAAGCTCAGATACGTATGCACCAGCTCCTACCTGTCATTGAGGGCTATTCCCAAGTTCACTAACTGGCACTTTCAACCTTCCACACACAGGCTGGCATGATCCTATAACCAGCAAAAGCCCTCAGTAGAGTCACAGGAGCTTTCAGGAGGCAAAGAACTTGAGCAAAGACCTAATATCCTGTTGAATATAGGAATGGTGAGTGTCAAGGGGTTATGGATGGAACACTGACAACACCTGCTACACAGGACAGCTCCTTCACCTTCAGTAACATGTCTATATTGCAGGCAGGGGGAAGGTTAGAAGGGCAAAGGGCAAAGACACATAGCAGTGAGTCTACCTTTTTATCAAGATGACAGCTTTCCTGAAGCCTCCTCACCTGACTTCTGTTACTCAGCTGCCAGATATGGACTACATGGCTACCTGTCCTAACTGTCAGAAAACCTGGGAAGATGCATATGTGTATTTTTTTTAACTGGATACATTGCCTTAAAGGGTTCTATTACTAAGAAAGGAGGGTAAGAATGGAAGCTGTAGGCAGCTGGTAATGTGCGGCAAGGTCACCTTCCCATGAATTACAGGAACAAGATGTGGTTCTGTAGTGGATAAAGTTGCAAGCCATGTTCCTTGAAGATATTCACATGCATCAACAAATCAAGAATCAGAAGCAGTAAATCTTAGTCTAAACCCTCAAGCCATCACTTATATTGTCTCCAATACACATGGCTCAAATGGCAGGCAGACAAGTTATAAGATTCTACTGAGGCATAATTGTCTTAATCTAGTAATTCATTAACATGTTAACTGAAACTACCTGCTATTTGCAAGCGCCTCCAGGGGCCAGAGACACCACAATGATAGTGACCGGCAAGTGGTATCTTTAATCAGAGTCAGAGAACCCTCTCCAAAGAAGGCATTGGGCTGGGACCCAACTGATGAGGATCCAGACATTCAAAGTTTAGTGGAAGAGGCATTCCAGCTAAAGGAACAAGCAAGGACAAAGGTCCTAGGGAACAAGGTTGGCCTATTAGAGAAAGAGAAGAGATAGGCCAGCCTGTGTGGCTGGTGAGGTGAGAGAGAGAGAAGAAGGCAGGGGCCAGAAATATGATTAGATTTCAAAGCCTGTTTTGGCTGGTCCCAGAAATGCATTTTTTAATGAAGAAATGCTAGAAGTAACTAATTTGGAAGAAGAGATTTTACATATTTAGGGAGAAATGTTTGATCATTCAATAGCACTATTTTGTCCTGAAGTCATCTGCAGCTAAAAACAAAACAAAACAAAAACAAAAACAAACAAACAAAAAAATGACTGTGCTAATTTTCTTTAAGGAATCAAACTCCTTCAGAGTTCCTTAAATTCCAATCATGTTCTTGAGTTTTCATGTTTTCGCTGGAACCTATTGATTAGGAAATATATATGTAAATATACATATGTCGCTCCATCTGCCTGGAAGATATGTGGCCACTTCCAGCATGCTTATTCTTCCTGACAGTTGGGAACTCTTCTTTGCCTCCTGCTCAGCCATGCAAGAGGCAGGACTCAAGTGCCCTAAGTGATGATACATCAGCCTTCGAGGGGTCTCCTTCCAATAGAAGAGCCACCCCCTGTGAAATAGTTTGTCCCTAAGCAGAAGGGAAGTTCATCAGTAGAAACTCCCTCTGTGCAGCAGTTTTGCTCTGTGAATCTCTGCTCTTTCAGAAACTGCAGGCAGACAGTTGGACCAAGCCTGAGGCTACTCTACTCAAACTCCGTGACCCCTTGGGCACAAAAGGCCATGCCTGTTCAATTTTTCAACAAATGTTTGTTGCACACAAAGTAGGGACACTACCATAAACAAAATCAGAGACGATCCCTGCTCTTGGGAAGTTCAGCCCATGGGAAGACAGAAACTATTCAAATAGTTACACATAGGGTATATAATTAAAAACTGGGAAGTGTGCTAGCAAACGATTCCATGAGAGCCTAGAACTGAGAAGCCTGATCTAATCAGAGGTCAGAGAAGAATTCCCTAAAGAAGTGACACTTAAAAAAATAGGCATTGATTGAGGACTTACTATGTTCCTATCCCTAAGCAAGAAACTATGGATCTAAGTCATGGATCCCATTGAGAAGGAATTTAAAGATCAGTAGAAAGGTCAGATGTTTCTACAATAAACCACCTGAAAGAGAGTGTGTCATCAATTGCTAAACGGATTAGCACCAGGTAAGAAATGCAAAAGAGCTAAAGACGAAAAGTCAGTGGTAGTGGAGGATGGGCAGCACTTTGTGGTTGGGGTGAGATTTGGGCTAGAAGCAGAAGGGTGAAGGAGTCAAGGATGGGAAGGAAATGGATTAATATGATCGTGGAACTCAGAAATCTTTACTGATGTCCTATCATCTAAGCAGAAAACAAATCCAATTTCTTGACCCTCCGTAATCTGCTCCCAATCTGTCTCCTTTATCATTTAAGGACCCTTCCACTCCCTTAGAGATACGCTAACATATCCTTCCCTTTATATTATAGTTAGTCTTTCCTTGCCAGTTTGTGAGCAACTTGAGAGATGGCATCATGTATTAGTCACCAACCTTTGTAGCCCCTATTCCCTAGGGTAACACCTTTCGTGTAGAAGAGACAGTAAATGGGGCGCCTGGGTGGCACAGTCGGTTAAGCGTCCGACTTCAGCCAGGTCACGATCTCACGGTCCATGAGTTCGAGCCCCACGTCAGGCTCTGGGCTGATGGCTCGGAGCCTGGAGCCTGTTTCCGATTCTGTGTCTCCCTCTCTCTCTGCCCCTCCCCTGTTCATGCTCTGTCTCTCTCTGTCCCAAAAATAAATAAAATACGTTGGAAAAAAAAATTTAAAAAAAAAAAAAAAAGAAGAGACAGTAAATGTTTAATTTAATGCAACAGGAGGGGTGAAACTCTTGTGTTATGGTATTTGACCATGACCATTGGTCAGCTTGGGACCCAGGGATGAGGGCTTGGGAGGTGTGCCTGCCCCTTCTCCAACACTTTTTGGTGGCATCACCCACTTTGAAAGTTTTAAATGCCACCTTCACACTGGTGACTCCCAAATGGTTATTTTCAGCTCTCAATGCTCTCTTCCAGACTCCTGGATCTAACACCTCCCTACTTGGCATCTCCACTTGGTCAGGCATCTCTAAAAGGCATCTCAAAATTAATATGCTCAAAACAGATTTTTTGATTCCCTGCCCTGATAACAAAAGCATACAGCAGTTTCTACCCCCACCATCTTCTCTCAGCAAATGGCACCATCTACTCATTTGCTCAAGCCAAAAACCTGTGTCATCCTTGACTCAATTTGCCTTACTCTTCATATCCAGTAGATCAGCAAGTTCTGTTGTGTCACTTCAGAAAACATATACCCAATCCACCCACTACTCTCTACTTCCATTGACACCATCCTAGTGCAAGACACTATCAACTCTGGCCTGTGCTATTTGGGGCCCCTCTGAACTCCCTGCTTCTACTCTTTTCCCCAGGCCATTCATTCTCCACACTGCAACCAGAATGAGCTTTCAAAAGCATAAGTTACACCATGTCATCCTCTTATATTTTACTGTGTTTCCCATCACTAGAAGAAAATTATAGAAAAGAATCCAAACTCCTTACCACGGCCTATAGACCTGGTATGAGGTAGGTCTTTCCTATGTGTCTGGGCTGAGCACTTACTACTCTCCAACTCACTCATTACAACCCATCCATCCTGACCTCCTTACTCAAACACACGAAACTTGCTCCCACCTCAAACCTTTGATCCTGTTGTTCCTTCCACCTACAATGATCTTCCCCCACATGGTCCCTTCACTGGCTTCTTCTTGGTATTCAGATCTCAGCTCATTTGTCCCCATTTCAGAGAGGCCTCCCTGACCCCATAACAGTAGGTGCACCCAGGGCTAGGGTTAGAGTTGGGGTTACATAACTCTCATTTTCATCACAGTGTTTATCATTGTTTGTCTCAGAATACCATAATCTGGGTAGATTAGACAACAGGAATTCTCACAGTTCTGGGGGCTGGGAAGTCTGCGATCAAGGTGCCAGCAGATTGGGTGTCTGGTGAGAACACACTTTCTTGTTTATAGATGGTTGCCTTCTTGCGGTGTCCTTACGAGGTGGAAAGGGGTGACAGACCTCTCTGGGGCCTCTTTTATAAGGGTACTAATTCCATTCATGAGGGCTTCACTTTCACGACCTAATCATCTCCCCAAAGCTATACCTTCTAATATGATCACGTTAGGGGGTAGGTTTTCAACACATGAATTTTGGAGGATACAAACATTCAGTCTACAGCACTATTTGATATTAATTTTTTCATTTCTTTGTTTACTTGTCTATCATCTATTTCCTCCATCTAGAGTTTCCATTACATGAAAACAGGGACCTTACGTATCTTCTTTCCTATCATATTTCCAGCAACTAAAACAGAGCTTGGCACCAAGTTGGCAATCACTAAATATTTGTTGCATCCTTGATAAAGATGGATGGGTGAATACTGAATGATTATGTGAAGTTAAATCATTTGGCATCTTTGACTCAACTTACCTCCTTCCCAGATATAGATTGAAGGTATTATACTACTTGTCTCTCCTAAAACACAAAAGAGGTGGTTAAGATAAATGAGAAAGCTGAAGGCCTTACCACTTA
Source organism: Neofelis nebulosa (assembly GCF_028018385.1). Lineage (NCBI taxonomy): Eukaryota > Metazoa > Chordata > Mammalia > Carnivora > Felidae > Neofelis > Neofelis nebulosa. Next base: position 46,580,126 of record NC_080782.1, read on the forward strand.
TTATGAGAAAAATGTTGGAGTGTATGGCAAGGAGCCATTTGAACGTGGCAATGACAGCCTAATGGAGAAAGAAATTCATTTGTTTTATTACCCGTGAACCTCCTGGGGACTGCGTAAGATGGGGGAAAATGAAATGTACCCATTTGTAATATAAAAATTCATAAATACAGCTTACATTAATTCAAAGTAGAGTAATACTTTGTTTATCTGGCATCAATAGGTATTTTGCTAAGTGTTTTGGTTTTTTTTAAGATAGTTAATGCTCCCATTGTAAGAAGACTTTTTTCAATTTGACTGTTTTAATGGAAATAGTCTTCAAATGAATTTCAGTGCCACTTTCTCCAGCAAGCACACTAAACAGAGCCTTTTTTGTCACTAACTTGGGGACATCATTATAAGCTTATATTATTATATTTGGATATAAAATAGTGATATACTCCAAAATCACAGAAATGTAGACCTATTATGCTTTCTGAGATCTCTTGTATTGCAAGGGTTTTGTCTCTTCTGTCACTGATTTAATCAAAATCTAGCACCAGCAACTTGGTTACTGGGGACTATCCCCACAGGGTGATAAACAAGATAAATGTGGTCCCTGCCTTCCCAGAGCCCTGATGGAGTTCCCAGTCTGATGGGGAAGATGACGGTGATCAAGTAAGTACAAGTAGGACAGGAGTCTCAAACTCTTCCCCTGGTGCTTAGAAAGCACCCCCCTCCCCAAAGAAAGGGTCTTTAAGGGGATTCCTACAAAGAAGTTGCTCAGGGCAAGAGTGTTGCTGGAAGATGGGGAAACAGGTGTAGGGGCTGTGAATGGTGAGAGCCAAAGTGCATTTGAGCAGACAAAAGAACACCAGCATCGCTCCTGATAATGCTGCAGAGAGAGTCCTATGGGCCCGGTTGTAGGTCCCTCCTCCCACAGGCCCAGGCTAGGAATTCGAGTCTTCCTTCTAAAAAACAAATTGTTTTTGGGGCGCCTGGGTGGCTTGGTCGGTTGAGCGTCCGACTTTGGCTCAGGTCATGATCTCACAGTCCATGAGTTCGAGGCCCGCGTCAGGCTCTGCTGACAGCTCAGAGCCTGGAGCCTGTTTCGGATTCTGTGTCTCCCTCTCTCTCTGCCCCTCCCCTGTTCATGCTCTGTCTCTCTCTGTTTCAAAAATACATAAACGTTTAAAAAAAAATTTTTTTTTAAATAAAAACAAATTGTTTTTAAACCTGGTCAACATTACCCTTCAAAATATGTGTTATAAGAAAATTAAGTAACCACTAAACCCATTTGTGCTTTCACACATATTTTTGGTTCAGACGAAGTTAAAATAGCGTGGTGCCACAGTAATCCACCTTCCACAAACTATGGAATTAGCAGTTGGTGTTCAGGGTCATAGGTATAGTGCAAAAATCGAGAGGTAGATATTCAGGTTTGGAAGGTGCAAGTTTCAGAAAGGAACCTCATTGTTGGAAGCCTATTAAAATATCGTTCATGTAAGAGACCAGTTGAATTCCGTTCAACGTTGTCTGAAATATCTGCTATCTACCTAAGGCCTAAGGAGAAGTTTGTGACGATGGATGAACATGTGCTGGGAATAAACGCCTGAGTCCAGGCCTGTCTCAGCCTCTACCTGTACCCTGGCCTTAGGGAATTCTGTTCCCTACTATGGACCTTAGTTTCCTCTCCTCCAGAATAAGATGATGCCCTCCACCCACGGGAATGCTGAGATGCACAAAACTTAGAGGGCAGAAGGTCCAAAGGGGTCCCCACCACCTACTCACCAAGTGACCTTAAGTTACTCAACTCCTTTGGGCATCACTTTACCTATTTGTGAAAACCCTGCCTCAAGGAATGGCTGTGATGGCTAAAACGCCTGGCACACAGAAAGCAGTCAGTAAATTTTAAGATCACTCTTAATAGCTTAATACCGGATGGCTCACTCATTAGCCCAATAAAACAGGAGAAAGAATTTGGGTGTGAGTGCTTCCTTCTGGAAAAAAAAGAGAGACCTCTTATGAATTAAGAACTCATGCTACATGTTATACTTTTCTGGATCCTTTTGAGACTTAGTAACATTTTGGGAAGCATCTTGCACCATCCATCTGTCCAACATTTGTGCTCTGGAATATCTTTCCTCTAACAGCTTGGCCGACTCTGTTTTGCATGTATGCTGTGCTGCTATCCCTGGTCTATCTATTCTGAGCATGTTATTAACCTGAGCTTGTATGTAGCAGTATAAATTCTGCTAAGAGCCAACGTTGTCTTCATTTCTGAGCATCAGTGCAGAAATCTGCTTGCTTGGTTTCTTTATGCTCTCTTTGCAGACCCCGAGGGTGTTAATAACAAGTCACATACCATCTATTTTTCTTATTATTTTCAGATAACTGCGGTTTAAATGATAAGTTTAATGCATGCATATTATTTTAAAATATGAACAGTATAGAAGCCTTTTAGTTAAAAAAAAAAAAAAAAAGGTATCTTTTCTTTGTTTCCCACACCCTGCTTCCTGGTAATACTCCCCGTATATTAGCAGTATTTTATACACCCTTCCAGAAATGTATCCTTTCCTTCCTTCCTTTCTATCCCTTCCTCCCTTTCTATTCTACATAATTGTCTTTAGTTTACGCAAGTAACATTATAGAGTTCTTTCTCACCTTCCTTCCTATCTGTATTTTATATCATTGTGTTTATCTTACCAAAATAGAACCATGCGCAAATGGAACTGTTCAGACCCTATATCTCGGACATTTTTCCATAGCAATACCTATTGATCTGCCTCATTCTTTTAAATGACTCTGGTATTATATTAATGTAATGTACCCTTTAACCACTCCTTGTTGATGGGAATCTTAGTTTTTTCCAAGCTTTTGCTCTTATAACATATTTGTAACAAATATCTCTGGACATATATCTTTGCACACTTGAGGGACTTTATCTGTAAAATAAGTTCTCAGGAGTTTTAAAACGCAGAATAGCATCCTCCTATATGTTCACGAAGCCATAAGCTTGTCACTGCTGATGCCAGACCTCCAAAAAGAGCTCCTTCCATGAAGTAGCTGTCTTATGGGACAACATAGGTACAATCAATACCTCGAAAGGTATCATTAATCTTTATTGTGAAGATAGGTAATAACATAGCAAAGTTCTTAACAAATATCTGACATAGCATGGTTAACTTAAATGGAGGCTATCAGTCATATTGCCTTTATCCTTGTGAACAACCAGTCAAGAATTTATCCCCAAGGCCTTAGGCTAAATATAACTAGACTCAATGGGTTGGTACAATATTAGTAAATTTTAGATGGCACTGTTTTTAGGATACTTGGGCCCTTATTTAAGAGGAATGTCTGGTAGAACAGGAAAGTCCTTTTTAGGTAGTAAAGGGAAACCTACAAAGCATTATGGTTCAATATTAGAAATTTTCTCTGACTAGTTCTCCAAGAAACCTTGATATTTTCAACAACAAAAATCAATCCATAGCTGATAGGTGTTATTCTGAACACTGGGAGAAAAGGAATTGCCAATTTAGAAAAAGTAGTGTTGGTTTTAAGCTTAGCAAGTCACGAGAACATGATTTGAAGGAACCCTGATCCAGGGACTCATTCATTCATTCATTCATTCATTCAACAAATCAACATTTGTACCCTATTAGGTACCAGGCAGTGTTCTAGGTTACAGAGGATGCAGTGTGAACCAAACAGACACGGGGCCTGAAATTCAGTAGCCGTGTGATCTTGGACAAACCCCTTGCCCTTCTTGGGCTTTACCTTCCACATCTTTAAAATAAACTGACTGACCTACATTATCTCACAGCTGTGCTACCAAATTCTGACCAATGGGTACTTGATTAGTTTTCTCGGGCTGCCATAACACATTACCAGAAAAATTGTACTTTAGCACAATAGGAATTTATCCTCTCACAGCTCAGGAAGCTAGAAGTCTGAAATAAGGGTGTCAGCAGAACCATGCTCTCTCTGAAGACTCTACAAAGGGACCCTTCCTTGCCTCTTCTGGGCTTCTGTTGTTGACAGAAATCCTTGGTGTTCCTGGACTTGTGGCTGTGTCCGTCACTCCAATCTCTAACTCCATAGTCACATGGTATCCTCTCTGAGGGTCTGTCTTGTGTCTCTGTTCTCTCTTACAAGGACAACAGTCATTGGAGTAGCCCCACCACCACCCTGCCCCACTAATCCAATATGACTCATCTGTAACTTTGCCATTCTACCTGCAAAGACCCATTTCCAAATAAGGTCACATTCTAAGGTTCGGGGTGGATGTGAGGTTTGGGGGGAAACTATTCAGCAATTTCCTTTTACTTCTACCAAGGATACAGACTGTTAGAGCAATGTCCACCAGCAGATACTGAGCTGGACCGGTCATGCATCCTAAAGCGGTTGTGCAGAGGGGGGCCCTCTAAGAGAAAGAGGCAGGGAAGACATCTGAGTATCAAGGCCAGTAGCAAAGGAAGGGAGCATGTTTAAAGGAATCAGAGAGACTGTGCCTTGCAGACAGTGCAACAGGATGCACACAGCCAGACTGAACACCCAGGATATTCCAGGCAATACGCAGTTCTGTGCAACAGCAATCTTGTGCTGGGAATGACAGAGTGAAGAGCAAGATATCCAGAAGCTTTTCTTTCGGTTGTAAGCAGGGAAACTTTACAATACTGCTATCGTCATGATGACTTTTAATTGATTATGGGTTTCTTTGGGGCAGTTCTGAGTCATTTCATCTCTTCTAGTTGAGCACCAAAAAACCTGAAGCATTTGGAAGGGTGTCCCACATGCAGGGAGCCCGACAGCTAGGTTTGCCAGGCAGGAGTCAAGAGCTTGAGTTCTGGAGGCGACTCGAGGATGTCTCCCATCGCATTGGCTGTTCATTAGTTCATTTTTCAGCACTCAAGCTCTGTTGTCTATAAATTTGAGGTAATAGCAGCACCTTCTCAGCATCTTCTCTAGGATTGCGGCAAGGAGGAAATGTTGTATGGGAAATAATTCATGTGTAACATTAAACACAGTGCGAGGAGCATGAAACTGTGCTTAATAAACGTTCATTGTTATTAAAATATCTATTAATTTCTCCCCGTGCTAGAAGATCTTTCCTAACAAAGGTAGAAATATGTTGTTATTTCTCTCATATTAAAAAGGGGGGGGGGCTTTCTCGACTCTGTTCTCCTCTGACACCCTCCCTTTACAGCAAAATCTTGCAAAAGACTTGCTTATCCTCTGTCTCCAATTCCTCTCTTCCCATTTTACAAACAGGCCTTCACCCTCTCCCAGCCCCTCCACTGACATTGTTCCCAGTTGCTATGACCCCCATGACCTAGATGCTGTTAAGTCCAGCAGCCAATGCTCAGTCTTCATCCTGTAGGACGGTCAGCAGCTTGTGACCATTGACCTTGCTCTCCTTCTTGAAATATTTTCTCACTGGGGTTCCTGGGTTCTCTTCCTACTTCCTTTCTTCCTACATCAAAGTCCCTCTAAGTCTTCCTCAATCTTCTCTCTTTTATCTATACTCTCCCTAAGTCTCACCTAGCTGTATGGCTTTAAACGTTATCTATCCCTGATGGATCACAAACTTGGATGTCCAGCCCAGCCATCTCCATTTGGCTCTCAAATAGACATCTCACACTTCACACGTTCAAAATCAGGGCGCTTGGGTGGCTCAGTCGGTTAAGCATCGGACTTCCACTTAGGTCATGATATCACAGCTCATGAGTTCAAACACCACATCTGGCTCTGTGCTGACAGCTCAGAGCCTGGAGCCTGCTTCAGAGTCTCTCTGCCCACGCTGACAAAGCAATGACCTCTAAGGTCCACAGTCAGTGTTTCAAAGAGGCAGCAGCATCAGACTCTGCCGGAAGGCTTGTGAGAAAACATGGACTGCTGGAACCCCCTCACAGAGCTCTTGGCTATGCAAGGCTGGGTCAGGGCCCGGGAATTTGCATCTCTAATAAGCCTCCACTTGACACTGAAGCTAGGCCGGGACCCAACCCTTACCAGATCTGGCCCCACAGCCTCTCAGACAGTATTGACTGCTGCTTTTCTCTTACTCAGTCTGTTCCAGGCCAACTGGCCTCCTTGTCCCTGAAATAGGCAGGGAGCCCCCTCATTCAAGGATTTTCATTCCTGCTGTTTCATCCATCGGGATGCCCCACCCCATCCCTCTCAAGTCCTTCTTAGATGCCACCTTATCAGTGAGGCTCTCCTGACCACCTTATTGAAAAGTGCTACTCTGCTCCCCCTCAGGATCCCTCTTCCCTGCTTAATTTTTCCATAGTTCTGAACATCCAGCATCTATATGCACATACGTGTATGTATATTTTCTGCCTCCCCAACGGATACGTTAAAGTGTAACGAGCAAAAGGATTTTGTTTGGTTCCCTGGTGTGTCCGCAGTGTCTAGAACCATGGCTCACACAGTAGGTCTCAATAAATATAATCAGAAAGACTGAAGAAAACCCAGGAAGGAAGCGAGACAAGAGTGCCTGCAGTTCTGTTGATGGACACGAGAGGCCGCTGTTGGGTCGCAGGAGGGACAGGAAGGCCAGCAGCTGCCCCTCCTCCCACAGCCCGCCCTTCTAATAACAGAGTCCTGAGTGGGAGACAGCAGACAGGCACCTGGGTGGCCAAGCAGGCCCAGCTGAGACATGGAAACATTATTATCTCCTAAACCCGCGTGCCCAACACCAAGGCAGGCCGCTCCTGGAGATCAGCTGCAACCCGTCCCCAGTAAGCTTTTGGAAGGGAAAACATCAGGGTGTGTGCATTTCCACAAGCCCCCAGTGGGGGTTGATAGTCACCAGCTCCTGGGGAAGGGCTGAGGGAGGGACTTTAGTCTGGTCTGGGTAGACACAGCCCAGGGTGGGAATTAGATCGAGTGGGGTAGTCACTCCAAGTTCAAGCCCAGACACCAAATTTCCAAGAATTCCAGAGAGGTTAAGTGAGGAGCCTAGCTTGAATACATCCCTTTCTTTCTAAATCTGGGATGTTCCAGGGCCCCCTCTTTCCTCATTCCTCATTAATGTAGCCATCTATCTTTCCACGTGCACCTACAGACACCTGAAGGCTCCAAGAGAATCCATTTTCATTCTCTACGACTCAGTAGATTAAAGCTCTGGGTTTGGGAATTAAAAACAAACCAATCCAAAAAAAAGGCCTCTTGTCCCACCTCTAGCTGTGTGACTCATCTTACCTGCCAAGAGTGGTCAGCATGTCTGTGTTCCCTACCTTGAGGGTGGATTGTGCTGATGAAATCCTGTGAAAGCTCCTTGTAAACCATCCGCATGTCAGGTCGGGTTTTCTGACGCTGGTGGGACTGACTTCTTAGCTTTCACAAATGGCACTTGAGAACAGCCAGGATTTATCAGAAGACCCACCCATCTGTAGAATTCAAGGAAGCCACAGTTTGATTTGTGTACCGTTTAAGAATAACATGAATCAGGGGCACCTGGGTGCCTCAGTCGGTTAAGCATCCGACTCTTGGTTTCAGCTCAGGTCATGATCTCAGGTCTTTGTGGGTTTGAGCCCCACATCAGGCTCTGTGCTGGCAGCATGGAGCCTGCTTGGGATTGATTCTCTCTCTCTCTCTCTCTCTCTCTCTCTCTCTCTCTCTCTCTCTCTCTCTCTCTCTCTCCTCTCTCTCTCTCTCTGTGCCCCTCCTCCACTCACACTGTCTCTGTCTCTCTCAAAATAAATAAAATAAACAAATTTTTAAAAAAGAATAACATGAATTAAAATAATGGCTAAAATTATGGAGCCTTTGCTATGGGCCTATAAATTCATTTCATACTTACTTTCATTTCATCCTTATAACACATCTCTGAGATGAGGGCTATTCTAATCCCTCCAGTCTAGGTAAAAAAGCTAAGGCTCAGAGAAGTTAAGTAACTTGCCCCAAGTAACAGGCTAATAAATGAAATTTGGACCCAGGCAGTCTGCCCTCTTCCCCCTCCTCCTGCACTAAAGCCTGTTGAGTAAGCTAGAGGGATAGTGAAATCTGGCTCCTTCCTAAAATGGTAGCATTAGGTAGGGGCCCAACCTTGGGCCTTAGGGTCAGACAGACCTGGTGTGTTCCCAGCTTTGCTGCCCCTGAGCTGTATAAACTTGGGCAAATGATTTATCTTCTCTCAGCTGTTGTTTCTTCCTGTGTAAAATGAAGATAATATTTCCCTTGCAGGGTTCTTGTAAGGACTAAATGAGATAATACATAATATACCAAGCCAGCTCCTGTCAGAGTAGATGTCCATTTAATATTAACAGTCCACCCTGATTACTCATTAAAGATGGGGGGGAAAAAACCCAAAGCACTGAGAAGCTAAATCTTATTTGACATTGTCCAACGTGTTCTCTTAGACTTTGTGGTCAGTCCTTGGGCCATGTCCAGATAAAATTTATCTTTGCTGTAGTTGGTAGTCTTGACTACTTTTCTTGACTACTTTTCTCAGCTCTCTCTTAGGCAATTTCTGATGCCCCCAGGGTGGGACCCTAGGAGTGGATTCCAGCAGAAACCTTTGCCCAGTCACCCTCCGTTCTTACTGGACCTCCCTCCCTGTCCCCTTTCCAGAAATCAAAGAGAAGAAATGGGACTAGGAGAGGTTTAAAGCACCCTTGGTCACCAAGAGAATTAAAGTGAGGAGAAGGGACAGTGTGGAGGGAGACCACTGGCTTGAGTCACAACTGCACTCCAATCAAATGCCTCTTAGCTCTAAGGCACCTACTTAGGCAAGCTTAGTGACAAAGTCTAGAACCCCATCTGGTATTAGAGTTGCACAGGCCCTTGGAGATTATTTCATTTTCAGCCAAGCTTCATGCTTGGTAGATGAGGCGTCACAGGATGATTAACTTGCCTGGAGTCTCACGTTAGTAGAGCCGCCCCAGCACCCCAGCCTCTTTGCCTTGTACCACATTGACTCCCATGACCTCACCATTCTCTCCAGCATGGTCAAGGCAGCAGAGGTGGACTTAACCCTCCCGTTGCAGTCTTCTCCTCAGCACTTAAGCCCCAGAGCCTGTTTTGCTGCTTCCTGGCTGCGAGGAGCCTCACACTAAAGTAAACTCCTCAGGTAAAAACCCATGTCCTGAAGCTTCCCCTCTATCCATTTCTCTACCACAACTTACCTTTCCTACATCCCAGCCACCTATAAAATTTTAAAGGAAAATCTGATGTGTAATAAATTCCACCATGTTTATGACTGATAATGAACGCAAATGGTTCTATGGATATTTTTAAATGATCTGCGGAAGAATGAAACTTCTACCTAAAGGGATAAGGCCCTTATGGTTCAATTAAGGAAATTCTGATGCAGACAGTTCCCCCCCCCCCCCCCCCCCCCGCCCAACCAGCATATCTCCAGCTGTCCAGAGGAGACAGCCACCAGCCTTACCCCCATGTGATAATCACCTTGAGTTAGAGGCCCGTGTGGTTTCAAGCAATAGCCTGATAATGATCTGGTCTCTTTTCTGGATCTAAGAAATTCCGTGGTCTTATTGTACCAAATTTAAAGTCATTAATCTCCATTTCCTTGGAGCAGTCTTTTAACCCACCTATCCTTTTCACCAGGTGCCTGCAGTCAGAGTCGGAATGAAAGTGGGGAGTTGGTCCCAGCTGTTCAGTGACGTAGCAACTCCAGAAGCAATTAAAACCACCCCTTCCTGAAAATCTTAAGTACCCAATCCCAAATGCCTCACTTCCACAGGACTTTACCTCTTTCCTAAAATGCTTCCTGAGATCAATAGAAGTATTAATTGTTAATAGGAATGGTGGTGCTGCCGGCTGTAGTAGATTCTTCTTTGTGTCATGATGATTCATTTACGGTGGTCCTGAGGCATGGGGAGAACCAAGAGGCCAAGAGCTGGGATGACCACACATCCCTGTTTCTGCCTCTGTCCTAGCATAATTATTAACGCTCACTTTCAAAGGTGTTCTGGCCTGGGCAATAAACTCTTAAAGAACATGGGTTTGGGAGTGAGTTTGACCTAGATTCAAACCACAGCATATTTCTTAGTAGCTGAGCGACTTTGGGCAATTTACTTAAAGTCCATGAGCGTCAGTTTCCAAATGTGCTGAAAGAGGATACTATTAGCCCCTGGTTCATAGGGTCATTTGGAAGGACTGGTCTTGCATAGTGCCAAGAACATAGTGAGTGCAACATGCGTTAGCTCTGTTTCTAGAATTCTAAAACGTCCATGTGCGTCCTCCTCATTTGTGGACTCACCTCAGAGAGGATATAGACTCCTCTAAGGAATATTTTGCACTGAAAAAAACTTGTAACCAGAGACACCAGCAGTCAAATCCCAGCGGGGCTACTTCTAGCTCTGTGACCCTGGGCAATTCAAATGAGCTTTTGGAGCCTCGCCTAACTCATCAGTGCCACCGGGCTGAAATTCTCAGCGTTGTTGTGAGGAGAAAATGAGATAAAGTGTTGGAAAGGACGGTGCCCTGTGTATGAACTCAAGAAATGCTGTTTCTTATTATTACACTGGGGGCAAGTGAGGCACAAGGAGGTGGGAATACCTCCCCAGGTACACAGTTACGGGTCACCAGTGAAAGACAGAGCAGATCAGCCCAGCGGGCTTTCCACCTTCTCTTAAGGTCTCTGAGCACAACACCCTCCTTTCTCCTGGGGTGTCTGGTGACCCAAGCCATAGCATCATTTCCAACTCAATATCAATCCTTCTCAAGCCCTCCCCACCTTTATCATGGAGACTAGAAAAGTGTCCAGAAAACCCTGGCCCTGGGGTTTCTGGATTAGAGTCAAATTTCAGGCTTGTGGAATTGATGTCAACTGATTGGCTGCAGGAAAGTGGGCAGATGACTCCACCCAGCTGAGTGCAACGTCCTCGCGTGCAGGAAGAAAATGACCACCTTGCAGGGTGAGTGACAAACCCAAGTCATCCTGATTCCCAAGGCCATGCTTTTAACGCCAACCACCTCAAGTTCAGGAGCTGATCAGGCCCATGGCCTTTTGGGGGATGGTTAAGATGGTGGCAGGTAGTAAGAATAGAAACTAAATTTGAGGTGTCTGAGAGTGACTTCCAAAGTTTGGGATTTGGGCAAAGGTATGAGATACGATGCTACCTCACGAGGGTGCAGGTTTTATTCAAAATAGCCCACAAAGCATTTGGCTTTTTGTTTTCCATACCCATCAGCCTCTATCCCACACTATAGTCTGCAGGCCAAATCCAGCCCGCGGCCTATTTTGTAAACAGAGTTTTATTGGAACATAGCCTCACGCATTTGTTGATGTACTGCTTGTGGCCGCTTGCTGGATACTAGAGCAGAGTTGAGTAGTCGCAGCTGAGACCACATAGACCACAAAGGCTAAAATATTTTCTATGTGACCCTTCAAAGAAAGTTTGCAATCCTGCCATAGAGTAAATACCATTTCCATTTTAATAACGTAATTACACTAATACCTGAGACTATTGTGTGCTTGCTCTGTGCCAAGTACTGCTCTGAGGACCTTGTACATACTATCTAATTTAATACTTGCAACAATCCCATGGTCCACACATACTACTATTCCCATTTTATGAGTGAGGAAACTGAGGCAGAAGGCGGTTAAGTAACTTGCTCAAGGCTGTGTAGCTGGTAAATGGCACAGTGGGGATTTGAACCCTTAGAAACTTTCACACCTACTTTCTTTCCTGATCAATTTAGCCACTCACACTCATGATATGAGAGACAATGTGACTTGGTCCGCAAACACACTTAAAAACATCCTCTTCCCTGGTAAGAAAGCTATTCCCTTTTAAGCTCTCATTTTAAAATTCTCATTAACATTATGAATCTCCCTTTCAACAGAGAGAGTGGGTGGTCTCTTCACATACCTTGCTAAAATTTAACAATATTGCTTCGTTTCGTGGCACTTGTTTTTACAGTCACCTTCTATTTGTGGCCAACGATCCTTGCTCTCCCTTCACAGCACTTTCCTTTCAAAATAAATTTGTTTAGGAATAAAAAATAAAGTCCATTCAGCTATTAAAGAAACCATGTTAATAAAGGTGCAGGTGGCATGCAAATATGACAAAATCATGACAACAGCACAGAAATGAATGACAGTGCAGAGCACTGGCCCAGGACTCAGGCAGCCTGGCCCCAGTTCCAGCCAGCAGCAGCTTGATATGTGGCTGTGGACACATCAGGGCCCCCTCCCCTCCACCCCGGGCCTGGGGTTCCTTATCTACTGAGTGAGGGAGTTGACTTAAATTACCTCTAACATTCTATGGCATTCCAGTTTATTCTTCCCGGCTTGGAATTTACCGTACTTTCACAGAGCCAAGATTAAATTAGACTTAAATTAGATCCATCCTTTCAAACCCTGTAAACACAAAGGACTCGATGGCACTCCTGCGTCTTTCGCTCTTAGAGTGAGCCTATTAATCCCCATCTAGATTCCTGCAGGAAAAGGTGAGGAGACAAATGCATATGGTGCAGGATTCAATTTGTGCTCTGGCCTCAAAATTAAACAGGTCCAGGTTGGTCCAGGGCATTTACCAAGAGAAAGAGAAGATCCTTGACATTTTCTTGTCTGTAGTTATTCCTCCCCCTGGGCCCAGCAGGCCGGGCCTGATGGGGTTTCTCTCCCTCTGGACAGGCCTGTGTCTGTTTACCCAGAGACACCTGTGGTCATAAGCTCACGAGGGCTGGAAGGAAAAGAGAAGGATTTTTATTAGAAAATACACAATGCAGCACTTCAAGTGGGCTCCAAGCCTAAATGAAAAATAACCTGACCAGGAGTGGCTAGACTGGAAAGACTGTTCTTAACTCTAAGAAGACTTCAGAGTGCCAGGCAGTCAGGATGGCCCTGGTACTTTAACCTATCTGCAGTACACTGTGCTAAAAATCTGCTGTATTTAGTTCTTTAACCCCCACATCAATCCTGAGAGGCAGGGGTTCTTAGCACCAGCATCATTTATCATGAATCGTATTATAATTTAGTGTATGGACGAAGAAATTAAGACTCTGAAAGTCCCCTCCAATTTCAATGCAATCCTAATCAGTAAAGGTATTTGCTTCCTATTTTATATGTAAGGAGCCTGAGGGGCGCCTGGGTGGCTCAGTCCGTTAAGCATCCAACTTCGGCTCAGGTCATGATTTCACAGTTCGTGGGTTCGAGCCCCGCGTCGGGCTTTGTACTGACAGCTCAGAGCCTGGAGCCTGCTTCTGATTCTGTGTCTCCCTCTCTCCCTGCCACCCCCACCCCCACCCCCACCCTGCCTGTGCTCTGTTGCTCTCTCTCTCAAAAATAAATACATGTTAAAAAACATTGTATGTAAGGAACCTGAACTTCTGGGAGATTAATTCACTCAGTTAGTAAGTGACAGAGCCAGGATTTGACCCAAGTCTAACTCCACAAGTCTTATTCCTGTGCTTCTTCTCATGCAGGCCTCAGGAAAACTCTGCCTTTTTGCCTTCTAGCACTTAGAAGGGGAAAGGGAGAAAGAGAGAAGCAGGCAGGCAGATTCCAGGGAGATGACAGCAAGAGGAGTCAAGAGGAATTGCCCCCCTCCCACCCCCGTCCATCTTTATAAGGACACAGACCCCACTCAACAACACTGTTGTTTTCCATTCCTCATTGGGTATCCTACATGGTCAATACAATGCACATTACCCCCGGCCGTTCATGTAGATTTGAGACCTTCCGCCAGCCCTTCCCAATGACAGCTGATGGAGCTATCTCCAAAAGCCACCTGGGTGCCTCCCACTGGTGCCAGCAGGGAGCAGGTTAAGAGCCACGTTGTCTGTATGCAGTCTGTGCAGCTCAAGGTGTCTGACAGGCCAGAGCCTCCATTTTCAAGGAGCCGCCATCAGTAGCAGTCGTCGCTGCCTGCGCTCCACCCAGAGCCCCTCGTATCCCTTTTACCATTTCTGTGATCCCTCAGCCAACTTCCAGTGACTCACCCCCATGGCTTACTCCAGAGGCCTTTCCTTGGGCTGCTGGATGTGCTCTGCCCTGGCTCTCAGAGCACCGGAAGTGCCTGAGAGCCAACAACTGACTAGGGCAGGAGCATGAAAACCCGGCTCTCTTGCCTCAAATCAGGGCCAACTGTAAGGTGTAATCTACACTCCAGGGATCCCCACAGATGAGACTGGGATGGAGTCTGAAATCACACTTTTGTTTGGTCCCTTCTCATCCCATCCTGCTACCCTGCCTCTCACCAGATTCTTTTTCAGAGCACTCTCAGTTCTCTTTTCCTTCCAGATTCATGGTACAATCAGACCTCCCTTCCCCCTCAATATTAGGCAGGGTCATATGACTTGATTGGAAGCACGAGCAGTGTATTTAAGAGCTGACATTCTACTTTCCATGCCCTCTTGCCCTATAAGGTGAGCCCCGAAGCTTCATGTTGAGATGGTGGTTACTCCATCAGCCCGGGGTACTTGAAAGGTTATGAGAGCAGAGCCCTCTGTCAATCCAAAATGGGCATGCAGGCTATACAGGATGTAACCTGTTGTCCTAAGCCATCGGGATTCAGTGGATGTATTCATTTTCTAGGGCTACTGTACCCAACTATCTATGCAAACCAGTGGCTTTACACCAGAAACGTATGGTCTCACAGCTCTGGAGATTAGAGTCCAAGATCAAGATGTCAGGATGTGAGCAAGGTTTGGTCCCTTCTGAGAGCTGTGAAGGAGAATTTGTTCCATGTTTCTCTGCTACACTCTGGTGACTTACTACCAATCTTTGGCATTCCTCACCTTGTAGAAGCGTCACCCTGGTCTCTGCCCTCATCTTCACCTGGCATCCTTCTGGTGTTCATGTCTGTGTCCAAATTTCCCCCTTTTATTTTATTTTTCTTAATTTGAGAGAGAAAGAGAGAGAGAAGGAAGGGCAGAGGAAGAGAGAGAGAGAATCCCGAGCAGGCTCTACGCTCAGCACAGAGCTTGACATGGGGCTCAATCCCACGACCCTGGGATCATGACCTGAGCCGATATCAAGAAATAGAGGATCAACTAACTGAGCCACCCAGGCACCCCTCCCCCTTTCAATATGGACACCAGTCATATTTGATTAGGGCCTACACTAATGACCTCATTTTAACTCATTATATATGTGATGTTCCTACATTTAAAAAAAAATGTAATGTTTATTTATCTTTGAGAGAGAGACACAGAGACAGAGCACAAGTGGGGGAGGGGCAGAGAGACAGGGAGACACAGAATTTGAAGCAGGCTCAGGCTCTGAGCTGTTACCACAGAGCCCAACACGGGGCTCAAACTCACAAGCCATAAAATCATGACCTGAGCCTAAGTCAGACGTTTAATGGGCTGAGCCACCCAGGTGCCCCGTAATATTCCTACTTCCAAATAAGGTTACATTTTGAGGTACTGGGATTAGGGCTTCCACATATGAATTTGGAGGGACACAATTGAATCCATCACAATGGCTGTTTATTACAATACCTTCTGAGCCTAAACCGACCAGTACAGGGATTGTCCTTCTCATGCTGCTTTTTAACCCCCTATTTTCACTTTATGAGGTTAAATAATTTGCCCATGGTCACAAAACCAAGAAGAGAGAGAACTGGAATTCTAATCCAAGTGTTTCTGATTGAATAGATTATGCTTTCAACTACTTTCCAGAGGTAACAGCCAGCTTGCTTTGAAGTTCACCATGGTCCCTGCCACTCCCTATTAATTCCAGACACTGAGGGTAAGTACTGTTTGTCTTAGGCTTGTCCTGTTGATTTCCCTAAACACAGCCCAATTTACTTATTTATATTATTCATTTTCCCCTGTGGGCATCGCATATGCAATCTTGCACTGTGCTGTGGTTCCTTGATAATGAAGATTAATAGGTAATTCGTGCCCTTTTAATTCACCTTCTAGGTCACGAAACCCCCTGCAGTCACTAAGATAATCTGTGCCCCTCTTATCTTGTCTACACTTGTTCCTCACTCTCAGCTCCCACTTTTGGAGCACGAGACTCATGGACTAGGTCCCCATCACCCATCTTGTACCTGTTTTCTGCCAAGCAATTTTCCCTCAAAGGAATAAGCAGAGAATAAAAAAATATTTGATCAATTAAAGCCAGGGGATTGTCAGGAAATGGCCGCTCCTCCTGTGTACGTCCTTTATAAAAGAATCTCCTCATTACAAGAGATTCAATCAAAGAGCAACTTTCTCCCATTCCTGATGTTCGCAGCCACCAATGCAGAGAAAAGAAACCTCGCTTTGTAAAGCTTGTGCCAGGCAGTGAATCACAGAAGCTCTTCAATCACTTATTGCTTTTCCTCTCTTGCAATTCCTATTGAGCATGAAGGCTTTTTTATCCCACACCGAGGGGCTTTATTGTGTGTGCTACTCCTCATTAGTTTGATCACAGAGGGCAGATCTAAGACGTGATTCAAGTAAATGAAAGGTTCTCCAGAAGCTTTCCAGGTAGAGGCATTCTTTTCTAAACCCTCATTCGTGCCTTTGAATTCATTAGCTTCGAGCACACAGCATCTCCAGAGAGGCACATATACTGAGTATATACACCCCGGAGAGCCCGACTCTGTAGACTGGCACCCAGTCACCTTCTCCCAACCTCAGTCGATGAAACACACATTGTGTTTACTCCAATTTTCTCATTAATTTTGCTGGCTGCCTGACAGCCGCCACCTCCCCAGATTTGATTTCTGGAATTAGACTGATCTTAATGCTGCAAGAGAGCAGCAAACCCAACGACTTCCTTCCAGGCAAAATTCCCCATCCCCATTTTGCAGATTAAGGCAACTGAAGCTTTATGGGGAAACACCTCTCTGAACTGGTAAATACTGGAAAGACTTGCCTTCATGTGTAGGTCAAGTGCTTTGCCTAATCAGAAAGAACACCTCACCCAAATATCTCTCGGCCTGCCTGCCACTGTGCTGCAGTGTCCAGAATTGGGCCAGGATTTAGATGAGGTATTTGAAAATGCAGCATTTACCCGGAAAGATCGCTGTAATAAGCCATTAATGCTTTAGTGCAAATGAGTTTGATCAAATTGACTTTAGCCACCTGACAGGGTCAGGAGGGACACAAAGAGATAAATTCTAGTGAGAGAAAGGTATTCAAGAAAGGCAGTAAGGCAGGGGTATTAACAGGCCTAGGACCCCACCACCATCAAAAGGACACTGGGCATCAGGTGGGAAAATGAAATGGAGAAAGGCCAAGAGAGCATGGGAAAATGAAGCAGACAATGCTTTTTTTCTTTCTTTCCCTTTTTTTTTTTTTTTTTTTTTTTTTTTTTTGAGATACTGTGAGTCTGGGAGGGACAGAGAGGGAGCAAGAGAATCTCAAGCAGGCTCCACACAGTCAGCACAGAGACTGATGCAGGGTTCAAACTCATGAACTATGAGATCATGACCTGAACTGAAACCAAGAGTCAGATGCTTAACCGACTGAGCCACCCAGACGCCCCAAGAGCAGACAACTCTTAATTACCCAACCACCATAGGTGGACTTGAGATGATGGAAACACATTTCTGAACATCCAAGCTGTGTGACCTTGAAGGAGCCCCTTAAAAGTCCCTGACCCCATTGCAACTATCAAAAGTAGACAATAATACTGGCACAAAAACAGACACTCAGATCAATGGAACAGAATAGAGAACCCAAAACTCGACCCACAAATGTATGGTCAACTAATCTTTGACAAAGCAGGAAAGAGTATCCAATGGAATAAAAACAGTCTCTTCAGAAAGTGGTGCTGGGAAAACTGGACAGCGACATGCAGAAAAATGAACCTGGACCACTTTTTTACACCATACACAAAATAAACTCAAAATGGATGAAAGACCTAAACATAAGACAGGAAGCTATCAAAATCCTCGAGGAGAAAGCAGGCAAAAACCTCTCTGACCTTGGCCACAGCAACTTCTTACATAACACATCTCTGGAGGCAAGGGAAACAAAAGCAAAAATGAAGTATTGGGACTTCATCAAAATAAAAAGCTTCTGCACAGCAAAGAAAACAATCAGCAAAACTAAAAGGCAACTGACAGAATGTGAGAAGATATTTGCAAATGACATATCAGATAAAGGGTTAGTATCCAAAATCTACAAAGAATTTATCAAACTCAACACCCAAAAAACAAATAATCCAGTGAAGAAATGGGCAAAAGACATGAATAGACACTTCTCCAAAGAAGACATCCAGATGGCCAACCGACCCATGAAAAAATGCTCAACATCACTCATCATCAGGGAAATACAAATCAAAACCACAATGAGGTACCATATTACACCTGTCAGAATGGCTAATATTAACAACTCAGGCAACAACAGATGTTGGCAAGGATGCAGAAAAAGAGGATCTCTTTTACATTGTTGGTGGGAATGCAAGCTGGTGCAGCTACTCTGGAAAACAGTATGGAGGTTCCTCACCAAACTAAAAATAGAACTACCCTGTGACCCAGCAATTGCACTACTAGGTATTTATCCAAAGGATATAGGTATGCTGTTTTAAAGGGACACATGCACCCTAATGTTTATTTTCAGCACTATCAACAATAGCCAAAGTATGGAAAGAGCCCAAATGTCCATCGATGGATGAATGCATAAAGAAGATAAGAAGATGTGGTATACACACACACACACACACACACACACACACACACACACACACACAATGGAGTATTACTTAGCAATCAAAAAGAATGAAATCTTTTTTTGTAACTACATGGATGGAACTACAGGGTATTATGCTAAGCAAAGTTAGTCAGTGAGAGTAAGCAAGTATAATATGACTTCACTCATATGAGGACTTTAAGATGCAAAAATAATAGAAAAACAGGGAGGGGGACAAAACATAAGAGACTCTTAAATATGGAGGACAAGCAGAGGGTTATTGGAGGGATTATGCGAGGGGAGATGGGCTAAATGGGTAAGGGGCACTAAGGAATCCACTCCTGAAATCATTGTTGTGCTATATGCTAACTAAATTGAATGTAAATTTAAAAAACTAAATTAAATTTTTAAAAAGACCCAAAAAAGGGAGACAATAAATGACTTAACTACCGAAAGGCAGAGGGATGAACTAAAAGAACACTAGAGATCCCTTCCTCCAGGAAAGTTTTATGAATCAGAGTGAACTCCAGTCAGTGAAGAAATCCTCTGGTTTAACTCTTCAGAGTTGTAGCATCGTCTTTAGAGTCAGATAGACTTTGTCTCCATTTTGAGCTCTTCTACCACACAACTCAATAGGCAACCTTGGATAAGTCCCTTGGTTGAGTCTCTTTGGGCCTTAAGTTTATCATCTACAAATAAACTGCAAAGCCAGCCTCATCAGGTTGTTGGGAGGTTGTCAATAGAACTATGTATGTGAATCACTTAGTACAGTGCTGGGCACAAAATTGATTCTCAATATAACCATTTAGCAACCATGTGTCATCACCATCATCATCATGCAAAACTCACTAGTGACTCTGTGCCTCCCAGTGGGTGGTAGTTCAGCAGCATCATGGTAAAAGGAATGGGTTTTAGAGTCAGATCATCTTGGTCTCAAATATGGGCTCTAATGGGAACTAGGTATCTGATGTTTGGCAAGCCATTTATTCTTGTCTTCAGTTGTCTCATTTGTGAATGGGATTAATGAAAATGCCTACTTCAAAGATGAGGATTAAGCAAGACAATGCATGCAATTTGCTGAGCACAGTGCCTGGCACATTGTAAAAGTCCAATAAATGGGAGATGCAGACCCAAAACTCCCTTTCTCATCCTCAGCCTTTCTGTATCTCTTTTTGCAACAGATGTGGTTGAGCAGAGAGAATGAAATCCAGTTCTATGGATGATCAGAGTAGATGCAGGGGTCTTGCTCTTCAACCAGAGAAACAAAGAAAACCCCCGTGAGCCACCTGAAGGAGCCAAATCTGGTTTCATCCAGCTCCTGTAGTAGTATTCTGGCTTTTGGGCATCAGTACAGAAAATTAGTTCCCCTGAAGTCCTCCCCTTCACATTGGGGCTGTGGAAGATAAAGAGTGGCTAAAGAGCTCTGAACGATGGCTAATCTTCTAATTAGCACTTCAGAGAGAAGCGATAACAGGAATCCACCCGCAGCAACAAACTCCAGGGAACAGCAGGGTCTGATCAATGTTTTCCTGGAATCCTACTCAGAACCACTGATCTCCTTCTAAGTTTGTGTCTTCTTCCTGCAGTGTTACCTTCCACTCCTCTCTTTCCTTGTCTGCTTCTCTTTCTTGTTCTCTTTCCTGTGGCCCTCTTTCCTTCTGGCCCTCTGAACTCCCCCACCTGACCCCTGATACTTCCATCTCTTTGTCTCATAGCTGCTCTAATATGGGGGTGCATGTGATAATCAGTGTTTGCTGCTTAACTCACAAGACAGTTACTAAATGCTTATGAGTCTCTCTCTTTGCGAATGAAGAGAATAAGATAGTCTCTTTTTCTCAAAGAGTTGGACTAACAAGCAATAGACACGGCGTGCAACTACAATTGCTTCAGAAGTATGCATGGGGTGCTTTTCCAGAAGTATGCATGGGGTTGGTATATGCAGGAAGTGCCAGATTCTGGCTGATGGGACAGAGAAAGCTATTCCAGAGGAGTAGGTACTGGGCCTGAGATATGAGGAATCAGTCTAGGTTTTTAAATCAACTGTAGTTCTTGGTCTCATTCAAACAGCTGTGACTTTGACATGGATTTGTCAAACAAGAACCAATATTCCTAAACTGACTGAATTGTTTTGACAGATGTGTGCCTTCAGTTCTCACCACTATATGTCAGTGACCCGGTAGGAAAAGGAGATGTTCCCCTCCTTTGGGACTTCTTAATCCCAGTGGGTGAATAAGATGGAGATGTGTGGGGAACTGAGCCAATGATGTGATTAGGGAAGTCATTAATAAGGTTCCTTACCCATAATATGCGTAGAATGAGGGCCCTGGGCTTTGTAATCTCTAAGGTTTATTCCTTGTGATTAAATCAAGGTTTTCAAAATAAACCAGTGCCTTCTCTCTCCCATTCCTCTCCAGGGCCAGAGCTAGTGAGTAAGAGAAACATGAACTTGAAAGCCAGACCTCTCCTTACCTTGATCTGTCCTCACTCTTGCAGGATCAATAGTTGGAGAAATTTCTGAGTGACAGCTCACAGAGACAGCTTGTTACACTTAAGCCATTTGGGTTTTGAAGCCTTTTAAGTTTGTCAAAACAATGCCACCCCCTGTTGTGTCTCTGGCATAACAACTGGCTTAAGCAGGGTAACTCTGACTCAACTTCCATGTGACCATGTGAACATATGGGGATTTTTTTTTAATTCTTAAGAAATATGGGGATGTTTTAGTACAGTTTTTCCTCTGATTTAATGCGACACACCTGTAGATCTAGAGGACCCCGCTTATCTTGAAATATTAAGGAATTAGTGAAGCAAAGGAAATTCACTCCCAGGATTTAGAGGAAGTTAAAGAATATCCTATTACCTCTATCGGGGGGGCCCTAAATGTCTAATTCACTGGTGACTTCCCTGGCTTGGCTTAGGGCCTGATATGTAGTGGACACTCAAGAATATTTGTTGGAGGAATCAATGTTTTTAACACCATCTCTATCACCTCCACCCCCATATCATAAAGGGTTTTCCCCATTGGTCCACTCCTGGTAGTATGGCCTTCCATGCAACCTCCTCAGGTTTCTAGGGATCCACTTCCATGTTCTGTCCTCATTTCACCTCTAAGTAGATTTCTATCTTGTAGCTGGATCTGCAATTTATTCTCTTGTCAGCCTTGTGTTCTATGAAGGGCCTCTATGAGCCAAGCTTCCCATTAGTGACTGGAATGCAAAGATAAGAGACCTGTAGGAGATGTCCTTAAAGAGATCCTGGTCTAGTGGAGGAGGCAGGAATATGGACCTCTCAAATCAAGGGTCTTAGCCTGGGCAGAGATGAGTAAAGATAGAAACATGAAAAAGAGGACGACTTCTCAAGGCAGCCCCATCAAAGAATTCAGAGAAATGAGAGAGATCTAGTTTCTGGGATTTGGGGGTTGAGAGTGTGGGTCAGTGAAAGGACTGTGAAAGGAGTGACACTGGACTTGGGTATGTGGGCTGCCTGGTAACAAGCTGGCAGGGCCAGGATCACTCTCAGTTCACCCAAACTCAGCTTCCCACAGAACTGATGGCTTCCTTCATCTGGAGTGAGGGGTCTATCCTTCTATGGACCTCAATTTTTTTTTTAATGTTTAGTTATTTTTGAGACAGAGAGAGAGAGCAAGTGGGGGAGGGCAGACAGAGGGAGACACACAATCTGAAATGGGCTCCAGACTCCGAACTGTCAGCACAGAGCCCCACATGGGGCTCGAACTCACGAACTGTGAGATCATGACCTGAGCCAAAGTCGGACGCTTAACTGACTGAGCCACTCAGGTGCCCCTGGACCTCAATTTCAAGTCTGGGGCAGCTATAAGTGGGTGGCACCCTATGTCTGGACTAAAGGTACCAAACAGCCTGTGTTTTCCTCTACCAGGGTTGTTTTTTGCTCGTTTGCTCCATACATGGGAGAAGTGCAGGGGCCAGTGGGTGCCTCCTGAAGTCAGACCTTCACTATGAGGCCATTAGACTTCTCTCTGTGGGGTATGGCAGCCCTAAGCTTTGTAAGTTTTCCCTTTCCCCAGGGAAGGCTATTCCTTATCCCATGTGTAATTCAACCCAAACCCTGATGCATGAAGGGGCATCAGGTGGCATGGGCCTGGGAAACATGCAGGCATAGGCAGGAAGAGAATCCCAGGGAGAGCAGAACATGAAGTGGAAGAGATGGGGAATACAGTGAAGCAGAAGGGACAGTTGGTGTTGGGAGTCATGAGGAATGGGCCAGCAGGAGGGACTGGAACCTCTTCCCGTAGGGCCTCTGTGATAGACAACTGCCGTTTCTGCTTGCCTGCCTTCTTCCTTTCTTTTGGAGTCCAAGGGTAGCAGTACAGCAATATTTTGGTGGGGGGGGGGATCTGCTTCCCCATAGCATATAATCTGGTGGACCACACACCAGCCAGGAGATAGCTGATCCACACCATCAAAATCTTTCAGGGTTTTAAATCCTGAGCAAAATAATGCAGAGACTGAAAACCATGGCACCAACTCACCAGAAGGAGTCCCCAAGGAGTGAGTCCGTCTCTGCCTGGATCCTGGAGTTGCCTCTGCTGACCCTGTCCAAGGCCTCAGCCTTTCTTTCGGTTCTGTCAGCCTCATAGCCTTCCACTAGCTCTCCTTTGGGCCTGAGTTAGCCTGAGTGAGTCTGAGTCGGTCTGGTGGCTTACAAACAAAAAACTGTAACAGAGAACCTTGAGCACGAGGCCAAGGTAAAAGAATGCCAGCCCAGGGCATGAAGAATGTCAGAATCCATACCTACTGCTGATACAGTGCTGGGAATTTCCCCCATACATTCCTGAAAAGTAGCACAGTTGGAGCATTTTACCTACCATAGAGATACTGAATGTTGCTATTCAGAGAACTGGGGACCTCCCAGACCACCCCTGTCACCTCAGTCTCCTGCTGTGGATGTTCAATTAGAGGGAGATGTGTTGGTGATCAGAGATGGCTTTTTATCTTCCCAGCTCCAAGCTGCTTCTGAAGCTTAAGAAAGAAACCAAAGCTCTACGTACACGTGAATGCACATGCTGAGTGTCCTTGGATGATATTCCGAGAAGGCGTGCAACTTATTTGTCATTTGCAGGCATTGCTCTTGTTGATAAAATTCAAACCCCTGGCATCCTCTAGATCCTGGTAACAACCACACCTCCCTGGAGCTTTGTCTGGGATGAGGCTTGCCCTGACTCTACTCTGTGCTTTTCTGTGTAGGGCCCTGAGGGTGGGAAATTACCTCCTGGGCCCTGGGAGGAGGCCGTTCAGAGCAAAAGCCTATAATTTTCAGGCTCACCTACCTAGTGGCAATGAAGTGTACATTCCCACCCCCTCCTCGGATTTTACTCCCCTGAGTAGAAAGAAGGAAGGAACCACAGTGAGAATTTTCAGGAGCTCCAGAGGTGTTAATCTCAAAATTCTAACGAGGTCTCTAACTCCTTAACATTGTGCATAGTCAGCAACAGGGAAGCTTGTTCCTTACCACAATGGTTTTGGCCATCGGCATAGTTGTCTTGGAGCTTGTTGTCATCTTACCAAACATGCATTCTGTGAGATGCATACTGGGTAAAGAAATTAAATCCGAGTGAGGAAAGACAACACAGGTCTCCTGCTATTAAATATATGGGCTGATTAATGAGGAATCTTTTATCGTCTTAGAATCTCAGAGCCAGAAGCAATTTTAAAGGTCATCTATTTCAAACCTTCCTCTAATCCCCTCAAATTAAAAAACATACACACATAGATATGTGCACACTGAATGCTTCTAGGCACCATGCTAAGTATTTTATATGGATTTGCTCATTAACATACTGGATCCTCACAACAACCCCCTGCAGGAGCCACCATCATTCTCTCCACTGTACAGACTAGGAACCCAAGGCCTAGAAGTTTCCATCATTCACTCCAGGTCATGCAGCAAGCTAGGTGCTTCAGAGATGGTGGCCTGGCAGCTCTTGGCCAAACCTCATTTGCATGTGTGCTTTTAAAGTTTTCAATGGGTTGGGGCGCCTGGGTGGCGCAGTCGGTTAAGCGTCCGACTTCAGCCAGGTCACGATCTCGCGGTCTGTGAGTTCGAGCCCCGCGTCAGGCTCTGGGCTGATGGCTCGGAGCCTGGAGCCTGTTTCCGATTCTGTGTCTCCCTCTCTCTCTGCCCCTCCCCGTTCATGCTCTGTCTCTCTCTGTCCCAAAAATAAAAAAAAAAAAATAAAAAACGTTAAAGTTTTCAATGGGTTGTCAGTAATTGAAAACACCCAGATTTCCATTTTCTCCCTGAGAAGTCAGAGGCCCCAGCCACACTGGGCTTTGTGCACATTTCCATGTGGTGAGTATGAGCTGGAGCTGAGTAGCAGGTGCTCCTTCAGACACTAAACAGATCACATCACAAACTGGCTGCAGCTTTCCAATGGCTGCTAATGACATATGGGGTAGACTCCAAAGTCCTCATCACAGCCCACAGGTCCCACATTCCTGGCCCTCCGTCTGCTGCACCCCATCTTGTCTGTCCCCTGTGCTCCACTGCACTGGGGCTCCCTCCAGGGTTTGGGCTTAAAAAGCTCTCTCCCTCTCAAGCTCTTTGATATTGCTGCTTCCCCCACTGAGAAAGCCGATTCTTCTATGCTTCTCATGTTTGATTTGTGCTGAGTCTTTAGCTTAAATATTACTTCCTCAATCAGATAGGCCTTCCTGACCCCTGTGGTAGGCAGAATAATATCTACTCCCCGCCCCCCACCCCGGCACCCAAAGATGTCCACATCCCAATCCCTGGAGCCCACATGGCCAAAGGGACTTTGCAGGTATGATTAAGGATCTGGAGAGAGGGAGATTATTCTGGATGATCCTGGTGGACTTGATGTAATCATAGCAGGCCTTATAAGAGGGAGGGCCAGAGTCAGAGAGGAGATGTGACAACAGATATAGAGGTTGTCATGATACAAAGATGGGGTCATGAGCCAAGGACTGTGGGTGACCTCTGGAAGCTGGCAAAGGCAAGGAAACAGATTCTCCCCTAGAACCTCCAGGAGGAAAGCTGCCCCAAGACACCTTGACTTTAGCTCAGTGAGACTGATTTCGAGCTTCTGACCTCCATAAGAGAAACATTTGTGTTCTTTTCAACCACTGAGTTTGTACTGATTTATTACAGCAGCAGTAGGAGAATAATACAACCACTTATTCTAAAATACTCCCTTCCCTCTCATCAGTCTCCAGCTTAACCCTTTGTGAGTATCCTTCCATGCACTTACCACAACTTAAAATTATTTTGATTGTTTGCTTAGTTTTCGTCCCCTTGGCTACTAGACTGGGAGTCCCAAGAGAACCGTGTCTGGCACACTGTAGGAGCTCAGCAGATATTTATTGAAAGACAAAATTGGTTATTGAATAATTGGCCTCATTTTCCATCCCAGGTACCTTTATCTGAGCACATTGCAGGTTGAAAATGCCCCTATTTAATGGTAGAATTTAGAATTGAACTCAGCCAGATGCAAGGATTTCTTTGAAGCATAAAAAACAATCAGAGCTTTTAAGGAAATTAGGCAGCAAGCCCAATGATAAAACAGGCAGTGCACCCAAGATAAATTCATTTCCTGTTTCCTACTTCCTTGCTACTCTCAGCATCACCTGGGAACTTGTTAGAAATGCAGGAATGCTGGGGAATATCAGGCCTCTTCCCAGATCTACTGAATTAGAATCTGCACTTTAACAAGATGCCCAGGAAATCCACAGGCATATTAAAGTTTCAGAAATACGGCTCTACATATGTAGTTGTGGGGGACACTCTTCTGAAGAGCATGATACAGATTTGCTGGCCACAGACAGGTACAATAAGCATGGACTACCTTATTACAGCCCAAGTGAGTCCCTGACCCAACAGCCCTTTGCTGCTTCAACCCATCACCTGCTCCCTATGCTGAATCCTCTGACTGCCGACAGTCAGAATCTCTCCACACTCAGCCACCTGCCAAGTCTGTGGACCGAGACAAACAGATGAAGAGTTTTTAGACACTCACAAGTCTAATAAGAACCAGGCTGAATCAGTGGAAGAAGGTTTTTCCTGCCAATGGTGGTCCTAGTGGGGTCTGGCTTTGTTGAATCCTGCCCTGCATTATCCCTCCAGGGAGTCGAAGAAGCTAGAAACTACTGAGAGTCTGTAGACAGTTGGGTCTAGAGTTGGAGACAGTAAAAAGATCAATGGTTGCCAAGAGTTGGCAGGGAGAGAGGAATACAAAGGATTTTTAGGGCAGTGAAATTATCCTGTTTGATATTGTAATGGTGGAAGCATATCATTATACATTTGTGAAAACCCACAGAATGTACAAGAGCAAGAGTGGACCCTAATGTAAACAATGGACTATAGTTAATAACATTGCATCAATACTGACGCATCCAATGTACTACACTAATACAGATGTTAATAATAGGAGAAACTTGTTGAGGGTGGGGGTGGAGATAAGGGGATATATGGGAACTCTACACTTTTCACTCAGTTTTTCTATAAACCTAACACTACTCTAAAAATTAAAGTCTAATAACAGTAACAATAAAAGAGAGAAAAACTGCAGACCACTTTGGTGTAAATCTGGATCAGGCACTTAAAAACTGAGAGCTCTTGAGCAGGTTACTTAATTTCTCAGCCTCAGTTTACGTAGCTATAATATGAAGCTATTAATACCCACCTCATAGGGCTAATGTGAAGAACAAGTTGATGCCTGAAGTGCCTGGTGATGTTCCTGGCATCATGTAGCAAGCATTCAATAAGTATTAAGCTTGGGGGTTGGGGGGGGGGGGGTCAAGATGTGGTTTAATTGTTTTCTGTAAATACTTAAGAAACTATTGAAATGTTATATGTGGAGAAGCTGCTGCTCAATAGTCTTCAAATGGCAGCTACATGCAGAATGGATTGTTATACAGAGAAGTTAGAGGCAGGAAGATAAGTCAGGACATTGTTCCAAGAAGACATGGCAGTAAAGATGGAGGAGAGGTAATGAGGGAGGAGGAGTGGTTCAATGGGGGGAATATAGAGAGGGGCCTTAGGAGGGGAACTGGGTGTCCTGTAGGAAGACTGGAAATGTGAGGACAAGGGAGTCAACACTGGAATCATAAACTGGTCAGAGAACTGGGGGATTACCGAGATTGTTTGCCTCTTCCTCTCTGACTCAGGGCAGTCTTCATGCCCAACTGCAATCAGGATTTTACATCATTTCCCTGCTCCAAGGAAGAAAGTGGATTTTTACACAGAAATTTACCTGCCAGCTGCACTGCTGCCTTGACATTTTAAGTGGTACCTGCCCTTCTGTGTCAGACATTTCCCACAAATAAGAAAGTGACAAGTTTCCCTAATGGGCATTCAGCATTCAATGAAGTGAGAACCCTGCTGGGGGGTGGGGCGGAAATGTGGTGTCTGTAGAAGACAAAGAGAGCATCAGCAACAAATATATTTTGAGCAATTATCTTGGGGCCCTCCCACCCAGTGTCCCCATGCTCAGCCAAGCAACGTCTTCAAGAGGAAGGCTGAGTATATGGGTGCCTTCCCCCCGCCTCCTGCTGAGTCACTGTAGCAAATTGCAGCAGGCAACTAGAGCTGCCTTGCAATCAGCAAGACCAAGCCCCAGGGAGCACAAATATTGGCCCTTTGGATTTGAAAGTAGGTGGAAGAACATATTGGCATCAGACTCGTATAGAAAAAAGAACTGTAAATGTCATGTGGGCCTATTGGCATCCAGTGAGTGAATCCCCTTTTGTGACTTTGCTGCCATGTGCTTTGCTAGGTGTATTCAAGCTTGCTTCTAGTGGCAGAGATTTTGCCACTAACTCAGGGCTACTTGGTTAATTGGAACCTTAGAGCTAACCCACTAACTCAGATGGAGAATTCAAGGCCTGGATGAGAGAAGTGGCTTGCTCTAAGTCACCTGTGAGCTGGAGACTGGCCTTCCTGGGTCTTCTAGAACCCGGTCTTAAACATGTTAGGCATAACATGGTGGTTAAAAGAATGGGTTCTGGGGCCAAACACCAGCCCTGGCCCTGGGTCAATATATCTTTCTTTTAAGTTCCAGTTATCTTGACTAAAAAAATAGGGAAAATAATGGTACCTAACTTATTGGGTTGTAAGGATCAAATGTGAAAATGGGGTTGCCTGGCTGGCTCAGTCAGAGGAACATTTGACTCTTGATCTCAGGGTTGTGAGTTAGAGTCCTACATTGGGTATAAAGATTACTTAAAAATAAAAATCTTTTTGGAGGGCACCTGGGTGGCTCAGTCGGTTAAGCATCAACTTTGGTTTGGATCATGATCTCACAGTTTGTGAGTTCAAGCCCCACGTCGGGCTCTGTGCTGACCGCTCAGAGCCTGGAGCCTGCTTCAGATTCTGTGTCTCCTCCTCTCTCTACCCCTCCCATGCTCATGCTCTGTCTCTCTCTGTCTCTCAATAATAAATAAACGTTAAAAAATTTTTAATAAAAATCTTTAAAAAAAAATGAGAAAATGGATACCAGGTACTTCATACCATAGTTGGCACATAGCTAGTATGCAGTTACTATAGCTACTAAATATAATTAATACTGATTCTTCTTATGTTTACCTACAATCTCTGTTGAATATTAGGGAGTCATATTTATCATCTTTTTGACCACTCATCATATGGTTCTGTGTAGACCCCAGGGTCTCAAAGAGAATCAAGATAGCAATGGAATTCCAAGAAATCATGCTGACAGGAAATTACTCAGGCTGGCCAAGGACCTCCCCTTTTGCCAACCTTTGCAGCCTTCCTACGCAGCCTTTACCACCCATCTCTCTGATTGTGCACAATGCAGTCTTTGAGTTGGGCCAAGATGTCTCCCCCGAGACTTCCATAAGAATACCATTTATCAGCACCTTGGACAGCATACAAATGATTCCTCATCTCCCAGCAATCAGGGAGATGTTAATTCCTTGACGCAATGCCAGATGACAGCTAAGGTATTTGGAAAGAAGGGGTTCAGAAATCTTCCTTCTCTGAGACCAAATTCCCAGGAAAATTGTACAGGCAGGGCATAAAGCAAGCAAACCAAGAATAAAACCTCCCAGATGTAAGACTTTCATTCTCTACTTCCCACAGACAGCCTACTGCTTATTAAAAGTTTGGGATGGAAAAACAAAGTTGGTACCCATTCCAAAGAGAGTGATTGGAACAAAGTAAGCACATTTCATGGGACTGGCTGATATGCCAGCTCCCTCTCTGTGGCATTGTTACAATTATAGCTATTCTTGGGGATGTAATTCATTATGGACCCATTATTCCCAAGAAGCAGAGAAGAGCAAAAATCAAAGGTTTATCATCTGGCTGTGGTGCTTAGAATACAGCAGGCTGCCTGCTGGGTACATCCCGGGTGGCAATCAGAAACCAGAGCCCAGGGACAAATATACATTCCACTGAGCTCCTCCAGCCCGGATAAAATGATGCTATTTGCAACAAGGAAAAAAAAGGCTGCTGGCCCCTCTTTGGCCTTTTGGGCAATTTCCAGCCATCTGGCTAACAGAGGAAGAGCTGCTGCCTTTAAGGGGAGGGGATGGTCACCCTCACTCCCAGAGTTTAAAAAGAGAAGGACTATTACCAGTTGTGGAGTGCCCAATATGCCAGAACTGTGTTAAACACCTTATATGTATGGGAGAAGTATTATTAAGCCCCATTTAGCAGAAGACAAACCTGAAACTGAAAGAGGTTGTTTAGCACTCTTTTAGTGTCAGAAACACAATTCTTACTGGCTTAAGTAAAAAAAAAGGGAAAATATTGGCTCAAGTGACTAAAAAGTCCAGGGGTAAATTGGTCTTCAAGTTCAGCTAGTTAGAACAGCTTAAAGATGTCTATCTCTTACCTTGGTTTTCCTCTGTATTATCGTCATCCCTAGACAGGGTTTTTTTTTCCTGTTTAAAAGACAGAGGTCACAAACTCTTCTTGGCCTCATCCTTCTAGCGTAGCCACTCCAGTACAGAGAGCTTCTGTTCCTTAATAGTTCCAACAAAAGTCCCAGAACTGACGGCCATTGACCTGGCATTGCTCACAAGTTATTTACAAATCAAATTGTCAGGGTGATGGAGTGCCCTGGTTGGCCAGGCCTGATTCAAGGGCCCACAGCTGGAGCTTGAGGAGATCCTGTCCCTCCAATATCACAGAGCAGGGGTGATTCCTTAATAAAATTTGACTTGCAGCATAAAAAGAGGGAAGAAAAGAGGCACCTGGGTGGCTCAGTCGGTTAAGTATCTAACTCTTGATCTCAGCTCAGGTCTTGATCTTCAGATTGTGGGATCCATGCCCAGTGTGCAGCCTGCTTAAAAATAATAATAATGGCCATTGTTAAATGTGCACCAAGTGATTTATACAGACAGTTTCATTCATTCTTCACAACAACCCTGTGAGGTGTGTACTATTAAAGTAGCCGTTTCATCCAGACTTGGAGATATTAAATGTCTGGGCAGATACCTACAGCTAGCAAATGGCAAACCCAGAATTTGACGACAGGTCTGTCTGATTTGAAATTAGTGTTCTTGACCCTATGCAAAAGTCTATAGGAACTTCCATTCTTACTGGAAAATAAGGGAAACTTTCCTTGAGAAGGTAGAATTTGAGTGGTGTATAAGCAAGAAATTTTGGATGTAAATGAAAGAGATCTCATTAATACTGGCTTAAACAGAAATAGAGGATTTTTTTTGGTCTTGTGTAACTGAAAAACCCACAGAGAGATAGAAATGTAGGCACAGACTGGTCCAGGGGTACACGTGATGCCTATAAGACTTACTATCTGTCAGTTGTCTCTTCTGTACGAGCTGTATGAACTTGGGTGTGAGGACTTGAGTGTGACATTCTCCTAACTTAGCAACCCTTTGGGAAAAGAGCATTGTTATTCCAAGAATTCCAACAAAAATTCAAGATCTGAGTCTTATTGGACCATTCAAGCCATGTGCCCATCCAGGTGGTCAGAAATACATTGACTGTCCCTGGAGTCAGGAGAACAGGTGGGTTAGTTTCAGCAGAAACATGTAGCATAGCCTGAACATGGAGAAGAGTGTCATTTATCAGTGTAAAATCAGGTTACTCTTATCAACCGAAGGGTAAGAGATATTAGGTTGACAAGAACAATTGATAGCTGCAATAGGTACCATCGTGCTTAAGAATCCATCCAAAAATGTAACTTAAAATAATCACTATTTATTTAGCACCAGATTCTATGGTTAGCAGTTTGGGCTTGTTCATGCATCTGTGAACAGATGAAGGGTCAACTGGGACTTATTGGTCTCAGCTGAGCCATCATCCCTGTTTCTCAAGGTTTCTCAGCCTCCAGCAGGCTAGCCCAGCCTCATTCACAGGGTGGCAGAAGGTTTCCAAGAGAGACAAAAAGAGTTCAAGCACATTTCAGGCCTCTGTTTGCACTTACAAACATCCTATGGGCGAAAACAAATCACATGACCTAGGCCAGAGTCACAATGGGAGAATACTCAAAGGTACGTAGCAAGAGGGCATGGATTGAAAGAGGGAAAGAATCTGTGGCCTTTCTTGCAATCTGACGCCATTTCAAACAGTGCTAGAACAGTGTCTAGCACATATTAGACACACCAAATAAAATTTTGTCAGATGAATGATGAGGTTCGGATGAGGGAAGAGCAGGGAAGGCCTTCAGGCAGAAGCAACACTGTTGGCAAAGTCCCCAAGATAGTAAATACAGATTTATTTGTAGTGAGCACATATGCTCTGGCTAATAATGGACCAAAGGAAGTAGTGGGACACAAGGGCCATAGTGGGGTAAACAATGTGGGTGCCGAGCTTAGGGTTTGGACTTCTGTATGCACTGGGGAGTTGTTGAAGACTTCTGAATAGTGGCATGCTTCAATTAGCAAGTCCTAAGCAGGATTTTGGAGGGTAACTGCAGGCAGATGGACTTCTCTGGAGAACAAGATCCTGAGAAGAAGGAGGGACAATGACATCCTTGAAGACACAGCAACAGAGCAGCTACAGAGTCTACTGTGCTCCAGTGGGCACCGAAACTGAGTTTTGAACTCATTTTTGCTTCGCATATTCCAGATACCAAGCTTCTCCTGCCTCCCCCAGGCTGTGAGAACGTAGAGATATTCTGTCTCCTGAGCACCAACCAAATGCTACTTATTTCCCTCATTCGCTTGGAGTGGCCACTTCCAATACCTGGAAACAGCTGGCTGTCAGTCCTTCCACCCCCAGATGCTTCTTGTTGGGTCTTTCATGCACCAGAGCCTCCCCGGAAGTGAGATTTGGGCTCTAAGTTTCCATCTATTGCTCTGTTCTGAAAGCCAAACTTCCACTCAGAGCTGACCTGTCCAGGTCATTGTCAGCGCCCCACCCCCCGCTGAGATGCCAGCAAACATCAAAGACCCAAGACCCACTTAGGGGTGACTTTTTTTTGCAGAACCTCTCCAAGCCCAGTCACAGCTCAGTAGGCTTTGAAAATGACTGTGATGGGTCATTACTATCCCCTGCTTTACCTAAACATGTGTCCTGCCTGTCAATAGCAATGTTTTGCAATGTGGACTTTTTTTTTTTGGGAGGGGGGGTGTTATTGGTATGTATGTTTTGGCAAACAAGACAAGTACTGGCCTGTGGCAAACAACAACAAACCCACAGGCCACATAGTTGTCTTTTGAGAAACAATAAGCATCATGTTCAGACACCAAAAGGATATCCCACAGTGATCCCCACAGCAGCGCTGCAGATTAACTGTGGTATAGTCTTCATCCACAGACCCCAGCTCACTGAGGCCAGATGGGGCTCCTGTAGCTCCCATGGGCAGGATTTGGAAATTGCAGGTGTCTGAATTGCTACAGTCTCTCATTCATATGCAATTTCCATGTAATGGTGTCCTCTGGGATGGAAAGAAAGAATTACAGCAGAATGCAGGGACCTGTTCTAAGCACTTCATATATTTTGACTCATTCAGTCCTCCTAAGCACCCTTTGAAGAAATTGAGGGACAGAGAGGTTTAGGGACCTGCTAAAACTCACCGACCTTGATGATAATGTTTCCTTTCTTCATGACTAAATGCTCAAACTTAAACAAAACTGAACAGGAAAGTAAATAAGTGAGTATTTTTTTTAATGTTTATTTATTTTGAGAGAAGGGGGTGGTGCAGAGAGAGGGTGAATTTTTAGAGGGGGCTGAGGTGCAGAGAGAGGAGGACAGAGGATCTGAAGTGGGCTCTATGCTGACAATAGAGAGCCCGATGTAGGGCTCGAACTCATGAACCATGAGATAATGACCTGAACCAAAGTCGGACACTTAACTGGCTGAGTCACCCAGGCACCCCTGAAGATTTTTTATTTTTAATATTTTATGGAGTTTTGACACATGGAAAACTCAAATTTTACTGGTAAGAGCAGAAGAAAGCTCAAGCATTTCCTTTGTATTAGACCCTCAAGACCCCACACACCCCGCCTGCCTTCTTCGTGTTAATTCCTTACTTTGGGGTCCCCCTGGAGATCCTATCACACATGTTTCTCTCTTCCTCAGGAGAAGTGAGCTTGTCAGCACCTAACACAATGCCTGGCACATAGCAGATACTTCAAAGCTTGGTTGAAGGCCAAGACTTAGAAGGTTCTAGCCAGAGCTTATGACTGCAATGACTATTAAAAAAAGTCATTGTCTGGTCTGTGCCTCTGTTTCCCCATGAAGGGAAGCTTTGGACAGCAGCCACTACTGGCTCGTTTCACATAGTGGCAAACTCAGAAAAGTTCTGTTGATGGAATCCTGAGCTCAGAACCCAAGGAGTGGGAAGACCTGCATCTTAGGATATATTCAAGAACCAGTGTGCCCAGCCCCAGCCCATCATGTCAATGTGTCTGGAAGTAAAGTGCTCACCCAGTGGTGCTGGGCTGCCACATGCAGCAAGGTGTGAATGAGTTAGCAACGGCACTTTCCTGAATCACTGCATCATCCAAAGGCTGCCAGGTGGCAGCTGGCATCTTTGGCTGCTACGGTGGGCCAGACAACGTCTGTTGCTCCAGGCACCCAGCTGGCTCTGTCAGAAGGACTGGGGAGGGTTGCCTTTCTCCTGCTGGATGTATTGGCTGGTAACACTGAGCACATGGGTGGGATGTCATCCGTGGCTCTTGGCTTAATCATACCCCAACATGGGAGTTAGGGGGTTGTGGTGGGATGGGGTGATCATCTGGATTCCTAACTTCCTCATTTGTGGTCTGCTGCTCAATGAGGTCTGAATAACTTCCAAACAATTAGTTTCAAGTTCCAGTTTCTTCCTCTGTATACAGGACAAGTAATCTGATTTCTGAGCCACAATTTCCTTGTTGGGACAGGAGGGGAATAAAAATAGGTACCTGGCAAGGTTGTTTTAAGATTCCAAGATGAAATGTATCATCTGCATACTCTAGCTAAACACCTGAACTCCTGGATACCTATTCTACTGTAGCCACTGGTGCTCATCATCGGTCTAAAAAGTACCTCCCGATCCCTTCCTATCACATTATCTGTTCTATTTTCTATGTATCATTTATCACAATCTGTTTAAGCTCTTGTTTAATTATTGGCTTGAAAAATATTGTATTTTAAAATATTTGTTTAGAATAGCAATTACTTAGGGGCACCTGGGTGGCTCAGTCGGTTAAGCGTCCGACTTCAGCTCAGGTCATGATCTCACGATCTGTGAGTTCAAGCCCTGTGTCGGGCTCTGTGCTGACAGCTCAGAGCCCGGAGCCTGCTTCGGATTCTGTGTCTCCTTCTCTCTCTGCCCCTCCCCCACTTGTGCTCTGTCTCTCCCTGTCTCTCAAAAATAAATAAATGTAAAAAAAATTTTTTTAAAGAAGTTATGGGTTACTATCACTGTTTTTTTTAAAATAATTTTAAATGTTTATTTATTTTTGAGACAGAGACAGAGCATGAATGGGGGAGGGTCAGAGAGAGAGGAAGACACAGAATCTGAAGCAGGCTCCAGGCTCTGAGCTGTCAGCACAGAGACCGACGCGGGGCTCGAACTCACAGACCACGAGATCATGACATGAGCCAAAGTTGGATGCTTAACCGACTGAGCCACCCAGGCGCCCCTATTATCACTGTTAAGACCAGACCAGGGACTCTAAGACCAGACCAGACCAGATATCCATGAGCTCAGGTGTTCAGAGAACAAGAGTCTACCAAGAAGATTCCTGGGGAACAATGTCAAGTGTGCCCCAGCTAAAGCACAGAGCTTTGTCCTTGCCAGAGTTATCATCGTTATCATTATGGTTACCATTGATTGAATACTTCCTGACTGCCTGGCATTGCATTATTTATAGTAAGAATAATAATGACCTGCTCTTTATATCATCTATGCATTTGTACACAGTTACACACATAGGTGTGTACACACACACCCCCATCTTCCTCCAGAAGTAGACCCTAAAACAAAGATCAGAGTGCATATAACTTATTTGGGAGGTGGTCCCAGGAAGTGATGATAAGAGTGGGTTAAGAAAGGCAGGGAAGTGAAGAAGTCAAGACCAGAGGGAGTTCTGAGAGGGTGACCACTGTTAGGCACATGGTGCTCAGACCTGCTGGGGTTCTCAGAGAAACAGTATAGAACAAACCTCAGAGTTGCCCCATCTAAGTGATGAAGAAACAGTGATCTATCTACCAATTCCTGTGCATCACCTAACAGACTCAACGCCCTGGAATTTCTGTCCTGCCCACACATAGTCTGAGCAAGTTCTCTGGACAAGAAGCCACAGGTGTATTCATGAAGGAGTACGAGAGGTGGCGGTTTGGGAACAATGAGTGCCAAGAGGTATTGGCAGAGCAATGATGGTGTCTGCCACGCCAGCTAAGAGGATGGGTCCTGATAACTGAAGTCTTGCTTGTTGATGGTCTTGGATGTGCCTGGAGACAACATTAAGCAATGGGCATAGGATACAGGACTGAGGGGGGCAGGCTTGAGCTAACTGCCTGGAAAATAAAAGGTGATACGGAGGGTCTCAGAGAGAGCACAGAATTGAGGGGCAGATAGATAGTGATGACCAGATGTTAGCAAAATTTATGTTGTTTCTTGAGGTCACGGACTGGGTTTGGGTGGGGGTGGGAAGCCAGGGTAGGGAGAGCTGATAAAGTCAAAGTCCTACCCTGGGGCTGGTGCAGACTGAACAAAGCAATGACACGCAGAGGCACCATGATTCAGGTAACATAAGCATGCTTCTTCTTGAATCCTCACTGTTGGAACTTCTCTATATTAGTCAGCTATGGCCATGATAATGCTGCATAACAAACTATTCTCCAAACTCAGTAGCTTATAATAAAAAGAACTTCATTTTCTAGTTCATGGGTCTGCAGACCCGTTTGGGAGGTGCTCAGCAAGTCATAGGTTGTCTCCAGGCTCATGATTGGGTTCCAGTCTGTTCTATGTCTGCCCTCATTCTGTTCTGACCAGACACTATAACGTACACGTTCTTCCCCTGGTAGATCATATTTGTGAGAACCAAACCAAACCTTAGAAGCACATTTATAGCCTCTGCTCACATTGAGTCATAACATTCCATTGGCCCAAGCAAGTCACATGGCTAAGGCACCATCCACTAAGGCCACTACCACCCTCCTGTGTACATGTGTGCATTGTAAGGTCACATGGGAGAAGAGGGGTGTGAAGAATTGAGAACAGCAATCTCATCCACTAACAACCTCATTTTATCCCATGGGGAAGCTGAGGCTTCAAAGAGTTAAACTATTTGTCTAAAGTCACAGCCTTGTATGGGATGCAGGTGGGTTTTGGACCCAGCTTTGCTTGACAACAAACAAAGCTTGTATATTTATCCTGATGAACTCCTCTGCTTGAATGTAAGGTGAGCTAACCCCCCAAGGGTACAAGGAACTGGAGTACAGCCTCAGAGGGTCCTCACCCATCTGGCAGTGTGCAAAGCACCCAAATTAACCAGAGATCACCTGTCTGCTCAAGGTTGTGCTCCAGATCTGTGTCAGGAAAGACACCTGGAGCCTTGTTTCTCCTGCTTCCTGCACCATTCTCCCTAGATAGAACTGTGTGCTTTTGACTTTAAAACATCACCCAGGAGGGTTCCCTCCTCTCTGAGAAATCTTACCCATTGCTATCTAGCCAGAGGTTTTCAATGCAGGCCCGGGAGACCCAGAGGTGACAAATAGTTCCGTTTTCACTTCCTTGAAATTTCTCCTAAGTGTGCCTACTCTGCCAACCATATCCACAAAGGGAAAGAGGTGAAGTTCACACCATTCAACTCCCAGCTGTTGCCATGGAGCCCGTCCAGACACCAACACGCCAGCAACTCTGGCTGCTATGCAATGGAATCAAAGAGGGGGAAAATAATCAGCGGGGGAGCAAACTCTTGTTTAAATGCAAATACCTTTGAGAGGAAGCAATTGAGGGGAAAGAAATTATGAAAACCCCAGTAGAGAGCACAGAGTTGGGACTGAGGCTGATAAGCCATGCTGGTCCCTCAGCGGGATAGTCTCTGCTTCATCTCCTGCCAAAGTGGGAAACTTGTGTTTCCAGAAGTGATTTGCCAATGACACACATCCCAGTCACCCCTAACAAGGTTCTTAGAAAGAGCAGAGTGGACTTCCTGATGGGCAGAGAGACTGGAAGAGCCTAGGATGCTGATGGGAGGGCTGAGCTGGTTTGCACTAGCATTTAAAGAGAAGGAAATGAAGGTTGAGAATTGAGACCCAAGTGGGAGATATTAGACAGGAATATAGGTACATCCATTAGCCTCCCCAAAGTGGGGGAAGAAGCCCCAGGGGAAGCAGGTTGGGGAAGGGCGTCTGAAAGCTCAATTAGAGACAGAAATGCTTTAGATTTTTCTGGAAAGAATTATGGTAGATTTTCATTTGCTAATCTTTATTAAAAATAAAGCCATCCATTTTTAGCTTAAAATTTCCTAAAGCTCAAGTATTTAACCACAAAAGGAGATTAGATCTTATAATTATTTTGTATTGAGGATTATTTTGAGCTGTAAACTTTTTAAAAAGACACCTTGCCACTAAAAGACACTTCCTGTCTCTGATCTCAGGAAAAGTGGGTAAGCTGGAAGGCTTGGGGTGAGAAGTGAACATCTGAGACAAATCTGGTGCCTAGAAGCTCCAAATCACCACCACCTACCTCCCCCACCACACGCCCGCCTCCTGACTTGAGCCACCGTTGGGCTACAGATGTTTCAAGCAGGTACAGTGGTTGAGGTCCTCGGTGCTGTCTCAAGCCACTGCTGTCTGCAAGCACTGCAGGAAAGGAGATGGGAGAGAAGCCGGGAACATTTTGTCTCCAGCCTGAGTGCCCATGGGACTTCCAGTTATCCCCAGGCAGCTTAGCATCCAAGCTGTGAGGTTCTAGAAGGATTCCTGTGGTTGGCAAAAGGGCACCAAATTAAGAATCAAAAGACCTGTGTCAGAGCCCTGGCTCTAATATAATCCAGCCATACAACATGGGGCCACCGTTTCACCTTTCTGTGCCTTGGCCTCACTGTCCATATCTGTGAAATGGGGTTGTTTTCCTATCATTTATTGAGCACTTAATGGAGGTAACAAACTGGCAAACTGTGGGCCACATGCCGCCCCTGTATCTCACCTGCACGGTGCAGAAAAATAATCATGATTATTTTAAGATGAGGCAATTTCATATAAAATTCCAAGTTTCTGGTTTCTCTTGAAAAAGGATGTGATCTGACAACACGGAGACCTACCACGTTACAGTCAGCTGGAGTAAACTGTTACATTTAGAGAAAATACACGCTCCATTGGTCTCAATTCTCACCACTCCCTATTTGCCAAAACCCTGGGGCCAAGGGTCTGTTGCCTATTTAGCAGGGAAACTCTGTTTTACCCTTCAGTAGATAGAAATTTGGAAAGCACTGCGTATTTAATTCTTATAGCAACTCTCCTAAGCAATAGGCAGTATATTCAATCCCATTTTACAGATTAGGAGACTGAGTCTTTTCTAAATACAATCATGCAGGTTTCAGTTTGATTGCCACTTGCTCAAGGCCACACAACTAGCAAGTGACAGAGACCAGATGTGACCCCAAGCTGCCTTGCCTCAGAGCCCCCGCTTATAACCACTTCTCTATTCTGCTGGCCTACGAAGGGTACATCAAGCACTGTATTCAGATCACTGTACTCGGATCACAATGCTGAGGTTCAGGGAGGCGGTAGCCCACCTGGGTTGCTTTTTTCTGCGTCTCACTTGTTCTGGAGATGAATGATCAGCACAGGGGTCAAAGCCATAAATAAAAAACCAGGGAAAATGAGAGCTGAAGGGACCCAGAGATGATTGGGTCAGATGTCTTCATTTTTTTTTTTAATTTTTTAAATGTCTATTTATTCTTGAGAGAGAGAAAGACAGAGCATGAGTGGGGGAGGGTCAGAGAGAGAGAGGGGGAGACACAGAATCCAAAGCAGGCTCCAGGTTCCGAACTGTCAGCACAGAGCCTAAAGTGGGGCTTGAACCCATGAACTGTGAGATCATGACCTGAGCCGAAGTCGGACGCTCAACCGACTGAGCCACCCAGGCACCCCCAGATGTCTTCATTTTAAGGCCAGGAAACCTTGAAAAGGTTAAGTGACTTGTTCACAGTCACATATTTCCTGGAACTATCCATGCTGGGGTTAGATTAGGAAAATGAAGTAAAGAAGTTAATGAGCTTGCCAGATTTATATTTAGGCTCCCAAATTCACCTGGGCTGAAAATGCATAGATTTTACTGGTGCAAAAGTCTTGAGAGGGAGTCAGAATTACCTGGAGATCGCATCCATTTCCTCCTTTACTCTTCATAGAGACTGTCCCCAAAATCTCAGCAAGGGAGGCAGGTAGCCATTTCTCCTAGTTTCCTTTTGGAAACACAGACCGTCAGAAGCCCAAAGGTCATCAAGAGGTCATCTAGGCCAATCATCTCGTTTCACAGGTGAGGAAGCCTAGGCCCGTGGGTGAGGGGACTCGTCTGAGACTGTTCCACAAGCCGGCACAGAGCTAGACAGGAGCCACTCCCGCCTCACGTTCTGAGCTCACATCCCTTGGTACCGGTGCTGCTGTGAGCTTCTCACCGGCTCAGCTTGAGTCTCTTCCCGGGAAGCATTTTAATGATGTTGTTCAGAGGCTTCGCTGCTCGTTCCTCAGGGTCTCAGGATGGGGAGGACAGCTGGTCTAAGAA
Organism: Neofelis nebulosa; assembly: GCF_028018385.1. NCBI lineage: Eukaryota > Metazoa > Chordata > Mammalia > Carnivora > Felidae > Neofelis > Neofelis nebulosa. Next base: position 46,620,795 of record NC_080782.1, read on the forward strand.
CACACTCGCAGCTGGATTAATAAGAGAAGCAACACCTTCAAGTTCCTTCTCTTCGGCGGGAGAGTGAGAAACACAGCTGTCTCTCTCTTTGCATCCCAGATGCTCCCAGGGAGCGGAGATGTTCCTTGCTTTCCCACTTGACTAGAATTATGTGTGCTTCATGTTGATTGTGCACGTAGATGCCTCCCCCTCCAAGCAGCCTTCCCCGACTCCCCGCCAGAGTCGGTGCGGCTGCCTCCGGGCTCACGCCCCCAGCACTGTCGGCAGGAGAAGTCTACAACACACACCTCGAAACGAGCTCTTGCTGATCTCAACTGTATGAGAAGCGGTTCCAAGGCAGGCACCAAATCTCATTCCTCTTTTCCCCCACAAGCCCCCCCAGCAACGGTGCACCTTGCAGTCATAAAAATAGCTGGTGCCACTTAATCCGGATTATAATAGACCAAGGTCTGGGCTAAGAACTTGGCATGCTTTATCTCAGTGGATCCTCAAAGCCACTCTGCAGGGAAAGTATTACTATACCCATTTTTTGGACAGGGACCCTGGAAGTTTACTTGCTCATAGATTTAGTGTAGCATTAGTAAATCCAACCTTCCCATGCGTGTCGTTTCTCTTTCCCCTCTCCCTTCACCTCCCACATTTATCCAAGGCCCTCAAACTGACCCAACTTCTCTTGCCTCGGGGCTTTATCTGAGCAGATTCCTCTGTCTACATCACACCCCCTCCTTCACCCAGTTAATTCTTGGCTCACAGGTTTTCTCCAAGGTGCATCCTCCTAACCCCAAAACTAGGCCATGCTCTCTTATAAATAGGTCTCATAGCTTCCCCAGCTTTTTGTTCATGGCATTTAACTCTTCCAGTGCTGATCAATCCCCCTGTCACCCACCCCAACCCCAACCATGACCCACCCCCATGATCCACCCCAACAGATTGCATGGTGCCTAGTGAGCTGCGGGTCTGCCCAGACTCTTAGATTTTTTTTTAATGTTTATTTATTTTTGAGAGAGAGAAAGAGCATGAGCAGCGGAGGGGCAGACAGAGAGGGAGGCACAGAATCCAAAGCAGGCTCCAGGCTCCAAGCTGTCAGCACAGAGCCCGACGCGGGGCTCAAACTCACAGACAGTGAGATCATGACCTGAGCTGAAGTTGGACGCTTAACCGACTGAGCCACCCAGGTGCCCCTTCTCATTTTTCACGGGATCTCAGATGTAAGTTATTCACCTTCTTCAGTACACAGCACACTCTTGTTGGCCTAAGCAAGGCCCCTCTATTTGTTATTTCTTGTCACTTTTACTTTTTCCCCTTTGTCCTTCAACCCTGCTGTCTGCACCCTTTCCTTTCCCCAGCCTTTGTCATGGGCCTGCACTGCAGTGTATTTGATGCAGTTTCTCAAGTACTCGTGTATACAGCCTTGTAAAATGAGTTTTGCTTGCTCGTGTTTTTAAATTATGTAAATGACATATTATAATGAAAAAAGCATAGTAGTTTCTTATTCCGTGGGGTTATGATTACCATCTGTGTCCTCCATTAGTATAAGCTCCTTGAGGACAGGGCCTTTATCTGTTTTGCTTGTCATTTTCTCCCCAGTGTCTAGCCAAGTGCCCAATGTAAAATAGCCACCCAACAGACATTTATTGGCTGAATGGACATTGGACTTCAAAGTACATGCACGAGCTATAATGCACGGTAGAAAAACCAGGTGCTGATAAGTGATTACATCAATGAGAGACTAGATAGAGGAGGTGATCAGTTACAAAGTACCAGCTGGGAAAGACCAGCTACTTGGCTAGCAGATAATATGGAGGCCCAACATGCAGCTGGTTCACTTTCAACAAAGCAGGTTTCCTGTTTGGGCAAAAAGAAAATCATTTGGTTTCTCACTTTCTCTTTTCAGTGACCGCTGGGAGTCCATGGCTGGAACAGCCATCAACCACAAATTCAAGAGCAGCCTGGCTCTTATCAGAAGCGAGTATAGAAGAGCTTCCTTATTACTCCCTTCCAAGCACTTCAGCCTCAGCCCTCCTAGAAGAGCTACTCTTTCAGCCCAGCGCCTGAAATCATGTGGGCAGTCTTCCACCCCACCCTAAATTGGGTTTTGAAACCTCCACTTCAAAGAAAACGGAGAATGGGGAGGTATGACCTGAGGTGACAGGAAAATCAATAGCCGGGTTTCAAAGTCATTCTGGGTGAAAGGCACAGAGGCCATATGATAGAAGAGAACAGGAGTGGACACTGGGTGAGCTGCTCCAGGCTTCCCAGGCCTCCTCAGAAGGCATGTGACCTTTACCCTGCAGGCTGGAAGCAAGGCCACATTGCAGATAAAAAGTGAGGCTGGATAGAACCCCAAGCCTAAAGCTTATGTAGGGAATCATGGAACGTGGAGGTGGAAAGGCACCTATGAGTTAGACCATCCGGCCTAGCTCTTCATTTTATATTTACCCAAAGCCCAGAAAGGGAAGGATCAGTCCAAGGTCCAATAGTGAGCCTATATACAGTGCAGACTGGAATCCTGGTTTTCTGAGTCTTACCCCAGACCTCTTTCCATTACATCAAGATTCCTTACACAGTAGATAGTTCAGTGTGATTGGCAGAATAATGGCCCCCTGAAGATGTCCATGTCCTAATCTCTAGAACCTATAAATATGCTACCTTACACGGCAAAAAGAACTTCGCAATGTGATTCAGTTAAGGATCCGGCGATGCGGAGATTATCCTGAATTATCTGGATAGGCCCAATGTAATTGCAAGCGTCCGAGTCAGAGGAGCAGATGTGATGACAGTAGATGTGATGAAAGGTTGACTCTGGTGGCCTCTGAAACTTGGAAAAAGCCAAGAAAGCGACTTTCCCCCTGGAGTCTCGAGAAGGACCACAGCCTTGCAAAGCTATGTTAGCCTTCTGACCTCCAGAACTGTGAAGTGATAAACCTGTGTTGCTTTAAGCCACTAAGTTCGTGGTCATTTGTTATAGCAGCAATCAGAAACGAATACCACCGTGGTACCCCTCAACCCACATGCTAATGATGCAAATCCCCCAGAGACAGGAAGGCTCACGGAGTCCCACCCACACTTGAGTGGCCGTGTATCACAGTGATTATGAGCACACTCCATGGAAACAACCCCAAAGACCATCCACAGGTGAATAGAGAGACACATTGGAATAGCCGTGGAATAGCATATGACCGTTCAACAGAACAAACCTCCAAAATATGCCATGACATGGATGAATCCCTCAGACATGACACTGGACAGAAGGGAGCCAAGACACAAAAGATTAGGAACTGAATGATTCCGGCTACATAAAACCCAAGTACAGACAAAGCAAATCCGTGGTGATTAAAATCAGAATGATATTCTGACGATGACGTTCTTCCTGGTAGGAAGAGTATCAAAGGGAGAGGTGACAACAGAGCCAGCTGGGGCGGGAAACGTTCCGTGCCGTGATCTGGTCACACATGGTGTGTAGGTAAGTAGAACTCCACCGTCTGGTACACTTAGGATTTGTTCACTTTCCTACAAAGTAGTTCGTCTCAGCTCTGTCATTTTCCGTGTGTGACCTCGGGCAAGTTACCGAACTTATCGGAGCCTGTGTTTCTTACCTGCGTGACGGCGATATTAACTGCTCCTGCTTCGTGGAGTTGCTGTCAGTTAGTGCATATCAAGTGCTCATGAGGCACCTGGGTGGCTCAGTCGGTTCAGCCTCCGCCTCTTGGTTTCAGCTCAGGTCACGGTTTCATGGTGCACGGATTTGAGCCCCCGCGTCCGGCTCTGCGCTGACAGCATGGAACCTGCTTGGGATTCTCTCTCTCTCTCTCTCTCTCTCTCTCTCTCTCTCTCTCTCTGCCCCTCCCTTGTGCATGCTTTCCCCTCTCTCTCCAAAAATAAATAAACTTAAAAAAATAAAGTGTTCACAACTCTGCCTGACACAGAGTGAGTGCTTCATAAATACTGCTCACTGTTACTCAAGGTGTAGACAAAGCGCCATGCTGGAGCCACTATATCCCAGCCCATGACAGCTGATCGTGTCCTTTCTTCCCAACTCTGCAATGAGAGCCATTATGTTGGTAGCTTGAAATCTGCCACTGCGGGAATACTCACATCACAATTGTCAAAAACTACAAATCAGTGCCTCTTTGTTAACTTGTTTGGACAGCCAGTTATTAAACACTTACCAGAGTACCACTGTATAAATGGCTGAAATCAGACCCTCTCTGGAGAGTGTTTTACTTTAGGAGTGGGGGAGAGAAGACAAGGGACCTTGTGGGAGGAAAGCAGGACCCACCACTTCCACTCTGTAGTGGACCCAGCAGCCCGGCGAGACTTGCATGGGGCCCCCATGACAGCCTCAGAGTCCCCCCCACCCCACCACTGTCTCCTTCTCATCCTCTCATCCTTGGGCTTTAACTACTTATTACGGCCAGCCTGGCCTTTCAGACCCCATCTTCCTTTAATATACCCCTTTTGAGAAGCCCGGCCAACCTTCCCACCCATCCCCTCGCCAATCCCTCCCTCGCCAGGCCCTCCTCAGAGGGCTGGCCCAGAATTACGCTCCCTGTTCCTTTTCTGTCTCGAACCAACTGCCCGTAGATTCTCCTGAAATCCGCTCTTTCTCATCATTGACATCTTATCTCCAACGTCACCTCTTTAGAGCAGCTGTCCCCTTGGCCACTCTCAGTCACTTCCCATCATTACTCAGCACTGACTGAAGTTCCCGAACGTGTGACAGCTCATCATCCCCATTCTATGGATCAAGAAACTGAGGACTGGAGAAGTTAGGGAACTTGCCCATGATCACAAAGGCAAGAAGTGACAGAGCTGGGATTTGAGCACGCACCAAGCCCGTGTGCTTAGCCACTCTGTCGTGTGATGGACGGCCTGGAAGGCAGGGCTGTGCAGGCAACTGGTGAGTCCAGAGAGAGGACGGCTCCGCAGGACCTAAGCTGGGGTGGGGGGTGGACACCACTGCCAAGCCAAGGGGTCCAAGAGAGTCTGGCTGCAAGTTTGAAGTCTGATATCCCCAGGCCAGTGCAGTAACAAGATGCAGAGAACGATGAAGGGCGCAAAGGAGTGCCTTTATTCACTTATTTATGGAGGATGAGATATTAATCAAGGGCCTAGCCTTTGAACTGTCAGCACCTTCTCCTACAGCAGCACGTCAGCAGGTGCGAAGATTTAGCACTAGGGGAGGAAGTCGAATTCTCTGCTTCTCTCCAAGACTCCCAGACCCCCCAGCACAAAGCCTTCACCATGCCAGGGAATCAATCCTTTGACCAGAGAACCGTTGGCTCCACACAGGATGGGTGGGAGGTGGGAGCAGGGGTGGGGGAAAGCCAGCTGGGGCCGTGGAAAGGGGACTAGACAGGAGTTTTCAAGCCCCATGGGACTGTGTAGACCACTTAGCACGGTGCCTGGCACACACAGGCACTCGACAAATGTTCACAGATGGTAGTGTTCCTAGCTCTGTGTGACCTCAGGCAAGTCACACAGTCTGTCTTTTATCCCTCATGTGCAGAGGACGCATGAAAGAATGCCCTGCCGAGCCCCCTTCTCAGAAAAGTCATATTTATGAGGTGCCTCATAAATACTGAATGGCTGCTGTTTGTGCTAATCACAAAACCCTTTCAAAATGTAAGGTGTTAGTTCTTTTTGACTTTTTTTAATTTGAGACAGAGAGAGAGAGAGAGAGAGAGAAAGTAGGGGAGAGCGGCAGAGGGAGAGAATCTTAAGCAGGCTCCACATCCCGTGCAAAGCCTGACTCGGGGCTTGATCTCACAACCATGAGATCATGACCTGAGCCGGAATCAAGAGGCAAGTCAGAGGCTCAACTGACTGAGCCACCCAGGTGCTCCTGTAAGGTGTTATTTCAACAGCCATCTGAAAATGCAGTATGATTTCTGGTCAGGTAGCGAGCTCCCCATCACTGGGTTTATGCAGACAGTAGCTGAGAGAGAAGAGGCTTGAGTGGAGTACCAGCTTAGGCTTTCCTCTGGGGAGGTGGCACTGTTCAGGGATTCAACCTCAGAATCCAATAGTGAGAGTTCAAATCCCAGCTCAGCTATCCATTAGCTTTGTGGTTTTAAGTTTCTTAATCTCTTGGATCCTGGTTCCCTCATCTCTTAGACTGCAAGAAAAACGGTACCTGCCTTCTATGGTTGTTTAGAGAATTCAGTGATTTAATGGGCGAAGAAGTGATTTATTGAGCCGCTGACAGGAGATGGGTTTTTTCCTATTTCTTTTTTTTTAAGTTTGTGTATTTATTTTGAGAGGAGGTGGGGGAGAGGCGGTGGGGGGGGGGGGGAGAGGGAGAATCCCACGCAGGCTCTGCACCATCAGTGCAGGGTCCCATGTGGGGCTCAAAGTCACGAGATCATGACCTGAGCCGAAATCAAGAGATGAATGCTTAACCAACTGAGCCACCCAGACACCCCGTTCCTATTTCTGCCTCTAGTTGTACCCAGTCAAACCCCCCACCTTACCCATTTGGTAATGATCGCTTCAGCAGATACTGAAACATTCTGACCACTTGAAGTCCTGAGGTTCGGTTTAAATCTCATCTCTTCCCTCCTCCTAGCATGGATTGGACTGATGGGTCAAGAGACAGGACCAGAAGTGGGACAGGGGCCCAGCCTCCCCATTCACGCCCCCTCCTCCCTGCACCTCAGAACAATAGCCACCTCCCTCCCTCTCTGATTCTAGGCCTCTCCTTCCTCCTCTGACATGCAGTGTCCAAGGCAGGTGGCTGATATGCTACCCACCTGACATCCAGGCAGTCAGGGGCAGGCGTTCCTTGCCTCCTGGAGGGTCAGTGCCTTTCCTCAAGGTGCTGGTGGTCCCTGCTGATATGGTGGTCTTTGTATCAGCGGTATGTTGGCTTTCCCTGGGGTGGCATTCACTTAGTGTAACGGCAGCTGTGAGGACCACTCAGAGAGGGGCAGCCCCACTCATCCTTCAGCCCTGCCGGGAGGCCATGATGACCCTTCTCCAGCTGCAGCACCTTCTGGAAATCTCCAGGCTCCTTCAGGTGAAACTGCAGGAGCCCCTGACCACCCAGTCCTTTGGCTCTTGAGGCACATACTACACGTACTACTTTCCTACTCACTGCAGGGGAGGAAAATGTTTGCCTCTCAGGGTCCCTGGCCGGGTCTGAAATGTAAACTGACAGATCAACAGGAGAAAAGCATACAAACATTAATATAAGGGTTACGTGACCCGCAAACCTTCATAAGGAAATGAAGACCCGAAGAGATTATTAGACCTGGATATTTTTATGCTGGGTTTGCTGGGGAGTGGACAGTCGTAGAGGAATAGGATGGGTCAAGAGGAGCAAACTGGAAGGAGCTCAGCGAGGCCGGTTCACTGGATTCTTTTCTACATCCTTTTGGTCGCTTGCTCTTCGGAGAGGAGAACGCTCCTTTCCTGCAGGTACAGGCAGAGGACAGGTCAAGCAGCTCACACCTAAATTGTAGCAAGTTGTAAATTGTAGCAACCAAAGGGGGCTGTGGGAGCTCAGTGGCTGGGCGAGGACTCTCACCTGGGGGTTTTACCGCCTGCCTCGAGGAGAGGGACAGGGGTAAGGGTGACCCTCCCACTTCTGCTGTTTTCTCAGACTCCTTCAGCTTAAAATAGTATGCCAAGGTGCCATATGTTGGGGTAGCTTGTCCTGAACTCCCTCCACACCCAGCTGGCCCAGGCAGTTCCAGCTGTCACTGCCCCCTTCCTGGGTGCCAGGCCCTGTGTGCTCCGCATTCCAAACTCCCAGGACCCCTGCTGAGCACACCCACACCGTGCTCACCCACTGTTCCCATGGCAGTGCAGACTGGGCCTGGGGCTCTGCCACTCAGCGAGTGTCCAGCTGAGTGTCCAGCTGAAAGTGACTTGTCAGTCTCCCCCTTCGGCAAGCTCCTCCAAACTGCAGGAGGGATTCCCTTGGAGGCCACTGCCCCCACCCCCTGTTTTGACGTGTCTCTGGGTCGGGGGTGGGGGTGGGGGTGGGGGACTGTCACTACATTGTTCCCTGCCAAAGCTACAATTCTGCCTCTCTCCTTGGTTTTCAATTACAAACCAGAAGGGGAATTTGGGGATACCCTGGGGCAGGACTAATCTGCTGCCTTCCTTGGGGCCAGTGAGGGCAGGGGGGTGGGGGGGGTGGGGGGGTGGGGGGGTGGGGAGGAGCGGGTGTTGGTGGCTGGCCACTGCCACTGGCAGTCCTCATCAGAATAGGGAGAGGCAGCACTTCTGGATCCTCTGCTCTGGACCTTAGGCACTTGTCCTTGGGTGAAGTTGAAGTTCCCCCAACACTCCCCAAAGGTTATGTTAACATGGCAAATAGTAAGTGCTCCTCCCAGCTTAGCTGCTAGCTGCTGGGCCCAGCCTCTGCATGGCCCGTCACCCACCCACCATGCTTTAGCCTCCTGAGCTTCTCTCAGCTCCTCCAATCTGCCCCTGGCTCTTTTCGTGTGCCATTCCCTCCCCCCAGGAATGCTTCTCCAGCTCCCTCTCAGCCGGAAGATCTCAGGGAAGTCCTTGCTGACCATCCCTGCATGAGTCAGGCATTCACACCAGGTGTTGCCAGGACAGCTGGCCTTTTTCACAGGCTTATTTTTCTACTTCTCCCACTGGAATCTGAACACATGTCTATTGAGCTCTCCCAGGCCTTTGCCAGTGACACAGTGGTTGGTACAGAACAGGAGCCCAATACCTGTTTGTTGGGGGGGTGGGGGGTGGGGGAAGGCCTTTTAAAAGGCCTCTTTTTAAAGGCCATTGTCTGGTGAAGCTCTGATATCCTGGGGGACTGGGAGACTTAAGGCCTGGGGAGCTTGGAGCCCTCTGCTCTTCCCTCCAAAGAGGCAAAGCAACCCCTAGCAGTGGGTGCAGGCACCCCCTAGCCCAGGGCAAACCTTACCCTGCCTCTCACAGTGCTCCCCTAGAGTGCCAGCTGTTGGCAGATTTCATAAGGCCTAGGAGAGCTATATGGAAAGAGGAATAAAAAGAAAAAGAGACTGAAACCCAATTCTATGAAGCTATAAAGTTAACCAGGGCCCATTTCTCCTGTAAGGTCCGAAGCTTCCCTCCCTGGGGTCTGTGTTAATGGAGCAGTTACTAACATTCCATTTGAGAACAGCCAAGATAGTTAAGGACTTGAGACCAAGTCCATGGCCATTAACCAGCTAATAGGTGAGAAAGAGTGTGTGGGCCAGCACTTGGATGGCAGTCAAACACCGCTGGGCTATCAGCAAGGCAGAACCTTTCCTCTGCTCCCCACTGGTCATGAGACCTTTGCTACGTCAGCTAAGTTCTCAGCACCGGATTGGGAAATGGAGATTCATTCCTCCCACAAATATTTGTTGAGCCCCCACTATGTGCCAGGGCCAGGGATTTCAATCCTTCCTTTTCCAGTGGTTTTGAGAAGAAATCCTGACTCAGATGCTTCGAAGGCCCACAGGGGTAACAGAAGTGAGAGGCAGGGGGAAACTGGAGTGCTCATGCCTAGCCAAAAGGGGGCAGCAGATACTCAACTCTAGCTGGTTGTTGCCTTGTGGGAATGTGGCCCAGCATGGTCAGGGCTTCTGTTCCTTTTAGAGAATCTAAAAATCAATACTTTTATGTGAAATCTTATAATTTTTAGAGGTTGGCAACTAATTCAAAATTTTTTAAATGTCCACGTAGGTCAAACACATGGGCACGATCTGGCACGCTAGGTCCTAGCTGGTGACCTCCAGGAAAGGCTGTAAGGTAACCGACATGAAGAACTCAGTTCAGAGTCTCCACTCTTCTCTTTTATCAGTATTATTGTGATTTATAATACATACTCAGTTCTCAGACAGCTCTTAGCCCAGACGAGGAAATAGGGTACACCAATGTGTAGGCAGATCCTATGGGTTCTAATGTGAACCACAAGATAGCTGCAGAGGTTGGAGAGGTCATTTCCATAGAAAAGAAGGCAGGCTTCCTGAAAGAGGTGGCATGGGCTGGGCTGAGGAAGATTTGTGAGACGCTGGGGTCCTCAGCCACATAATCACACAGAACATCTCACCAACTCCCTCATCTGAGGGGGTGGTCAGGAACATCCTCTTATACTGTGTTTTGTCCTGGGAAGTCTCAACCTTATAAAGACGACAATTCTCCCTAACTTAACTTATAAAATCTAGGTAGTAAAAATATCTTCAGATTTTTTCTGCAGCTGAACAAGTTGATTATAAAGTTCATTTTGGAAGAAAGAACAAATAAGAACAGTGAGGAAAATCCTGAAAAAGAAGAACAGAGAGCGGGGGGCCAGCCCTACTGGATACTGAAACATGCTGTAAAGCCTCTATAACTGAAATAAAACAGAATAGGAGATTTGGGAAAAAACATTCATACACAAATTTAATATGTGATAAGGACAACAGCTCAAATCAGAGGAAGAAGAGTGGACTTTGAAATTATATCCAGGTAATTGGAGTTCCATATAGGAAAAAGATAAACTTGGATGCATTCCTCGTGTCATACATCAGGATAAATCCCAAATGGATCAGAAGTGTAAACGTGGAAAAGGAAACCATACAAGCCCTAGAAGAAAACATTGTTGAATTCCTCTGTAGCCCGGGGAGGGGGAAATCACTCCTAACTATGACTCAAAATCCTTAAGAAATAGGGAAAATATAGATCAATGGATTACATTCAAAAAAAATGTTTTTCCCTTGGCAAAAGTTGTGACAAAGTGAAAAGATAAACAACAAACTGGGAATAATAACTGCAACTTATGCCACAAGAGTTCACACATCTATATATAAACGAGCTTCTAAAATGAGAAAAGAAAAAGACCAATAAGCCTATAGAGAAAGAGGCTACAGAATTATACCAAAGTCCCCAGAAAGAAATGCAAGTGCTTATTCTTTTGAAAAACTAAGGGGTGCGTGGGTAGCTCAGTCGGCTAAGTGTCCAACTCTTGATCTAGCTCAGGTCTTGATCTCAAGGTCATGAGTTCAGACCCTGTGTTGGGCTCCATGCTGGGCATGAAGCTTACTTAGAGAGAGAGAGAGAGAGAGATGCTCAAATTTGTTCATTGTAAGAGAAATGTAAAATCAAACTAGACAGGTATAATTTCTCACCTCTTCAATTGGAGAAAGTCAAGCCTGACAAATTTTCTGTTGGTGAATCTCTGGAGAAACAGGATCTCAAGCTTTGCTGGTGGAAATGCATATTGTACAATCCCTGTGAGGGAGAACTTCACAATATCTGGAAAAACTGCATACAACTAAATTATATTTACCTTTGAACCAGCAATCCCATTTCTAAAAATAAAACTCAAAAGTACACCGGCAAAAATATGAAGAGATACATGCACAAGGCTATTCATTGAGAACCATTTGGAGTAGTAAAAGATTGGAAACAACCCAAAAATCCATCCAAGACTGATTGAAAAAAGTATAGTATACTCCTACCATGACAGGGTGACCAACCAATCCATTTTGGAAGACACAGAAATGTCAGTGCTAAGACCTGGAAAGTCATAGGCAGATGGGAACAAGTTAGTCACTTTCACAATTGAGGATATGCAACCATGATGAAGGAGGGAGCGTATCTCTTTATATGAGTAGGGAGTGATCATCAGAATACATGGTTCCATGAAAAAAAGCAAAGTGGAGGAAAGTATGTAGAGTATACTACTCCTTATCTAAAAAAGGGGTGAACACAAAACACACATGCACCAACATGCACATACACATACCTGCTTATGTTATCAAAAGAAAGAATAGAAAATAAACCATAAATATTATTTCTAATTGTGATGTATAGCAGAATGGAGGCTATAGGGTGGAAGGTACAGGAATAGCAGCTAGACTTCTATGAACAAATCTTGGTTTGTATATTTGGTTTATAATCATGTAAATATTCTATATGATTGTAAGACAAATTGAATTACAAAAGGAAGCTTCAAAAATTTTTTTTAAATACGACTTCTGCGGGGCGCCTGGGTGGCTCAGTCGGTTAGGTGTCTGACTTTGGCTCAGGTCGTGTTCTCACGGTTCATGGTTGGAGACCCACATCAGGCTCTGTGCTGACAGCTCGGGGCCTGGGGCCTGCTTCCAATTCTGTGTCTCCCTCTCTCTGGCCCTCCCTCGCTCACGCTCTGTCTCACTCTCTCTATCAAAAATAAATAAACATTAAAAATTTTTTTTTTTAAATACGACTTCTGCTTCAGGCAATGACAGTATAACTGAGACTGGACCAGACTTTCAACCACACGGAAAGCAAACAAAGTAACTGTTTTTAGATGTTGCACACCAGCCAGTTGAGGACTGGGATCCATTAGAGAAATTGCCCTGGCTCTCTGCTTGGAGGTATTGCTCTAGACCATGCAGCACAGGGAGGGGGACTCCAAGCAGAGCAAAGCAGTCTTGCTGAGATGAGGGGGTAGACATTAGAGTTCAGCTGCTGAGTCAGTTGGGAGTTGCAGGACTAGGTACCAGACAGGAGGGCCTTATGCATAGAAAGAGCTTTGAAATCTACATAGGAGTCCCCTTAAGTCTTAGCTAAATACAAAGAGTAAATGCACAGTACTGGATTCTAGAAATCCTGGCAGAGAACAGCTACAAAGAACAGTGAGCTGAATGCAGATTCCAAAAGTCATAGCTCTGGGAGGCATATGATGTGTGATCATCCAGAGCAGAGAGCCCTACTGAACCCTCCTGGCATTCAACTGAGATACTGGCAAAGCCACTCCCTGGAGTATAGGGCTACCATAGCCCCAGAGTAAGGATGGCTATAGACATACCTTTACAAAGCTTAAAAACAAGCTTTTAAATGATCCAGCTGATCCACTAGTAAATTAACTGCCTGCCAGAAAAAAAATTTTTTTCAAAACCCTTTAAATGAAGACACCAAATCCTAAACTCCACATTATAGCATCCACAATATCCACCATACAATCAAAAGTTATTAATCATGAGGGAAAAAAAGAAAAGGAGAGTACAACTAGGAAAAATAATCAATAGTAATTAAGAGAAGCAGATCTAGAGATGACAGAGGTGGTGTAATTAGTAGACACTTTAAAATAAGCTATTATAGGGGCGCCTGGGTGGCTCGGTCGTTTCGGCGTTGGACTTCCGCTCACGTCATCATCTCACGGTCCGTGGGTTCGAGCCCCGCGTCGGGCTCTGTGCTGACAGCTCAGAGCCTGGAGCCTGTTTCAGATTCTGTGTCTCCCTCTCTCTCTGCTCCTCCCCTGTTCATGCTCTGTCTCTCTCTGTCTCCAAAATAAATAAACGTTAAAAAAAATTTTTTTAAATAAGCTATTATAAATGTTTCTTTATTTTTATTTTTTAATGCTTATTCTTGAGAGAGAGAGACAGACAGACACACAGACAAAGAGAGAGAGCACAAGCAGGGGAGGGGCAGAGAAAGGGAGACACAGAATCTGAAGCAGGCTCCAGGCTCTGAGCTGTCAGCACAGAGCCTGACTCAGGATTCAAACTCATGAACTGCGAGATTACGACCTGAGCCAAAGTTGGACGCTTAACTGACTGAGCCACCCAGGAGCCAGAAAATGTTTTGTTTTTTTTTTTCAAAGAAAAGAAAGATATAATGAGTGAAACTATGGAGGAATATCAGTATAGAAATGGAAACTTAAAAAAAAAATGGAAATTCTAGAACCAAAAAGTAAAATATCTGAAATAAAAAAAAATTCAGGTGATAAGCTAAATTGGGCACTGCAGAAGAAAAGATCAATGGACTTGAATTTATGACAATAGACTCGATCCAAAGTAAAGCTAAAAAGCTAACTATTGGGATAATATCATACAGTCTAACATGTGTGCAATTAGGGTTCCAGAAGTAGATGAGAGACTAAGAAAGAAAAAATATTTGAAAAAATAATGGCCAATTTATTTTTTCCAAATTTGTCAAATATCAGTTTACTTCAAAGAGCTTGAACTTCAATGCAGGATAAACACGGGGAGCAGAGCATGTAGGCACATTATGGATCAAATTGCTTAAACCAAAGATACAAAGAACATCTTAAAAGCAGCCAAGGCCAAAAGATACATTATATGCTGGATAAAAATGGAAAATTACCTACCTTTTTTTTTTTTTATTAAAAACAATGTAAGTCAAGGAAAAAAATATATAATGACATATAGAAAGTGTTGAGAGAAAGGGGAAAAAACAAGGCTGTTAATCTAGAATTCTATATCCAGGGAAATAACCTTCAGAAATGAAAGCAAACTGAAAACATTTTCAGAAGAACAAAGTGGATCGTCACTGGGAGAAATACTGAGGTTCTTCAGATGATACATGGATCTAGCTGAAAAAAACAAAGAACTGAAAACGGTAAATATGTAAGGAGATATAAAAGCCCTTTCCCTCCTTGATTTTTTTAATTTTTAAAAACATAATGGGTGGTTTAGAGCAAAAGTGATAATGTGTTGTGAAATTTATAACATGTGGAAGCAAAACATATGCTAATCACAGAAAGGATGAGTAGGGGTTAAGTGGAAATATACATGGTGTAAATTTGTTATATTACGTGTGAAACTGATACAATCTTAACTCTAAGTAGGCTATGACAGGTTAAGGATGCATATTGTTTTCATAAATCAACCATTAAATATAAAACAGAGAAGTCTAGCTAGAAAGCCAACAGAGGAGATAAAATAGAATAGTGAAAATAATTAATTTAAAAGAATACAGGAAAAGAGGCAAAAAGGAAGGGCATATGGGCAAATATAAGGCAAATAGCAAGATGATAGGCCCCAAGCTAACTGTATGGATAATTATATGTTTTACATTAAATTTAAATAAGACCGAACACTCCAATTCAAAGGCAGAAATTTTAAAAATCGATTAAAAAAAAGCAAGACCCGGGCGCCTGGGTGGCGCAGTCGGTTAAGCGTCCGACTTCAGCCAGGTCACGATCTCGCGGTCCGTGAGTTCGAGCCCCGCGTCGGGCTCTGGGCTGATGGCTCGGAGCCTGGAGCCTGTTTCCAATTCTGTGTCTCCCTCTCTCTGCCCCTCCCCCGTTCATGCTCTGTCTGTCTCTCTCTGTCCCAAAAATAAATAAAAAACGTTGGAAAAAAAAAAATTAAAAAAAAAAAAAAAAAAAAAAAAAAAGCAAGACCCAAGTACATGCTGTCATCAAGAAATGCTCTTTAAATATAAAAAGCATAAATAAATAAGCAAGCAAAGATAAGATTGAAAATAAAGAAATCTGGAAAGACATGCTTTGCAAATAGTACGCTTAATCAAGCTGAAGTCGTCAAAGATTTCTTGGACAGGACACAGAAAACACTAATCATAAAATATTGATATATTCATCTTTCTCAAAATCAAAAACTTCTGCTCATCAAAAGACACCACTAAGAGAATAAAAAAGCAAGCCACAACGAGGAGAAAATGTTCACAATACATATATCTAACAAAGGATTTTTATCTAGAATATGTAAAGAACTCTTATAACTCAACAGCCAGAACAATTCAGTTTTTCTAAAATGGCAAAACAATTGGACACCTTCCAAGGGAAGATAGACAAATGACTGATAAACAACTGAAAAAGTGCTCGTATTATTAATCATTAGGGAAATGTAAATTTAAACCATAATGAGGTATAACTATAAGTCCTTCAAGCAGATAAAATTGAAAAGATTGACAATTTCAAATGTTGCAAGAATGTGGAGTTCCTAGAACTACCATCTATTGCTGAAAACACTGTAAAATTGGTCAACCACTTGAGAAAATGGTCTGGCAGTTTCTCATAAAGGTAAATAGGTACCTACCCAGCAATTACACTCTTAGGTATACACATAAGAGTACTCCCAAAAAGACTATGCTTGAGAATGTCCTGGCAGCTTTATTTATAATAACCGAAACTGGGAGACAATTCAACTGTCCATCACCAGGAGCATGGGTAAATAAGTGATGAAATGTTCATAAATGGAACACTATTTGGCAACACAAAGGAACAAACTACTGAAACATACGACATGGATGAATTTCAAAAACATTAGGCTGAGTGAAAGGAGCCAAAAATAAAGGAGTTCACACTCTATGAATCTATTTATGTAAAATTCCACAGGCAAACTGATCTATGGTGAAAGATATCAGAGCAATGGCTGCTTGGGGATGAGCATGGGGTAAAGGAATGACAGATGTCTAGGAAAAAATCCTGTTTTCCTTTATTCTCACACTTGCAATACTTCTGACACAAGATATGTGGGGTTTTCCTCACAAGGACCAATTCTCCAACACCATCTGGATGTCCTACAACTCAATTCAGTTCTGACACTGTCCACCTGGATTTAGTGTCAGATGATCCCACAAGGCTGCCTCCACTTCAGATGCCAATTGCAAGTCCTGGGTTGTCACCTGTACTTCTGACAGAACAGCTAGGCTATGATTTACTTTCCCATAGCCCTCTCTTTGGGTTCAACAATTTGCTAGAATGGCTCTCAGAACTCAGGGAAATAGCTACCTATGTTTACCAGTTTGTTGTAAAGTATATTGACAAATAGCCAGATGAAGAGATGCTTTGGACAAGGTCCGGAAGCATGGGAGCTTCTGTCTCTGTGCAGTTGGGGTGTGTCACGCTCCTGGCTCATAGATGTGTTCATCAACCTAGAAGCTCTCTGAGCCCCATACTTTTGGGATTTCTATAGACGCTTCATCGCATAGGTATGATCAGTTATTAACTCAATTTCCAGCCCCCCTCCACTCTGGAGAATGGGGGATGGGGCGGCAAGTACCAAGCTTCTAATTATGGGTTGGTCTTCCTGGGGTGACATTTAAAATGTTTCCTGGGGTGACAAGCCCCCCCAACAAGGCGCTCAGCAAGAGTTGCCTTACCAGGATAAAAGCTGTTCCTATTACCCAGAAAATCCCAAGGGATTTAGGAGCTCTGTGTTAGGAACTGAGGTTGAAGACTAAATTATTACAACAAAAGGTGTTCCTAGAACCCCTATTTAGAAGGTTTTTAAGAGCTCTGTCTCATGAACTGGAGACAGATATCTATATATATAATATAGAGAGAGATATATATGTATGTGTATATAGTTATTATTTCACAGATAGAAAGGAACTTTCTGATCTGTGGAACAATTTATATCTTGCCAGGGGTATGAGTTACACGGGTATATGCATTTGTTAAGGGTCATCAAACATAAGACCATTTGAAAAACTTTAAGATCTGAGCATTTTACTGTGTAAATTATAGCTCAATTTAAAAAATAGAAATAAAAATTTTAAATGAACTTAATTAAATATATATTTGGTGGCATAACCATTTATGGAGAAATATTCCAAGTGACTTTAAAATACAATAATTTGACTCTACATCCTTAATAGTATACACTCCAAGGACAAAAATAATTGCAAGAGAAAAATCATAAGCTCTCTCCAGTGATCACATTGTTGGTGATACTGTTGGTATTGTCATTTTCAAACTGTATTGTGGGATAAAGAAAATGAGTAGTTAAGTGATATTCTAATGCTATCATTATCATTGTCACTGAGAACCTGGATTCTCAACTTAGGAGAAAGGACACACTGGTGGAAAATTCTTAAAAGGTTAAGTAAAAAAATCCTAACGTACTGAATTTAAATAGAAAGAATTACTTTTGAACACATGACGTACTTTATCCTTAAAAAGTTTTTCAAGCTCTATCTACTGAAAAGGCTTAAAAATAATAGCCAGCCAGTGCCAATAAGCTCCCTTAATAACCATAGTATGGTCTTAAAATACCATTTCCCACCACAAGGAACTAGGGATTCTTGGAAAGTGGTTGATTCAGGTCAGGGATAATAAAAAACTGCACAATATGAGCCTAGAACATCTTATTCCTGAAAACCAGACTACCAAAAACTACTAGGGATATGTCAAAGGGACCAGCAATCCACTTGACAAAGACATTTCCACCAGCCAAATATGGAATAATTAGGGCATTAATAAGGATAATAATTGCAATGGATTAGTGCACATTCAATATGTTTAAATCCATGGATTTGTTATGACGTTAAGACAAAATAAGACTGCTTGAACACCGTGGAGGAGGCAAGATCATCAATTCTTTTTAAATGTTTATTTATTTATTTTGAGAGAGAGAGAGACAGAGAGAGAGAGAGAGAGAGAGAATCCCAAGCAGGCTCCACATTCATCTCAGAGCCTAACATGGGGCTCAGTCTCAGGACTGTGAGATCATGACCTGAGCCAAAATCAAGAGTAGATGCTTAAGCAACTGGGTCACCCAGGAACCCCAAGATCATCAACTTTGGAAAGTTGAAAATTGGTGAAGAAATGGAAAGAATCAAGCAATTATCCTGCATTCTGTATTCACAAGGTATCATGAAAGACTAATAGTAAGTGAGGAGACATTTCTTTTTCTAGAAACACTCCAGATAATAAATGAAGAGTATTACCACTTTGCAATCCTAATGAATTCATGAGTCTGGCAATGGGTAACAACAGCTGTTAACATTCCAAACAAATCAGTTAGATAATAGGAACCTCCTAGTGAAAGAATCAGGCACCACCTATGAAACAGGCTTGATGAAAAAGATTGAAACTGAATCTGATCAAGCCTCTGGATCTAACTACAAAGGACAGAGGCACATGTTAAACAATACCATAGGAGTACACTCTGTAAAACTCATTTCTCTATGGGAAACTAACTCTATAGCGCAACTTAATTCTTCAACAAACAAATTGCAAGGTGAGAGAGAGAGAGAGAAATAATTATAGAGGGGTTAAAGTGTTTGGGGACAGATCAAGGAAAAACAAATGACTACAAGAAGCATTAACATACAACAAGCTTTATTGGCAGGCGGGGGAAGTCCATCTCAACACAAGACCATCCAGAGCTCAGGGCAGGGAGGGGGCAAGGGAACATGCAGGGGAGTGGGAGATCAGAGAGGGGCCTAAGTATCCAGATGACGTCTGTCGCTCATCAGTACCATGGGGAGTCTCTGGGTCAGACAACTCGGAGGGGCATCTTGGGGTCTCATGACCCTGAGGCTCTATCTTATCAACAGTCGGCAGATGCTGAGTGAGGTATCAGAGGTGTGCAAAGCAGGCAGGCTCTAAGTGGCTAAAAAATCTGCTTGTTGGGGATGTTTTGAAAAGAATTAGATGTGTAAAAACTTGAGCTTGGCTCCCGTAGGCTTTTAGGCTAATAAGTCTCAGTCTGCAGTGAAGAAATAAACAAGTAATACACAGAGGCTATCATTGGCCCATTTAAACAATATATCACAATATATTATTTCTGAAATTTTCCAAAGTAATCTGGGGGAGGAGAAGTTGATGAGAGTAATGAAATGAGATTGGCCGTGAGCTGCTAATTGTGGGGCCTGGGTGCTGGGTCCATGAGGGCTCACTGATGCTCTTTGTACTTTTTTATAGGTTCAGGGCCAGCCATCCACTTGCTGTGTGACCTTAGGCAGAGTACATTCCCTCTCTGGGCCACCACTTCCTCATCAGTGATCCAACCTACCTCCTCATTTACTGAAGAGGCAGAAATGGCTACTCAGGGGTGCAGTGCCAAGGCTGTGCCCAAAGTCACACATTTTCTCAAGGACATTGATCATTGAGAGATCACTGAGAGGTAAACTTCGGGAAAGAGGAGAGGGCTAATGGAAGAGAAAAGGAACAGCAATGAAAGCGGTTGGGGGTGGGGAGGTTGCAGGTAAAGAAGGCAAAGGGGTGGGGAAGGGCAGGGAGTCACAAAAAGTATCAGAAGTTGCCGAATGTATTTCCAGCTGGACGAGGAGGGAGAGGTGGATGCATGGCCATAATTTAGAGAAACTCTTCAGTGCAACAGTGTCCTAGAAATCACCCTTCCCTGCCTGGCTCCTCCAGCCTGACTCTTGAGTCATCAGCGAGTAACAATGCAGAGCCCCGCAGGCAGACACTCAGATTTTGATTCAAGCATTCGGTCCTTTGATTTGTTTTCGTGAACACTAACAGTATCCCTGTGGGTCTGCATTTCAAAGGCCCTAGGGTTTGGGAGCTGAGAGCCGGCAGCTACTGCCCAGAGAGAAGGAAAACAACGGAAGGGTTTTTGCCACATGCACCAAGACAACTGCTTTGGCTTCACTGTTAAGGCTTCAGGCTGTGGGTTCCAATCCTAGCTTCTGCACGTCCTAGCTGTGTAATATTTGGCAAGTTTCTTACACTCCCAGAGCCTCCTCATCTGTGAAATGAGGTTACTTACAGTTCCCAACTCAGAGTGTCCTGGTGAGGATTAAAGGAGCTAATGTATGCAAGGCATTTTCTCGATGTTAACTGTTATAAAAAGTGAACAGGCCATAATCTCTGCTGGCAAGGAACTCACAATCTGGTAGGAAAGATTAAGCGAGGGATACAAATGGCAATATTGGAAAACATAACGTGCTGTCTCAAGGGTGGAAAAGAGAAAGGGTCACCTGAGTACAGAGGAGAGCGAAAAGATCATTCTTGCCACCAAAGACAGGACCAGCTCCCAGGAGTGGTGACATTCTAGCCAGAGTAAGGACGGGTCAAGTTTGGGTCCCAGAGGCCAGATGCCAAGAGCAAGAGAGAGAAAGTAGAAGGGCGAGGAGGCTTTCTGGCAGAGGCAGGCAGGTACGGAGGAGGTCAAGAACCCCATTTGGCTGAAGAGTAAGGTCCAGGATGAGAGCAGGGAAGATAAAGCTGAGAAGGGGTGGAGCTGACTTCTGGACCAGGCTCTTCCGCATGCAAGGAGCAGAGAGAGTCATTGAAGCTCACTCTTAAAACAGAATGATTTGGGGGTGGCTGGGTGGCTCAGTCGGTTAAGCATCTGACTTCATCTTAGGTCATGATCTCTTGGTTCGTGAGTTCAAGCTCCACCTCAGGCTCTATGCTGACAGCTCAGAGCCTGGAGCCTGCTTCCGATTCTGTGTCTCCCCCTCTCTTTGCCCCTCCCCCGCTTGCACTCTGTCTCTCTAAGAAATAAAATGAAACATAAAAAAAAATTTGAAATAAAAGCAAAATGATTTTAAGGGAGAGATGCAGGAAAATCCAGAGAAAGGGGAAAATCCAGAGAAATCTTAGGATTTTAAGAGTGTTGGGTTTTGTAAGAGCCAGGTGGTTGGCTCTTTTATTCAACAAAGGATTACTCCGCCCTACCCCTTGGGACCTGGCAGGGTTCTACATGCTGGGATCAAGGTCTCTGCCCTTGGGGGCCAATAATAAACAAGGAAACAAGTCAATAAGAAAATTTCACTTAGTGATAAATGCCATAAAGACAATAAAAAGCAGAGTCATGGTACAATGACTGACAGACGCAAAGAGATTAGCATTGATTGCGGGTAGGGGAAAGGCTTACCAGGAGAGGGAACTGAGAGCCCAGAGGTTGAGGAATGAATGACCTTGGAGGTCAGAGGAAGTCAGGTGGGCAGAGCCAGATCATGAAAATGCTAGTGTTGTTAGACTATAGTAAGGATTTGAAATTTATTCTGAGGGATGGGAAGAGATTCAAGGAGTGACATGATCTGTTGGCCATGGTTACAAGCCAGTTCAGGGTGTTGTGTGAGAATGGATTGTCAGGGAAGGCCTACAAGCAGGAAAGCCAGTTGGGAGGATGGCCCAGTGTCCGTGCATGGGATGGAGGGTCGGGAGAAGTTCCAGGGACCTTGACAAGGGGAGTTGGTGCTTCTTCCTAACAGGGATCTGATAAATAATTTATGGCATGCCCGTGAATCGTTGTGCAGCTCAGCCATGGTGCAGATCTGAATACGTTGCCAGGGAAAGATATCCCCAGGCATGCTGTTTCAGAGAAAAAAGCAAGTTGCACGACTGCACAGATATTTTATGAGCCCAACTATGTAAAATTAAATACTCATTTCTGTATCAGTTTACCTACATATAAAGAGACATCTGGGAAGATACTGAGTTATCAGTGATTTTTCTGAGAAGCAAGGTTTTGTGTCTGGTTTTGATTTTGCTTTTTTACTTGGTACTTTGAACTTTCCTGAGTTAAAAATTTTTCAGTAAGTGTGTATCATTTATATAAAAGCCTACCTTTGTTAAAAAAAAAAAAAAAAAGGAGGAGGAGGAGGAGGAAATGGAAAGGGAGGAAAAGAGGAAAGGGAGAAAAAAAATTAAAGACCAAACCCTCTGTGCTCCTAACACACACACACACACACACACACACACACACGCACGCACACCCCACACCCATGCTGGGACTGAAAGGCAGCTGGTCCAACTCCAGATGTGTATCTTCCAAGGACGTCACCAGAACCCTGGATAGTTCTTCTCAGAGATAGTGATTAATCCTGCTACAAAGTGGCTCAGGCACCCAGAGCAAAGATCCTAAACTCCTTGAGAAGCCAGCTTTGAATTTAAGAGGCAGGAAGCAGAGATGGCACCTTTGAAGGGCGCCCCTCCCCTTGACACACACACTTTCTGAAGCTGCCGCGCTGCCCATAACCGCCTGTAGTGAGTTGCCACGACATCCACAGGCAGGGGGGAAGTGTCTGAGACAGCAGGGCAGGATACCTGCAATCGTGAGATTCGGGCTCAGCTGGGTGAGCTTGTGAAGATTTCTTGATCCTCTCAGAAGGAAACTCAGAGTTCACCTGGTAACAGGATGGTCAGAACAGAACGAAAAGGGGGAAGGTGGAAGAGGCATGCTCATTTGTCCACGTGAAGCCTAGTGAGTGACGCCTAGGTGCCAGTCACTGTCACGTGATATCTATGGTTACAAGCCCCTGGCCTTCCAGATGTGTTTTGTTTGATCCACAGCGTTGAAAAACTGAATTCACTGCCAAGGTCTAAAATTCAGCAGTTTTACATAAAAAAATCTAAATTTCTATTTTTTCTGGGAAAATTGGGAAAATGCCATCCCTGGGCCTGCCTTCCCTTAAGGAGAACAGTCAGCTGCCACTCAGTGACAGCTTGCCTTAAAAAAAAATTTTTTTTTAATGTTTATTCATTTTTGAGAGACAGGGAGCAAGCAGGGGAGGGGCAGAGAGAGAGGGAGGGAGACACAGAATCTGAAGCAGGCTCCAAGCTCCGAGCTGTCAGCACAGACCGGATTCTGGGCTCAAACTCAGGAACCGCGAGATCATGACCCGAGCCGAAGTCAAATAGTTAACTGACTAGCTATCTAGGCGCCCCACACCCTCCCCTTTAGAACTGTGCTCTCCTGCTGGCCACCACACGTGACTACTCATCCATCTCTAGTACTTTCCTGGGCCCTGTGGACATGCCTTTGCTACCCCCGACATTTAATAGCTTCTTTACTCCTTACACAAACCTGGGATGTAGGAACTAAGTCCATTTTGTGGAAGAGAAAACACGCTCAGAGAGGTTAAGAGACTTGCCTAAGGTCACACAGTGTTCAGCGACAGAGCCAGGATTTGAACCTCTGATTTCAGAGCCTGAACCCTTGTCAGTGGGCAAAATCACAGAACCGGGAACCAGTGAGTCACCTCCCAAGCTTCTGGCCACGGTCTCTTTAAGGTTCCTTTTTCCAGAAAGAACTGGTCTTCCAGCCCAGGGTAGCGCTGCGCCCCAGGTGGTAGCCAGGTGGCCCTTGTTGAGTACAGGGGGTTAATCGTACCGCAACAGGGTGCCAGGAGGATTCTTCGTCTGTGAAATGGGGAAGGTAAAGGCATATAAGCATTATAAATCCGATCTGAGACCTTTGTTGCCTGAGGCCAGGACTGGGTGGAGAGCGGTGGGCCTAACCTGAATGCGTGAGGCACTGTGCCCTATCCCCATTTCCATGCTGGGACCAGAGCAACTTGCCTTTTTCTCTTTTTCACGTCAGGGTTCCATTTAAAACTCCTTTGGGCAAAAGGGGATTTTGCTGCTCAAAACTAATTTGAAAAAAATTTGATATTTTGAGTTTGTGTCAAAAAGCCATAGATATATATTTTGTGTGTGGCTAAGAAGCTATCGCTGGAAACTGTCACATGAGTCCTGTGGGCCATGGCCAGCGTCTTATCTTCAGCTTTCAGGAGGGGCCTCCTGCTAAATTCACCTCCCTCTCACAGCTCCTGAAATGGAGTCAGCCCTCCCAGGACGCAGCAGGGCCCAGAATTTGTTTGCGTGGATTTGCATAAAAAGCTTTACTGAATAAGATTATTCACTGAGATTCACTGAATGCAGGTAAGATTCACAGAGTCCCCCAGGGCAATGATTTTTCCTTTGGATTTCATTTTCTCTTGGGAAGCAAATATTTCACTTCTCTGGCTTTCTCTCCCCACTAGACCTGTTCTCCTTTCCTTTCCCTCATTCCTACGTGCCACACCCACACACCAGCCCACATGCACGTGCACCCAACAAGCTTTAAGTCACTGAGTAAGTGACTATGTTGTTTTTATCACACATGGATCCCAGAGTTTGACTCTAGCTTGTAGTAAAGTCTGACTGGTGTGCAGAGGGAAAGCTCCCGTCCCTGTTTGTCTGAGAAGCACCTGTCATTGATTTGGCTGTAGTGGTGTGGATGCCAAGGAGACAGCAATGAGACCGTGCCCTATGTCACTGCACCAGCACGCAGGGAAATGAGGCCCTAGGGTCCGTACTGGAGTCTTGGGAGAGTCTGAGGACCAGCCAGTTTGGAACCCCCTGAAGAAAACCCTCCCTCTCTGCTTCTAGATCACATCTAGATTCTTGGCGAAGAACTTTGGACACAGGGTCACCCAGACATTGCCACCTGCCCCCCACATGGGGAGTGACTCTAATAGTAAAGAGTCTGGCATCATAACAGAGAATGGAATGGAAGTTTTGAAGGGACCCTCACAGCAGCCCACAAGCCTAACATGAAAATATCGGGCACTCAGAGACCCAGACCAGCTGACCCCGAGATGGCTCTGTCCCTGGGCACCAAGGATGGGACGAATGGGCTTCCTACCTCACCAACCTGTACCCTGGTTCCTGGCTGGACCAGGAATCCTGGGGGAGCTCCATGGGAGCTCCCTGCTGGTTAGGGCTCCAATCCACTTCTATCTTCTGGGCTGGGTCCCTCACACCCCTTCTTTCCTTCTATATCATCCCAACCCACCCACAGCCAGCCCAGTGTGTTCACCTCTTCCTACCCCTCCACCTGCTCTGTCTCCTAGGTGTCCACCCACCCCCACCTTCCTCAGTCCCTACACAGTCCCTACACAGCTCATAGCCACGTCCACTCCCCTCTGGACCCCCTTCCCAGTAATATGACACAACAATAATCAACATACGAAGCACTTATTATGTCCTAGGTACTGCTACTCGTCCAATGAGAACCCTAGGTACATATTTCAATTAGTTCTCACAAAACCCCCACAAAGCAGGTCCTATTACTACTACCATTTTATAGGTGAGGAAACTGAGGATCGACAAAGCAAAGCAACCTACTCAGGATCTAACGATTTATAGATGGAAAGCCACGCTTGGTATTCATGAGGGTCTTGTGTATTTCACACCCCTTCTCCCAAATGGGCATTGTATTGCAGGCTTATTGATTTGGATATTATCAATCTAGAATGTGGGCTCCCTGAGGGCAGGGTCTGACTTGCTCACTGCTTCTTAAATCAGTACCCGGCACAGGATTAACTCCATAAGTAATGTTAAGTGAATAAATGAATCGATGGCAATGTTCACACACTATTTTAACAATTATTAATTTTCTTTTTTTTTAATTTTTTTTTTATATTTATTTATTTCTGAGACAGAGCATGAGCAGGGGAGGGACAGAGAGAGAGGGAGACACAGAACCAGAAGCAGGCTCCAGGCTCTGAGCTGTCAGCACAGAGCCCAACGCGGGGCTCGAACTCACAAACCGTGAGATCATGACCTGAGCCGAAGTCGGTCGCTCAACCGACTGAGCCACCCAGGTGCCCCAACAATTATTAATTTTCAAAGTGACAGTGCACATTGTTAACAAAATCAAGAAGTACAAAAAGGTATGGTGAAATTTAAATCTCCTTCCTAAATCTTTCTCCAAGATCATAGGGCGCTTGTGTGTCCTTCTAGAGATATTCCAATGTTCTATGCATATGTGTGCTTGAACAAGCATGTATGTGATATGTGTGCGTGGTATCGCCTCCTAGAAACCCTTCTGCAACTTAATTTTTTTTTACTTAACATGACTTGGAAATGTTCAAATCAGTGTATATCTGCACACACACACACAATCCCTATGTTAGTACCCATCCTGCTATGCTTCATACCCATCATGTGGGCTCCAGAGAGGTCCCAGAGACTGGAGTAGTAAGTGTGACTTGGGGTCATGAATGACCTAGAATCTTGGAGTGAGGAGGGACCTCCGAGATGATCTGGTTTAACCCCATCATGTTACAAATGTGGAAACGAGGCCCAGGTGGTAGTGGTGGTGGGAATAGACCTTCCCAGGGCCACATGGGTAGTTAATTGTAGATCTGAGGCGGGAACCAGGCCTCTGGGATCCTTGGCCAGGCTCCTGCTACCCCAGCCTCCTCTGTGCTTGGCAACCTCAAAAGAAATCATAGCCAGTTCCCAGCAGAGAAAGTGCCTGCTTTGGCTCTGTCAGTGGCAGGGCCCTCCCAGGCAGGCTGGAGCGAGAGCGATTATGTAGGTCGCTTGGTAATCAGAAAGAGAGCTCGAGCCCTTTAAATGCTGGCTGTTTCATTTGGTCCCCGAAGATTGGATTAGCATCGACTGTCTGCACTGAGCTTGTAGATAAAAGAGCCACACCAAAAGGGAACAGCAGCCTGTAAGGGTGAGCCACGGCACCTCCCTCTCAGCACAGCTCTGGCATCCGGGACCTCTTGGGCAGCTTCCAGAAGTCCGTGCCTTTCCCTCTAGTTGGTAAAATGTGCAGGAAGGGGTGTGGGGGAGACAAATCAAGAAACAAAGCTGGGGGAGCAAAATTCAGGGAAAGGAGTCTCCAGTGGGATGAATGTTCTTATCTGCATGTGCTGTCTCCCAGTGCCTTCCATCCCCCTCCTCGACCTTAGCTTCCCCAACACACACACACACACACACACACACACACACACACACACACTGTAAGCTCTATGAGGGCAGGAACCTAGCACATCTTTTTTGGTGCGATTCCCACTGCTTAGCGCAGTACGTGACATGTTAGGTGTTGCCACTCCGGGTCCAGCCTCCTCCGGGAAACCTTCCCCACTACTCTGGCTACGATGGCCTCTCTTCTCCCTGAAGCTCGTACAGGTTCAATGAGTAAAACAATCACATCTTCACAAGCCCCAAGCCAGACGTGGTCTGCTGGGTATTCATGATTCACAGGAATGATGAGAAAGAGGGCTTAAAATCTGGACCGTCACAGAAACTCCATGTTGAAAGTACAATTGATGCCATATGAGCAATTGTTAATTCTGTGTTGCTTTTTATAGAGAAGTAAGGTGGGGCGGTGGAGGAGCCTTGGGCATGCCGTCTCACAGACTTGGGTTCAAATCCTGCCTCTGCCACCTGGTGGCTTCGTGGCCCTTGACAAGTTGCTTAACTTCTCGGTGTCCAGTCCTCATCTACCAAACATGGGTAAGCAGACCTTCCTCACAGGCTCTGAGTACAAAGGGGTGAGCACTAAAATGTGACCCACAAGAACCATGGTTTCTGTCTGTTTTGTTCATGAATGTATCCCAGCCCCTAAAACAGCGCCTGGCACATAAGAGGCACTCAATTACACAGCTATGGAATGTAAGAGCAGGTAATAAATCATAGTTACCGTTATTACTAACCACTCACCGGGTATCAGGTTGCATGCTGAACACTTACATGCACTATCTTGTGTAATCCTCACCATAATCCTGCTAGCTCCATTTTTTTTTTTTCAGGTGAAAACACTGAGGCTGAGCCCCCACCTTCATATCAAGTTTTCAATGAGGGTTTATTCCCTTCCTTCCCCCAACACACAGTCACTTCTCTCTTTCCTCTGTTGCTGGCTTTGTCTCCCTCACTCGGCCCTTAGCTCCTCAGCAACTGTAGCCCCGATCTTGTCCCTTGAGCATCCTGGCCTCAGTTGCTCCACTCGGGCCGTGGCGTGCAGCCCATACTCGCATCCAGACACGGAAGCCTTATGAGCCAGACATGGATGCCCATTTCCCCTGCTCCATCCCTCTCACCAGCCACAAAGCAGCTGCCTCTTTCCAGTCCTCACTGCAGTCTCCTCTCTATCACTCTAGCTGTTTGCTGACCTCTAAGACTGGGGCACATTCTGCCCAGACTGAACCTTTGCTTGGAACTTTTCTGTCTTCTTTGCTAGCAAATGACTAGATCTCTCAGGTTAGGGGTACCCTCCTCTGAACCTTCCTGCACCATGACGGCGGCCTTCTTTCTGTTCCCGTGGCTCTGTGCATTCACCCCCCATCATTCTGTATCGTTATTGTCTGTTAACTGCCTGTCTCTCTTTCTCCCCCAAGCCGACTCTAAGATCTTATTTAAGACCAAGAACGTTTTCCATTTCCCCCACACCTCCCTCGGTGTCTCATCCAGCTCCCTGACGCTTGATGAGAGAATGGCCTGCTCTCTTAGCTAGCTAACATTCTGTCAGGACCTACAGTTCCACTTTCTCTTCCCAGTCCGGTCCACAACCCTGGTAGTATTCCTTCCTACCACTGAGCCAAACTCCTGGATTTGGCCCTTCCTTACTGGGGCCAGGCCAGTTTCCACCAGCCCTGGGAAGAGTCTTCCTTGCTAACTCACATAGTTTTTCCAGGCTGTTGGTGGGGGAAATAGAAATGTCTTCCTGGAAGGGACTTGAAGATCGTGGAGTCCAGCCTAAGGTGAGCTGGGGTGGGGGACAGGGGACTGTGCAGGGTCACACAGTCTGTTTAGAGCAGGGACAGGAACAAAACCCAGGATCCTGAATCCAACATGAAAATCTTTTCTCTGCATTTAGGCCATGGTACTTACCAAGCCAAACTATGAGACCTATTTAGATGGGATTTTACAATCCTAAAAATCAAGACTACGCCTTGAGTTGAGGATTTTGTACGTCATTAATGTTACATCTCCTGCCCCATTGTGTTTGGGAAGTAGGATAAAAAGCATGGGGAGGACTTGGGCACTGCTGCTCTGGTCTCAGCCCTGCCACTGATGGGCAGGCCATTTCCCCAGTGTTCTCCATAGAGAACAGTGAATTTGGCTGCAGCATTAGAGGAAGAATAGTGAGAGATGAGGCTGGAAAGAAAGGGTGCAGGCCAATCAAGGAGAGCTGGGAATGTCCACGTGAGCAAAACTTTGTTTAGAAAGACATGGGGAGCCTCGGAGGGTCTTTGAGCAGGAGAGGGCCTGTACTGCTGCAGCTGAGCCCCTAGGGAACATTTGGCTAATAAACCCAGATAGAGAAGTGATCATTGCTTATGAGGTTGCAACCTTATCCACCTGCCGGGGAGGCTAGTGTCCCAGTAGCTCTAGCTCTCAGGTGACAGTTATCTCACCTAATGACTCTCATTTCACAGGCTCAGGTTTCCTAAGGACAGATTGAAGCAAAGCAGAGATTCCCCAGATAAGTGGTTAGCAGGGTGGCTAGAATCTCTGTAGAGAGCTTTGATGAACAGATCTGGCCTGAAAGACCAGTCCCTGGCAAAGCCTGTCCTGAGGTTCTAGGGGTTTCTGCAGTTTGTGCTGCAGGGCCTGGCCGTCCAGGAAGGGGCCGTGGGTGGAGGAGCCCAAGAAAGGCCCCACCAGGACTGTTTCTTTGCTCAGCCCTGGCTGCAGGGGGAAACTCTGTTCCTGCAAGAATGCTCAGTCCAAGCCGGAATGTGTATCACCATTGATACTTCTGCTACTAAGCTGGGCTTTTAAGGGGCTGACATAGGGCAACAAATCTTGGCATGCAGAAGACTGTCCTGCATGTCCCCGGAGAGGATTTCATCTCTCTGGGCTTCCATTTTCCTCCACTTTGAAGGAGGGATCTGGACCAGTTCGAATACAAAATAACAAATGGGTTCCCTCTCCCCTTTCCAACTCTGATCAGTTGCTAGTGGTTGTCAGATGCATTGTGTTAAGAATGATTCTGAGGCTAGCTCCAGAAAAGAGTACAACATTCTACCAGGTTTTCCAGAAACAGAAAGTAGCCTCACGTAGCAGCTTCCTCTTGCTGCTGTCACAAATTACTACACTTTGTTGCTTAACAACACAAATTTATTCTCTCACAGCTGTGGAGGTCAGAAGTCTGAAACCATTTTCACTGGACCAACATCAAGGAATTGGAAGGGCCGGTTCCTTCTGGAGGCTTTGAGGACAGAAATTCTTCCTGGCCCTTTGTAGCTGCTGGTGGCCCGCCTATATTTCTTGGCTTGTGGCCCCTTCCCTCCTCTTCAAATCACACCATTCCAATCTTTTTTTTGATCATCGCATCACCTTCTCCTCTGTAGTTAAAGCTCCCTCTGCCTCTTCTAAAACCCCTTGTGATTACATTAAGGCCCTACCACCCAGATAATCCAGGGTGAT
The DNA here is from genome assembly GCF_028018385.1 of Neofelis nebulosa. Taxonomy (NCBI): domain Eukaryota; kingdom Metazoa; phylum Chordata; class Mammalia; order Carnivora; family Felidae; genus Neofelis; species Neofelis nebulosa. The sequence continues at coordinate 46,651,144 of NC_080782.1, forward strand.
CACTCCATTTCAAGATCCTTAGCTTAATGGCATCTGCAAAGTCCCTTGCGCTGTATAAGGTAACACAGTCACAGGCTGTGGGGATTAGGACATGGCTATCTTTCCGTGGCCCATTATTCCGCCTGCCACACCTGCCACATGGCACTAATTTGCAATGCTTACAGTCAGCCTAGAATTAGAACTGGAATGGAATAATGGAATGATTCTAAGTTAGTGTGTGAGGCCTGGCATATGGGAGCTGTAACAGAGGAAAAGATTGCACGTGGCATTTTCTCTGTTTCAAGAACCATGCCAGCCTCATTGAAATTCCACATCCCACTGCCTTCTCCTGACACTGTATCATTTACAATGCTCCTGAGGCTAGTACAGTGACTCATTATTATTAGTTAATGAAGCATCTAAGGTCTAAGCCCACAGTCAGCAGCTGGGATAAAGAATGAGGACAGAGCTGGGCTGAAGGGAGTCTGTAGCTGGGATGTAGACCGGAGGAGACAGAGGCCATGCTGTCCTCGGGCATTCATTTCACAAACATTTACCGAGCACTTAGTAATGGTTAGCAATGGTTCCTGGAACCATATGGGTAGTCCTGACCCTAGAGAATTCACAGGCCAGTGAGAGAGACCGACATGTGCATGAATTTGCCAAGACGCCCATGAAAATGCTCAGAAGGGGGTGGGTGTTGGGGGGCATTGAGGACAGTCTCTGCCTCGGGGTATCAGGGGAGGAAGCTTTTCAGAGGAGGGACAGCTGACATGAGTCTTGGAGGCTGACCAAACATTCTGAGTTTGGGAAAGGGAAGGGAAGGGGACTTGGCCAGGAGAAAGAGGTAGACGGGTGCTAATGACAACAGTGAAAAGGCCTTTTTCACCGTGGCTGGTGTGAAATGCAGAGATATTCTGGCAGGAGGAAAAGAATATATGGAAAATTTGCCTTTAGGCTGCAGCGGTGCAGGGAGGTGACATTTGGCTGATGATGGGAACAGAGGCAGAGTCCACGAGGGAGTCCGGCTTGGGGAATAAAGAGCCAAACGAAATCACTCTCTGAATAAATTCAGGAGGCTGCGTGGAGAGGCGAGACGCTGATGCGGTAGAGACGGAACAGAGTTGGGGTCACATGAACAGCTCGAGGGTGTACTAGCACTGTGACTCTAGTGAGTTCCTTAATTCCTCTGGGCCTCAGTTTCCTCATCTATAAAATGCAAAAAATCATAACCACCCGTGGGGATGGTTGTGTGGTAAGGGCCTGGTCTGTCTTGTTTTCTGCTGTACATCCTGCATCTGGTGCTCGTTTGTAAACCGAATGAGTAATGTCACAAAAAAAAGTTGGCAGGGTGTCTGATGAATAATAAATGCTTAGTGAGTGAATTAAGTTATTAAGCTTGGGAGAAAAATTTAATGATGATCAGCCCTGATGTCTCGCTGAGTGACCCCCGATATTCCTGATAAACTCTCGCCCCCTATGGAGACATGGCAGCCTGAAACCATGGGAAAGATCCCTGAAGCTGGACTGGGGAAGAGAGTGGGCCTTGCTTCCAGTTCTGTCACTCATGAACTGTGATTCTGGGGACGCCCACCACGTTTGGTTTTCTCCAGGCCACACCCAACCCGGCTTTGCCTCTTTCCTAGACAAGGTTACCGAGGGCTGAGGAAGGCTACCAGGCCACTTGGGGTTTCTTGAGCTCAATGCCCTTTCTTTCCTTCTCAATCAGCAGTCCCACAGATCTTCCAGAACTTTCCATGGGTCTTGCACCATAGAAAGTGTATGGTCTCTGGAGCTATGTGACCTGGAACAAGTTTAACCTGTCTGACCTCAAAGAGAGGTTTTATTTCTTTACCTGGGCATAACAGCTACCTGAATTTGAATCTTAGTTCCAGAATTCTTTAGCTGTGTGACTTCTAGAACTTAACATCTCTGTTCTTCATGGGTACTATATGGCTAATAACACCTCCTCCCATGCTTACTGTGAGGATTGGTTCTCAAGGCTGGCATAACCAGACTCACACCTGAAGATTGGGTCCTACCTACCTCAGGCTCTCAGATGAGTCCCGCCTCAGGCTGTCCAGCTGCTAATTCCAACTGTGCTGAGTCTCTTCACTCTGGGTACCAGTGTTTGGGACCCAGGGCCTAGATTTTTCATCCAGCCTACTGATGGAACACCAGCTTCTTCCCCAGGGCTGGGAGGATCCCTGTGGAGGAAACCTCTGAAGGCTGATTCTTCTCATTTCCTCCTCAAATACAAGTGGGGACGGTGATCCTGGCCAATAACACATGCATCACACCAGAGACCGCTGGGCCCAGAGGGATAATTATTTTGAGAGAAAAGACTTCAAAAGGAAGCCTATTAATCCCTGCCTGTTTTTTTTTATTTCATTGAATAAGCTATCACTAATTTTTGTGGGCCCTCAAATAAGAGAAGACAGTGGCTTTCCCTTCAAATATTTCAGGAGACTGTTCTTCACATCACCAACAAGTGCCATGTGATGTGAGATCTTTCTGCAGCTGCAGGGAGGGGGAGGTGGTCAAGAACAGACCTGCTACCCCTCAGTGGACTTTCTGCCTCTCTCTCCCTCTCTCCCTGCCTCTCTAACCCCCTCTCTCTCAATCTCTTCCTGCCTCTCCAGCGCCCCCCTCACACACACACACACACATTTATTCTCACAGTGGGTTAACCCCTCCACCAGTTGTATATAACCTCGATCCTAAAGCAAAATGGTATAGTGAGGAAGTGTTCAGGCTCTAAGTGGTCCAGCCCAGGGTAGGAACCCCAGTTCTGCCACTTCCCAGCTGGGCAGCCTTGGGAAAGATTCTCAACCCTCTGTGAGTTTCAGGTTCCTCATCTGTAAAAGGGGAAAATAATAGTACCTACATGATAAGGTTGTTGGTGAGGATTAAATGAAATCAGACATGCCAATAAAGTACCAAGCATATGGTAAGTGCCCTTTAAGTAGAAGTCATTGTTATTATTATTATTATTATTATTATCTCCGTGAAAAGGTAAGCCCTGTGTAAACAAGGTTACTGCCTGCCTTGTTCCCTGTTTTATCCTCATCACCTAGGACAATGCCTAGCATATTGTCAGTGCTCAGTAAATACCTGGAGAATCAATTAATGATTATATTTCTTGGAAGCATGGTTTATTCTCCCACTGTGTGATTTCAAGAACCGTCCTCTGGGCTCCCACAGCACCTGGACACAAGAATTATCACAAGAGCTTCCTATAAGCCAGGCACCAAGCTAAGGGCCTTATCCTATATTGATTTTCTTGCCTCTGCTCCCCTCACCTTGTGAATTCCTGAAGGAGAAACACTAGCAGTTCTAACTCAAAATAAGGGTTCAGCAAATATTTTCTGAAAAGATAATCAAGTAGCTTGTTTTACACATGAGGACACTGATCCCCAAAGGGTTAGCACACTCTTCCAGAGCTGGAGGGGAGTTCTGGTCCCCAGATGGCCATACCAGCACTGTATTGACCCCTACAACCAATAATTCAACATGCATGTGTCCACCAACACCAGCAGATAGTGAGCTAATGTAGCAGAAGAAGAGAGACTGGGTGCTTCTACATTAATTCCACAGACACCTGCATGATCTCATAGGAGAGTTACCTATGCTAGTGTGATGTGCTTTTCTTTCAGCAAGACTCCCTCAACAGGTAGTCTTTGAAAGGCCCATTTTAATTAATACCTTAATCCTAATAAGCACACCATAGATTAAACCCAGCCAAGAGCAGCTTCCTGCTGGGTGAACTTCTCACATGCTTCAGTAAACAAAATTGTCTCCAGTAAAAGGGCTTCTTTGGTAACATCCAGTCCACGAGGCACCCTCCCTCAGAAAAGGGCCTTGGTCATGGTCCCTGACATCATGGACTCCAGGCTTCCAAAGACATAGCTCAGAGTGGAGAAAGCTGGATGCCAGTCCCAGATTAGCTGCTGATATAGGTCGGTGCTTAGCCAAATAGAATCAGCATCATTCACATTTGAAGGGGCTCTCATCTGGTCCATGTCATCGTACCAAGGAGAAACTGAGTCCCAGAAAGAGGAATGGACAGAGACCTGTCAGCAGCAGGGACCCAGGTCTCCTACCTCCCAGCTTAGTGACTTTTCCCCCCATCACTCTGGCTTTGCCAACTAGTAGCTGTGTAACCTTGACCAAATCCATTTCCTCTCTGAGCTTCAAGTTCCTGATCTATGTGATTGAAGGGGTTGGGCTATAACAGCGGTCTCAACTTTGCACACTAAAATCATCTGGCGAGCTTTTAAAAATTCCATTGTCTAGGCTTACCTGAGACCAACTCATCAGAGCCTCTGGGATGAGCTCTGGACCTGAGTGTTTTATAAAGCTCTTCAGGTGATTCCAGTGTGCATCCAGGAGTGAGAACCAGTAGATTAGATAATCACTAAGTCTTTCTTTTGCTCTAACATTTTATGAGTTTAGAATTTCTCTGCCTGGAACCCTCTGTGCATCACACATGCTCATGTCCCCACCACCACACCTTCCCCACAGTTGAGCTGAACAATTTCTTCTCTTACTTCATGTTCTAGTTTAAATATCCCTTCATCAGGGATGGAGGCATTACCTGAGTTCTTCCCCTTTCATAGCCTGAATCACACCACACAGTAATTCTATTTTGTGGCTACCCTTCCTGTAAACTGAGTCACAACAGAGACTGAGAATAGTGTGCAGACTCTAAGATCACCCCCAATTACCTTCATCTCCTTATATTCGCATGTGTGATCCCTACCCCACCCCCTTGAGTGTGGGCCAGACCCATGACTTGCTTCTAATCGAGACAATATGGCAAAGGTGATGGGATGTCAGTTCTAATCAAGTTACATAAAATTGCAGTGTCTGTAGTGTGAGAAAACTCCCTCTCATGCTGGCTTTGATGAAGCAAGTGGCTATTTGGGGGAGGGCTGTATGGCAAGGAACTGAGGGTGGCCTCTAGCCAACAACTAGCTAGGAACTAAAGCTCTTCGTCTTAGCCTGCAAGCATCTGAGCCCTGCTAACAACTACACGAGCTTCGAAGTGGATCTTTCCCAGCCAAACCTTCAGATGAGAAACTAGCCCAGGCTGACACTTTGATTGCAACCTTGTAGAAGACCCAGCTAAGCTGTGCCTGGAATTCTGATCCACAGAAACTCTGAGATAACAAATATGCGTTATTTTAAGGGGCTGCATTTGTTGTAATATTGTTACATGGCAACAGATAAATAATAAACAGCCTATTTTATTCGACTACTACATTCTTGGCACCTAGAGCAGCACATGACCCATCGTAGGTGCTCGAAAATATTTGGCAAATACATGATTTAATTAATCCGTGTAATGGCATTAAGTCCTTTGAATCCAACATTTGCCCCCAAATATTTTCCCTTTCGTTCTCCTAGTGACAAGCTAGTTGCTCAAGATTCAATGTCAGCCCATCAGACAAGGGTGGTACTCTCAAACCTTTCACCCTCACGAGAGAAAGTGGGAAGCATACACTGTTATTATGATGATAACTGTGCTCTAGCCTTAATGAAATCAACGTGTGGTTTAGTAACTGTTTGTTGAGTGTAAATTGTTATTGTTATTGATGGACAATTTCCTCTACCCAATAAAGGCAGTGCCGCGCTCCAGGCCAGGGAGTAATCATGGCTTTATCGGTCCATAATCATTCCAAAGATACAGAGGATGCCATTGACCATGAGGGGTTAACCTTCGGATGACACTGGCCTTTAGTCACAGCCCACATCTGCACTCTCCCACACAGTCTTGGCTTTTAGGTTGGCTCAGATCAGTCACTCAAAGCAGACCGCTTTAAGGTGCAGCTCTGCGTGGGCATCTGCTGCTGCTTTCTGTTGCCCAAACAGCTGCTCTGACAGGACTCTGCAGGCTCAGGCATGGCCCTATGAGATTACCAGATGTTTCAAGGTCACCCAAGAGTCACCAACAGGATCACAAGGCAAGACCTCACTGGCCTCTGCTTATCAAGAACGGTGCTGGCTGGCATTCTGATAAAGTTCAAGTAAATGCAGTATAACTAGGTCTTGAGAGTTAGCCGAAGTACTCCATGGAGCCTGTTGAAAGCATGTTGGAGGGCCCCAGGGACAGGGTGGAGGGCCTCCCTTAGACAACCTTTGTGGCAGACGCTGGGTAGACGGTGTGCAGTAGCACCCAGGGCAGAGAGAGCTTCAGGGCCTGTTCTCTCACTCTTGCTCTGCTTCCTGGTCTCTCTCTCTTCCTGATTCTCAGGTTCCTCATCTTCCTCTATTAGGTTTCAGGCCAGTCATCACCCCTACCGACCCATTGTTCAATGCCCTGAGGCTGTGGATCCAAGTGACCTGCTCCTTCCTTGTGACAGCTGGGCCTGCTGAAGGTCTTCTGTGGGGACAGGACCTACTCACAACACCAGCAGCACCAGAAGTTCCCATTATATGATCACATACTATGGACCATGTGCTAGGCTCCTTACGCACATGATCTCAATATGACAATCGAGAGAACAGCTCATTCTTCTTTTCTCATCAAGGAAATTGGGCCTTAGGTTAAAGCTTTGCTTCATGTCACACAAATACAGAGAAAGGACACTCAGGCATCTCTGCATGGCTGACATCAACTTAAAACTGCCCAATTCTCCAGTGTCCTCGTCTATAAAATAAGGATTTGGCACATTCATTTATCATACAGGAAGCATTTGTGGAGAACTAACTAGGTACTGTTCTAAGTGCTGGAGACACCATATGGGAAAAACCAACAGGTATTGTTATGCCCAGAATTCGTGATCCCCAAAGACCACCAGGGAGCTGAGTCCGATGCAAAAGCAAAGAGCCTTTATTCGAGCTAGCTCGAGCTCAATCCCCTACCTGCACCGGCTCAGCGGTGAGATGCCTGGGAGAGAGAGAAAGTTTCAAAAGCACAAAGGTTTTATTGGGGTCTAGGGGCAGTTGGTGAGGTAATGGCTGTGGCCTCAGCCGATTGGCTGGGGAAGGGTCAGAGTCCTGTTACGCAGGTCGCCAGTCGTGTTTTGATCGGGAAGTTTGAACGGGTGAGCGGGAGGTTACTCAAGGGGAGGAGGCATGGTCTGAGGTTTCTGCGATTTTCCCAGAAAGGGGGCATGTTGGGGATATAGTCACTCAAGGTGGAGGACACAGAACAAGATGGAGTCAGCAGCATAGGTCCGCCCTTTCAGTATCTTCTTTCATGGAGCTTACAAATGAAATTACTACACAAATATATGTAATGTTTAAACTATAAAAAGTGCAATAAATTGTATGTATATAGTAGTATAAAAGTATGTAATAGTGAAAATTAACCAAGTAAAGGCAGAAAGTTATGCTTGAGCTGAGGAGTTAACTAAGTAAAATAGGAAGGGAGAGACTTTCCAGGTAGAGGTAACAGGATATACAAAGGTCCTATGGTGAGAGGTTATGAGGAAACTACAAGAGCAAGAAAAAGACCATGAGGGTAAAAAGCAAAGAGGGAGAGAAGACTGTAGTATCAGATGGCAGTGAAGAGAGAAGTCCGATCTGTGTTTGGTTAGGGGTGGAGGATACAGTCAGCAAGTTAAGGACTGTGCTCTTACGGGGCTTACAGCCTAGCAGGACAATTAAAACACAGACAAATGTGGGAATGCAAGCTGGTGCAGCCACTCTGGAAAACAGTATGGAGGTTCCTCAAAAAACTAAAAATAGAACTACCCTACAACCCAGCAATTGCACTATTGGGCATTAATCCACGGGATACAGGTATGCTGTTTTGAAGGAACGCATGCACCCCCATGTTTATAGCAGCACTCTCAGCAATAGCCAAAGTATGGAAAGAGCCCAAATGTCCATCGATGGATGAATGGATAAAGAAAATGTGGTATATATATATATATATATATATATATATATATATACAATGGAGTATTACTCGGCAATCAAGAAGAATGAAATCTTGTCATTTGCAACTACGTGGATGGTACTGGAGGGTATTATGCCAAGTGAAATTAGAGAAAGACAAAAATCATATGACTTCACTCATATGAGGACTTTAAGAGACAAAAACAGATGAACATAAGGGAAGGGAAACAAAGATAATATAAAAACAGGGAGGGGGACAAAACAGAAGAGACTCATAAATATGGAGAACAAACTGAGGGTTAGTGGAGGGGTGGTGAGAGGGGGGATGGGCTAAATGGGTTAAGGGGAACTAAGGAATCCACTCCTGAAATCATTGTTGCACTATATGCTAACTAATTGAGATGTGAATTTAAAAAAATAAAACAAGTAAAAAAACAAACACAGACAAACGATTAAAGAAGAGCTTTCCAAATGGCAGTGAAACCTATGAAGAAAGTAAAATGAGGTGATATGATAGAGTCAGTAATGTTAAAGTAAGTAATTCAGACCAACTCTCCAGCCATCCAGCTGAGAACAATAAGAAAAGATGGACAATTGTTTAAAAATCTACTTGAATGTATCAGAGTGCTAATGAGGGTAGTGAAGAACGACTAGACCAAAACTTGGGGGGAAGTGGAGATGTGAGTTGAGAGTTTTGTCCTGCAGGACTCTGCTCATCCAAATGAGTCATCTGAGAGACTGAGAAGTGCTGCTTTGACAGTCCCTCGGGGCTGAGAACACAAAAATTTCTGTCTACGAACCTTCGGGTCCGAGCAGAAACTCAGAATAGCCAGATGACAGTATAAATAAAGGTAAACCAGAAGCAAGCCAGCCCTCTGGCTAACAGCAGGCTAAATGACACATTACTTTCAAAGGAGCAGACATTAGACCAGCAGCACACTGCTCAAGAGAAACAATGGAAGACAAAAAAAACAAAAACAAAAACAAAAAACAAACAAACAAAAAAACCCACAATGGGATGATGTCTTTAAACTGATGAAAGAAAATACCTCAAATAACATTCTAAACCTAGCAAGAATATCCTGCAGAAATGAAGATAAAATAAAGGCATTTCATGCAAACTATATTTTGTCTGAGAGAATATATCACTGGCGGACTTACACTAAAGGAAATAGTAACTTGTGTTTTCTCCACATAGAAGGTGAGAGAAGTCAGAAGGAATGAAAATGGTCAATGTGGGAATAAATCTAAATGGTTAATTGCACAGTAGGGAAATCTATAGACAGAAAGTAGATTAATGGATTCTTAGGGCTGGGGGTGGAGATGAGGGGCAGGGGCAGGGGATGGCTGAAGGATATGGGGTATCTTTTTAAAGTGGCAGAAATGTTCTAAAATTCACTGTGGTGGGTAGTTGCACATATCTGTGAATGTACTAACAACCACTGAATTGTACACTTTGATGGGTGAATTGTAGGTTTGTGAATTATATCTTAAAAATGGTCTTTAAAAAATAAGGAGGTATTCCTATGGTGTTTAAAATGCCCATAGAATTAAAATACAGGACAATAATAACATGTAAGCTGGAGAGAGTTAAAGTGTCCTGAGTTTCTTGCAGCGTCAAGAATAAACATACATACATTTATGTATAGATATTAACGTAGATGTTAGATATAAACGGTCTATATGCTCCAGTTAAAACAAAGATTATCAGCCTGGCTTTGAGAAACAACAAAGGCATATGGTTTATAAGAGACACATCTAAAACTTAAGAATATATAAAAGTTGAGAGTAAAGGGATAGAAAAATACTAGTAAATATATATCATATGAATACTAATCCAAAGAAAGCTAGTACAGCTGTGTTAATAGCAAGTAGGCTCCAAGTCAAAAAAGCACTACAGAGATTAAAAAAAGGGGGGGGGGCTTTCTTAATGATAAGACCCTCAATCAGAAAAAAGGGTAAAAAATTTAAATTCATATGTACCTGATTACATGGCCTTAAATATATTTATATATATTTTATATATTTATGTATATAATATAATAATATTATAATATATAATATATATTATATTTACTTACTAAACAAGCCATAATCACAATGGAAGATTTTATCAGTAAATGATTTTTTTATTTTTTTATTTTTTTATTATTTTTTTAATTTTTTAAAATTTACATCCAAATTAGTTAGCATATAGTGCAACAATGATTTCAGGAGTGGATTCCTTACTACCCCTTACCCATTTAGCCCATCCCCCCTCCCACCACCCCTCCAGTAACCCTCAGTTTGTTCTCCATATTTATGAGTCTCTTCTGTTTTGTCCCCCTCCCTGTTTTTATATTATTTTTTTCCCTTCCCTTATGTTCATCTGTTTTGTCTCTTAAAGTCCTCATATGAGTGAAGTCATATGATGTTTATCTTTCTCTGACTAATTTCACTTAGCATAGTAGCCTCCAGTTCCATCCACATAGTTGCAAATAGCAAGATTTCATTCTTTTTGGTTGCCGAGTAATACATATATACATATATATGTATACATATATATACATATACGAGTACATATATATACATATATATACCACATTTTCTTTATCCATTCATCCATCGATGGACATTTGGGCTCTTTCCATACTTTGGTTATTGTTGATAGTGCTGCTATAAACATGGCGGTGCATGTGTCCCTTCGAAACAGCACACCTGTATCCCTTGGATAAATGCCTAGTAGTGCAATTGCTGGGTCGTAGGGTAGTTCTATTTTTAGTTTTTTGAGGAACCTCCATACTGTTTCCAGAGTGGCTGCACCAGCTTGCATTTCCACCAACAACGCAAAAGAGATCCTCTTTCTCTGCATCCTCGCCAACATCTGTTGTTGCCTGAGCTGTTAATTTGAGCCATTCTGACAAGTGTAAGGTGGTATCTCATTGTGGTTTTGATTTGTATTTCCCTGATGATGAGTGATGTTGAGCATATTTTCATGTGTCGGTTGGCCATCTGGATGTCTTCTTTGGAGAAGTGTCTATTCATGTCTTTTGCCCATTTCTTCACTGGATTATTTTTGGGGGGGGGGTGTTGAGTTTGATAAGTTCTTTATAGATTTTGGATACTAACCCTTTATCAGATATGTCATTTGCAAATATCTTCTCCCATTCTGTTGGTTGCCTTTTAGTTTTGCTGATTGTTTCCTTCGCTGTGCAGAAGCTTTTTCTTTTGATGAGGTCCCAGTAGTTCATTTTTGCTTTTGTTTCCCTTGCCTCCAGTGACATGTTGAGTAAGAAGTTGCTGTGGCCAATATCAAAGAGGTTTTTGCCTGCTTTCTCCTCAAGGATTTTGATGGCTTCTTGTCTTACATTTAGGTCCTTCATCCACTTTGAGTTTATTTTTGTGTATGGTATAAGAAAGTGGTCCATGTTCATTCTTCTGCATGTCACTGTCCAGTTTTCCCAGCACCACTTTCTGAAGAGACTGTCTTTATTCTATTGGATACTCTTTCCTGCTTTGTCAAAGATTACTTGGCCATACGTTTGTGGGTCCATTTCTGGGTTCTCTATTCTCTTCCATTGATCAGAGTGTCTGTTCTTGTGCCAGTACCATACTGTCTTGATGATTACAGCTTTGTAGTATAGCTTGAAGTCTGGGATTGTGATGCCTCCTGCTTCGGTTTTCTTTTTCAAGATCGTTTTGGCTATTTGGAGTCTTTTCTGGTTCCATACAAATTTTAGGATTATTTGTTCTAGCTCTGTGAAGAATGATGGTATTATTTTGATAGGGATTGCACTGAATATGTGGATTGCTTTGGGTATTATTGACATTTTCACAATATTTGTTCTTCCCATCCAGGAGCATGGAATCTTTTTCCATTATTTTTTGTGTCTTCTTCAATTTCTTTCATAAGCTTTCTATAGTTTTCAGCATATAGATTTTTCACCTCTTTGGTTAGATTTATTCCTAGGTATTTTATGTTTTTTGGTGCAACTGTAAATGGGATTGATTCCTTGATTTCTCTTTCTGTCACTTCATTGTTGGTGTATATGAATGCAACCAATTTCTGTGCATTGATTTTATATCCTGCAACTTTGCTGAATTCATGAATCAATGCTAGCAGGTTTTTGGTGGAAGCTTTTGGGTTTTCCATTACAGTATCATGTCATCTGTGAAGAGTGAGAGTTTGACCTCCTCCTGGCCAATTTAGATGCCTTTTATTTCTTTGTGTTGTCTGATTGCAGAGGCTAATACTTCCAATACTATGTTGAATAACAGTGGTGAGAGTGGACATCCCTGTGTTGTTCCTGACCTTAGGGGGAAAGCTGTCAGTTTTTCCCCATTGAGGATGATATTAGCATTGGGTCGTTCATATATGGCTTTTAAGATCTTGAGGTATGCTCCTTCTATCCCTACTTTCTTGAGGGTGTTTATCAAGAAAGGATGCTGTATTTTGTCAAATGCTTTCTCTGCATCTATTGAGAGGATCATATGATTCTTGTCCTTTGTTTTATTGACGTGATGAATCACATTAATTGTTTTGCAGATATTGAACCAGCCCTGCATCCCAGGTATAAATCCCGCTTGGTCATGGTGAATAATTTTTTTTAATGTATTGTTGAATCCAGTTGGCTAATATCTTGTTGAGGATTTTTGCATCCATGTTCATCAGGGAAATTGGTCTATAGTTCTCCTTTTTAGTGGGGTCTCTGTCTGGTTTTGGAATCAGGGTAATGCTGGCTTCATAGAAAGAGTTTGGAAGTTTTCCTTCCATTTCTATTTTTTGGAACAGCTTCAAGAGAATAGATGTTAACTCTTCCTTAAATGTGTGGTAGAATTCCCCTGGAAAGCCATCTGGCCCTGGACTCTTATTTTTTGGCAGATTTTTGATTACTAATTCAATTTCCTTACTGGTTATGGGTCTGTTCAAATTTTCTATTTCACCCTGTTTCAGTTTTGGTAGTGTATATGTTTCTAGGAATTTGTCCATTTCTTCCAGATTGCCCATTTTATTGGCATATAATTGTTCATAATATTCTCTTATTATTGTTTTTATTTCTGCTGTGTTGGTTGTGATCTCTCCTCTTTCATTCTTGATTTATTTATTTGGGTCCTTTCCTTTTTCTTTTTGATCAAACTGGTTAGTGGTTTATCAACTTTGTTAATTCTTTCAAAGAACTAGCTTCTGGTTTCATTAATCTGTTCTGTTTTTTTTGTTTCAATTGCATTAATTTCTGCTCTAATCTTTATTACTTCCTGTCTTCTGCTGGTTTTGGGTTTTATTTGCTGTTCTTTTTTCCAGCTCCTTAAGGCGTAAGGTTAGGTTGTGTATCTGAGATCTTTAGGAAGATTGGGTTTGGGGTTTTGGGTTTTATTTGCTGTTCTTTTTCCAGCTCCTTAAGGTGTAATGTTAGGTTGTGTATCTGAGATTTTCTTCCTTCTTTAGGAAGGCCTGGATTGCTATATACTTTCCTCTTATGACTGCCTTTGCTGCATCCCAGAGGTTTTGGGTTGTGGTGTTATCATTTCCATTGACTTCCATATACTTTTTAATTTCCTCTTTAACTGCTTGGTTAGCCCATTCATTCTTTAGTAGGATGTTCTTCAGTCTCCAAGTATTTGTTACCCTTCCAAATTTTTTCTTGAGGTTGATTTCGAGTTTCATAGCATTGTGGTCTGAAAATATGCACGGTATGATCTCGATCTTTTTGTATTTACTTAGGGCTGATTTGTGTCGCAGTATGTGGTTTATTCTGGAGAATGTTCCATGTGCACTGGAGAAGAATGTATATTCTGCTGCTTTAGGATGAAATGTTCTGAATATATCTGTTAAGTCCATCTGGTCCAGTATGTTTCAAAGCCACTCTTTCCTTGCTGATTTTTTGATTAGATGATCTATCTATTGCTGTGAGTGGGGTGTTGAAGTCTCCTACTATTATGGTATTACTATCGATGAGTTTCTTTCTATTTGTGATTAATTGATTTATATATTTGGGTTCTTTCACATTTGGCGCATAAATGTTTACAATTGTTAGGTCTTCTTGGTGGATAGACCCCTTGATTATGATATAATGCCCTTCTGCATCTCTTGATACAGTCTTTATTTTAAAGTCTAGATTGTCTGATATAAGTATGGCTACTCCGCCTTTCCTTTGTTGACCATTAACATGATAGATGGTTCTCCATCCCTTTATTTTCAATCTGTATGTGTCTTTAGGTCTAAAGTGGGTCTCTTGTAAACAGCATATAGATGGATCTTGTTTTCTTATCCATTCAGTTACCCTTTGTCTTTTGATTGGAGCATTGAGTCCATTGACGTTTAGAGTGGGTACTGAAAGATATGAATTTATTGCCATTATGATGCTTGTAGAGTTGGAGTTTCTGGTGGTGTTCTCTGGTCCTTTCTAATCTTTTGTTGCTTTTGGTATATATATGTTCATCTTTTCTCCCCTCAGAGAGTCCCCCTTAAAATTTCTTGCAGGGCTGGTTTAGTGGTCACAAACTCCTTTAGTTTTTGTTTGTCTGGGAAACTTTTAATCTCTCCTTCTATTTTTTTTTTTAATTTTTTTTTTCAACATTTTTTTAATTTATTTTTTTGGGACAGAGAGAGACAGAGCATGAACGGGGGAGGGTCAGAGAGAGAGGGAGACACAGAATCGGAAACAAGCTCCAGGCTCCGAGCCATCAGCCCAGAGCCTGACGCGGGGCTCGAACTCACGGACCGCGAGATCGTGACCTGGCTGAAGTCGGACGCTTAACCGACTGCACCACCCAGGGGCCCCCTCTCCTTCTATTTTGAATGACAGCCTTGCAGGATGAAGAATTCTTAGCTGCATATTTTTCTGATTCAGCACACTGAATATATCCTGCCACTCCTTTCTGGCCTGCCAAGTTTCTGTGGATAGGTTTGCTGCAAACCTGATCTGTCTTCCTTGTAGGTTAGGGACTTTATTCCCTTGCTGCTTTCATGATTCTCTCCTTGCCTGATTATTTTGTGAATTTGACTATGATATGCCTTATTGATGGTCGGTTTTTGTTGAATCTAATGGGGGTCCTCTGTGCTTCCTGGATTTTGATGTCTGTGTCTTTCCCCAGTTTAGGAAAGTTTTCTGCTATGATTTGCTCACATAACCCTTCTACCCCTTTTTCTCTCTCTTCCTCTTCTGGGACCCCTATGATTCTGATGTTGTTCCTTTTTAATGAGTTACTGATTTCTCTAATTCTTAAATCGTGCTCTTTTGCCTTCATCTCCCTCTTTTTTTTCTGCTTCATTATTCTCTATAAGTTTGTCCTCTACATCGCTGATTCTCGGTTCTGCCTCATCCATCCTTGCCGCCACTACATCCATCCATGATTGCAGCTCAGTTATAGCGTTTTTAATTTCATTCTGGCTATTTTTTACTTCTTTTATCTCTGCAGAAAGGGATTCTAATCTATTTTCGACTCTAGCTAGTGTTCTTATTATCGTGATTCTAAATTCTGGTTCAGACATCTTGCTTGTATCTGTGTTGGTTAAATCCCTGGCTGTTGTTTCTTTGTGCTCTTTCTTTTGGGGTGAATTCCTTCATTTTGTCATTTTGAAGGGAGAAAAGGAATTAATGTGGTAGAAAAATTGAAATTAAAAAATTAAAATTAAAAAAATATTAAAATTTAAAAATTTAAAACACACACACACAAATCGAATAAATGATGCTAGATCCTAGGTGTGTTTTGGTCTGGGTGTTGAAAGTGGTTTGACAGATTAGAGAAAAAAAGGGTTGGGGGGGGAAAAAAAGGAAATCTTTTGAGAATTTGAAAAAAATGAATACACTGAAGTAGACTCAAATGAGATGATGGGAGTAAAATAGAATTTGAAAAAAAATACACAAAAGTAAACGATATAGTAGAAAAATTAAGACTATTTTTTAATAAAAATTAAAAATAAATATGAATTTTTTCTTTTTCTGTATCCAAGAAAAAGAAAAGAAACAAAAAAGAGAAAAAAGATTTTAAAAAAAGAAATCGTTTGAAAATTTGAAAAAAGTGAATACACTGTAGTAGACTAAAATAAAATGATGGAAGTAAAATAGAATTTGAAAAAATTTACATAAAAGCAAAAAATATAGTAAAAAAATTAAATAAAAATATTTTAATAAAATTGAAAGTAAAAATAAAGTTTTTCTCTTTTTACATTCAAGAAAAAGAAAAGAAATGAAAAAAAGAAAAAAAGAAAAAAAAGAAAATTGTTTGAAAATTTGAAAAGGTGAATACACTGAGGTAGACTAAAATAAAATGATGGAAGTAAAATAGAACTTGAAAAAATTTACACAAAAGTAACAAAATATAGTAATAAAATTTAAAGAAAAATATTTTTAATAAAAATTGAAAATAAAAATGAATGTTTTCTCTTTCTGGATTCAAGAAAAAGAAATGAAGTGTAAAAGAGAAGAAAAAAAAAAGGAAAGAAAATTGAATAGATGCACCTGCTAACAGATTGAAGTAGGACTGAAATTACTTCGTTTTTCCCTAGAAGGCAGTCTGTGTAGTGCTTTATAGTCCATAAACTAAGCCGGCGGTAAGACTTGTGTTCTTGAAGAGTGAGGTTGGCCCAGTTGGGCAGGGCTCAGTGTAATGGCTCTGCTCTCCACTAGATGGTGCTGCTAGCCTACTGGGGTGGATTGTTGCGGTGCTCCTAGGTACGTATGTGCATGCGCGGGAGTGATGAAAATGGCGCCACCCAGCTACCCAGTCTCTTCTCCCAGATCAGCAATTGCACACCTGTCCTCTGTCTTCAGCTTTCGTCCACTCCCCACTTCACTCTCTGTGACCATGCCCCAGGCAGTACCTCTCTCCCGAGTTTTGTCTCAGATGCGGCTGTTTTCCCCGGCCCCTTACTTCTGAAGGACTGTGGCTTTGACCCATTCCGCCCCTCTTCAGGAGGGTCTCACCGAGCAATGGCCAAATGTTGGCTGCACCCAGGAATGCTTGCTGGACCCTGCTGCTGCTGGTGCCCCAAGACTTCGGCCAGGTGCCTGCCCGCCCCAGAAAAAGTTCACGAGATAGTGTAGCAGCAGCATTTCAGGGATTATGGAAAATCCCAACACACATCTGGCACCAGTCTTCACCCTTAACGACCTTGTTCCAGTGGCCACCTTCTGGGGTCTGCTGGGACCAGGTGGTTTCAACAGTCTCTACCAAATGTCCTTCCAGCAGTGAAACTGCTTTTCCTGTGTGGCCCGAGAACTTCCTGGATCCCACTCTGTTCCTGGGGATTCACCTTTCCCACCAGAGCACGACCAGGTATTGAGCTGCGGAATTGCAGCCTTTGTGCTCCCCTTGTTTACAGTCTTAATGGAATTTAAACCCTCTCCTTTCTCCTTTCTCCTTTTTTAGTTTAGTCCCTGTGGCTGTTACCAATTTTCCACTTTCTCTCCAGCTGCTTTTGGGGAGGGGTGCTTTTCCCATATTCTCCCCCCCCTCCCCTCCCCAGTCTCTGTCCTCTCTCTGCCTGCAAAAGTGGATCCCTAACCTCCGCAGCTTCTTGCTCCCCAAATTCACCTGTCCGCACAGCATACCTGCTGAATTCTGTGGTTCAGGTTGTGCAGATTGTTGTGTTAATCCTCCAATCAATTTTCTAGGTGTGTAGGATGGTTTAGTGTTGCTCTGGTTGTATTTCATGGACACAAGACACACAAAATACTTCCATGCTGTTCTGCCATCTTCAATGTTTCAGTAAATGATTTTTTTTTAAGCAGACCATAAAAGCATGAATATAGAAGACTTAACAAGGCAATTAGCAATATCTTCCTGAAGGACGTAAATAAAACTCAAAACTGCAGGATAAACATCTTTTCAAGCACAAAAGATTAGATTTTTTGGCTATTAGATTTTTTGGCCATTAGAAAAATTGGCTATATATTGAGTTATAAGGCAAGTCTCAACTAGGTTCAAAGGTAAGAAATTAGAGCATTTCCTCTGGTCACAGTTGCCATTAAGCTATAAATCAATAATAAACATATAACTAGGAATATCCATATATTTTGAAAATAGCAAATACATTGTTAAATATTTCATAGATACAAGAAATAACCACAATGTAAATTAAGATATATTTAGTCCTGAATTTTAATTAAAACATGACTTATTAGAACATTGAGATGCAGTTAAAATGTACTTAGAAATATGCAGCTTCAAATACATGTTAAAAAGGGGAAAGGCTGAAAATGAATTAATTATTCATATCAAAACAATAGAATAACACAACAGACTAAATCCCAAATTAATTGGACAAAATAAAAATAAGAACGGAAATTAATAGAAACAACCATACTATAAAAAGGATCAGTAAAGCCAGAAGTTCGTCCTTTGAAGACACTGATAACATTGATAAAAGCTGGAAAGACTGATCAAATTAAAGGAAAGTAGGAACAAATAACCAACAAAAAGAAGCTATCACTACATATTCTACTGAATTAAAAATATAATAACATAGTAGCATAAACTATTTTATACAATTAAGTTTGAAATAAATTAGGTAAAATGAACACATTTCTGCTAAAACACAACTTTCCAAAACAGACATAAGAAGAAATAGAAAATCTGAATAGGGCTTTTCATAATTCATATTGAAAACTGTCTCTCAAAGAATATTTTAGGCCCAGATGGCTGCCCAGACAAATTCTATTATAGGTATTATACAAACTCTTCTAGAGAATGAAAAAAGAGGAAATAATTCTAAACCCACTTTTTGAAACAAAATACTTTTCAACTCATGTTATGGCATATAATTTTGATACCAAAACTTGGCAAGGACAGTACAAGAAAGGAGAACTACAGACTAATCTCACACGTGAACTTAAATGCAAAAACCCTAATTAAAATATTAGGAAAATGATTCCAGCAATATAGAATTAAGATATACCTGCTAACCAAATGGAGTTTATTCCTGGATGCAAGGTTGATATAGTACTTAAAAATCAGTCAATATAATTCACTATGTTAATATGAATGAGAAAAATCAAATTATAATCTCAATAGGTACATAAAATGCATATGATGAAGTTCAATATCTAGTCATGATACAACACTTTTAGAAAACCAGGAATAAAAAAGAATTTACTTACTTTAATAAAAAGTATTTAGAAAACCATCTAAGTGCAAAACATCCTACATAATAGTGAAAGACTAAGAACTTTTCTTTGAGATATGGAATGTATCAAGGATGCCTGCTATCCCCACTTCTTTCCAACACTATACCGAAAATTTTGGCCAGTATGGTAACATAAGAAAAAAAATTAAGGCATAATTTTGCATAAGGCAAAAAAAACTGGACAGTAAAAAATAAAATTATCGTAATTTGCCTCTGATATGATTAAAAGAATTCATGAGAATCTATTGATAAATCACCCACACATAAAAATCAGTATCAGGTGGGTTATCGAGCATGAATTTGAAAGGCAAAACAACAGAGCTTTAGAAAGATAACAGATACATTGAAAAAAAAAAAAAAAAAAAAAATTTAAAAAAAAAAAAAAAAAAGAAAGATAACAGATACATTTTCCTATGAAGGAGAAATTAAATAAATTTTTTCGGGGGGTCGCCTGGGGGGCTCAGTCAGTTGGGCATCTGACTTTGGCTCAGGTCATGATCTCACTGCTCCTGGGCTGGAGCCCACATCGGGCTCTATGCTGACAGCTCAGAGCCTGGAGACTGCCTTGTATTCTGTCTCTATTTCTCTGCCCCTCCCTTGATTGTGCGCTCTCTCTCTCTCTCTCTCTCTCTCTCTCAGATATAAAATAAAACTTAAAAAATTAGAAAAAAAATTTAAGCTTTATTTATTTTGAGAGAGAGATCCAGGGAGGGGCAGAGAGAGAGGGAGAGAGAATCCCAAGCAGGATCCACACTGACAGCACAGAGCCAGTCATGGGGCTTGATCCCAAGAACCGTGAGATCATGACTTGAGCCAAAATCAAGAGTCGGACGCCCAACTGACTGAGCCACCCAGGCACCCCAGGAGAAATTTTTTTAAGTAGTATATAAAAAGTGCTAATCATAAAGGGGAAGAAAGATACAAATTTGACTACATTAAAATGTAGAACCTCTTTTTATGATAATCATATTATTGAGAAAGTGAAAAGGCAAGCCTTGCACAAAGGATAAGGTATGCAAAAACTGTAATTGACCAACGGGTCATATTCTGAATATATAAAGAACTGCTACAAATCCATAAATAAAAGGCAATTCAGTAGAAAAGAAGACATGAGCCTTGAACAGAAATCTCGCACAAGAGGTTATCGGAATGACCAAGAAACATAAGAGAAGTTTCCCAACTCCATTATTCACCAGAAAAAGAAAGTTCTGGTGATTTCTGTCCTAAATAT
Organism: Neofelis nebulosa; assembly: GCF_028018385.1. NCBI lineage: Eukaryota > Metazoa > Chordata > Mammalia > Carnivora > Felidae > Neofelis > Neofelis nebulosa. The sequence goes on from NC_080782.1 coordinate 46,671,309, forward strand.
ATGTGTAACAGAAATTTGTATGTAGTTATGTCAATAAATCTAAATAAGAATATTTATTATAGTATGTATTATTTTTAAAAGCCAGAAACTGGAAACAATCCAGATATCTATCAAGAGAAGAGTGGATAAATAAGCTATGACATGTTCATGCAATGGAATATTACACGCAGTGGGAACAGACAAGCCATGACACAACACGTGCCACAAACATGTTGAATGAGGAAGCTTCCGAACACCAAAGAGGGCATTCTGAGTGATTCTGTTTAGCTGAAGTTTAATATTAGACAAAAACCACATTTCAGTGTTTAGAGATGCATCCTTAGATAGTAAAAGTTTGTTTTCTTTTTTTTTAATGCAAAGAAATCGTGTCAGTGGGGTCTGCTCATGAGAGAGAAGACCCTGCATAGGTATTTTAACAGAGAGAATGTGAAGAATTGTCCATCAGATATTCAAGAACTGAAAAGGGAAAAGCTGTTCACGGAGGTGGTGACTGCAGGAAGAAGCATCTGGGAGACCAGAGAAAAGAGGTTGGAGTGATGAAAACTTAGAGTCTTGGAGCTGGACCAGCCCCTCTGAGGGAGGTGCTGGCCAACTGGCAGGTGTCCGTGTCTCCAAAGGGGCATCATGAGATTGTTTCTGGGAGCCTTGGAATCAGCTCCTCCTACTGAAACACAGTGTCTTACTGTGGTGAAGCTGACAAGTGCAGAAAGCGACCAGGACAAATCAAATCCTCCTTTCTGCCTCCTCCAGGCTTTGCTGTCTCTCCCTAGTGCCCCCTATTGGCAGCATCAGAGAAGCAGCTAGTTCTAGAGGAGAGAGGTGGCTTGCAGGGTCCCAACCTTGGCAGAGGTTAACAAACACGCTGGGCTTGATGCAGGGAGATGATGGCTTATTAATCCATACAGACATGATTAGTAAAGGTAGAGGTAGTGGTTGCCTTAGGAGGAAGGGAGGATTACACCTGGGAGAAGCCATTTAGGGACGGAAGAGAGCTTCTTTCTAGGGTACAGGCTATATTTTATTTCTTAATGTGGAGGGATAGCTACGTGGGTGTTTGGTTTATGATCCCCCACCATGCTGTACGCCTATGTTCTATGTGCTCTGTGTGTGTGTGTGTGTGTGTGTGTGTGATTTTCCACAACTAAAAGTGAAGTAAAATATTTAATGGAACAACACAGGGAAGAGAGCAGTATTGCTGTAGACGGGCAGGACAGAGGAAACTTCTCCAAGGAGGGGATATCTGAGGCCAGCTTGAATAATCAGAGGGGCCAGACATGCCCAGAGCCCTGTACAACCTTCCAGACAGAGGGCCATGGGTACCCTACATCTTAGGAACACAGGCCTACCATGGAAATTGTGGAGGGAGCCAGCCACCATGGCTTTGGAGGTACCCCTGGTGGTCAGGTGTCCATGAGGCAAGGCATCCAGTGACTGAGCCTTTGGAAGTCCAGTTTACCACTGGAAGGCCAAGTTGCCAGAAAACGTCTCCAAGTGCTGAGAGGTGATTCTGGGACAGAGAAGCCAGCAGATGGACTGGCTCCAGAGAGAGTCCCTGAGGTTTCTGAACCAATTCCAGTCTGCATTCCTGGAGTTGGCAGAGGCTTCCGGAAAGAACAGCAAGATCTGGTCTTCTGCTGTCTCATTTCCCTCTTTCCCTCTTCCTTCCTAATTTCCTTCCTACAGCCTTTCCTTTCTTACTAGTTCCTTTCCCTGCCTCCCACCCCCCCTCCCTCTTTCTCACACATTAACTAACCCACAGCCAGACACAACACATAGGCATATAAACACACACACCCTGCATGGCCACCTCCTACACATACATTCTTATCTACATGCCCACAAACCAACCACACACAACATACACATGTTCATTCATACACATCTCAGATCCCTCTTATGCCTGCAGAGCACTTTAGCGTCCAGCTTTCAACTTCACAGCCTCTTCAACAAGCCATAGCAGTCCCATTTTACAGGCAAAGAGCTTCAGGGTCAGAGAAGTTGAAGAGTATCTCCAAGGTTACAGAGCTGGGAAGTGACAGAGCTGGGACCAGCACTCGGGTCAGCCTGGCTCTGTGCTTCTCCATCCCCCGCTATCCCACACAATTTTTAAAACATTTTTAAGGTTTTATTTATTTATTTATTCTTGAAAGAGAGAGAGAGAGAGAGAGAGAGAGAGCAAGCAAGTGCAGGAGTGGCAGAGACACCCCGGGAGAGAGAGAATGCCAAGCAGGCTCCTCCCTGTCAGCACAGAGCCCAGCTCAGGGCTAGAACCCACGAGCCGTGAGACCATGTCCTGATCTGAAACCAAGAGTTTTAAAATATTGGAAAATATTGGGGACGCCTGGGTGGCTCAGTCGGTTGAGTGTCAAACTTCAGCTCAGGTCACGATCTCACGGTTCATGAGTTCGAACTCCGCATTGGGCTCACTGCCATCAGCACAGAGCCTGCTTCAGATCCTCAGTCTCCCTACCTCTCTGCCCCTCCCCCCCAACATGTGCATTCTCTCTCTCTCTCTCTCTCCCTCTCCCTCTCTCTCTCTCAAAAATAACAAATAAACATTTAAAACAATTTTTTTTAGGTAGGATCCACACCCAACACGGGGCTTAAATTCATGACCTTAAGATCAAGAGTTGCCTGTTCCACTGACTGAGCCAACCAGGCACCCCACTCCCACACAATTTTAACTGCCCTCCAAAGTGGCTGCACCCACCTGCCATGGTTGAGAGCACACATTTCCCCACACCCTCTTTGGCATTTGACATTGTCGAACTCTATTTTGCCATGTGTTGAATTAAAAATGGCATGTCATTATTTTAATTTGCACTTTAGGGAGAGCTTTCCCAGAAAAGAGATTCCTGAGTCCCAATGTCAGCTCTTCCGATCTGCGACTCAAGACTGAGTGGCTTGCAAACTTCCCAGGTGATGTGAGGTGAGGTTTGGCAACTAGTGGCCTGAGGACCGGCATTGTCTCTTCCAGGTCTGTTGCTCTCTGATTCTGGGGGTCTTGCCTCCTCCTGGACCCAGGACTTAACTTAGGCTCAGTGTCTCCACCATCTTTGCCACTTACGATGCTGTTCTCTCCATGAAGGAAGATTTTTAAGACAGAAGAAGTCCTGGTAACTGCGCCCATTTACGAAGTTGGCTCTTGGAGCCATATTCCAGATGTCACACAAAGAACACCTACCCCTCAGAAAGAAGAGATTAATATGCGCAAAGAATCTATTGTTTTCTGGGTACCATGTTGTGCTTGCTGGACACTAAACTTCTACGGGGTCGTTTAAATATCACAACAACCCTGGGAAGCCTTATTGTCCCCATTTTACAGATGAGGGAACTCAAGTTCAGAGACTTAATAATTTCCCTGAGGTCACACAGCTTCTAAGGAGCCCCTATCCTGAGTCTGTCTGGCTCCAAAGCCTGGGCTTTCTTCACCATCACCTGCCTACAAATTAGGGTTTCTTAGAAGAGAGAGACCATAAATGGCCAGTGCCTCCTTTCCACAGATACTCAAAGGATTCTGGTCACTTTGGCTCCCAAACGCCACCCCCTTCCTGCCTGAACTACCAAGTTCCTGACTTCTGGAACACTCTGGAAGGTGCATGTATTTCATGGAAAAGGGATTGTTTTATCATACTTAGCATGCAGTAGCTTATTTGATTTAACCCTGGGGAATTCATTCCTGAAAATATGGACTGCAGGGTAGATGGACTGGGGGAGACAGAAGACGCCTCTGATCATTTCTCTTGCCTCCATCTCCTGGGGCTGATGTGGAAGAAGAGAAGCATAAAAGTGACTTGTCTTGATGAATTATGATCAGTTTTTCAATTTCTTGAGCTTTTCCTTTAATTCTGGGAAAGTTCAGAGGAATAGCATATACCAAACAGCCAAATACCCACCATGTAAAATGACCATTCAAAAACAATTTGTCTATTTTTTTCAATTTCTTAAAAATAAAATAAGCAACATGTTGCTCATCTAGAGATGAAACCCCCTTGCTTTGCCATTTCAGATTTCATTTCCTCCCCACATCATCCCCCAACAGCCTCGGTCACAAATTTAGACTATTTCTGCCTAATTCATTAGATATTTATAAGTACATGTATCATGAACAAATAAAAATTAAAACTTGAATTTATATATGGGGCACCTGGGTGGCTCAGTCAGTTGGGCATCCGACTTTGGCTCAGGTCATATCATGGTTTGTGAGTTCGAGCCCCGTGTTAGGGTCTGTGCTAACAGCTTAGAGCCTAGAGCCTGCTTCAGATTCTGTGTCTCCCTCCCTCTTTGCCTTTCCCCTGCTCATACTCTATATTTCTCTCTGTCAAGAATAAATAAACATTAAAAAAATTAAAAAATTGAATTTATATAAATGGTACCATACTGTACCTATTATTCCATTCCCTGTTTTTCTTCTCTTTATGCTACACCACTGAGAGCTCTTTAAAAGTTGAGAATCATGTCTTATTTAATCTCTGCATTCCTGGTGGCCTTGTACATTCTGAATGCTCAATAAATCAGGAAGGAAGGAAGGAAGGGAGGGAGGAAGGAAGGAAGGGAGTAAGGGAGGAGAGGAGGGAGGGATAGGGGGAAGAGGGGAGGAAGGAAGGAAGGGAGAAAGAGAGGAAGGAAGGAAGTGAGGAGCAGAGAGAGGGAAGGTGGGGAAAGTGGGGAGGCAGGAAAGGAGGAAAGATCAGTCTTCTGAGTCAAAACTTCTTGTGTGCTCCCAATTAGAAGTGAGCGTGATGACCGAGACTTTCTAAATCTTTTGTACCATGATTTCCCTGACTGAGAGTTCATATCCCATTAGAGCAGACAGTCCCTCTACCCTTTGATCTGCTCACCATCCTGCTCTCCAGGGAAGTCCCAGGCTTGGCTTCGAGAAGCTCCAAGCCACACAGCTGCCTAATGTGCTTAGCTCCAGTGTAGTCCAACTCTCACTGGTCATAAATCAACCAGCCAAGGCTGAAGCCTGAATTACTCTCTAGCTCTCAAAAACCCTCAAGGATTTGGAGAATTAGCTGCCAGTTCAAACACTTGTCTTCCCTCCTGCTCTTCTCCCACTCTGCCTTTGTCTCTGTCAACCACGGAACACCTTTCTCAATGACTCTTTCTGCCTCGATGAGTCTCTCTTTCTGAGTATCTCTCCAACTCTGATTCAAAATAATGCCTCTGTCTTCCTTTCTTCAGCCCCTGTGTCTATCTTCCCACCTTCCCCCTTCCCTCCCCTGAGTCTCACTACAGTCACAAGGCCAGGATCCCAGCTGGGCCATAGATCTCCTCGTTACCACTATTCTCTCCCTCTCACTTTTAAAAATGCCTTTTATGGTGGCTTCTAGCACAAACAGCTGTCGGAGCATCTTTGAGAAAACCTCTGGGAACAGATGCTCTGGCAGTTCTTCAGATTCTTTACTCTGCAAGCCGAGATGGATTTGGGAAGAAATTCATTCATTCATTAACCGATTAAACAAATATTTATTGAGCTCCTTTTGTTTGCCAGTCAGTGAACTGGACATTGGAAACATGGCAGTAGATAAAACAGCCCTTATGGAGTTTACAGTCTAATTGGGAGGCAGATGTAAATCTAATAGCCACTTAACTATATAGTAACAAATAGTGATCAATACTATGAAAAGATGGTCCACAGTGCTCTAATAATAATAGTTAAAGTCTATTGAGTGTTTATTACAAAACTGGAACTATTGCAAGCACTTCACATACATTTTTCTTAACAAAAACTTTCACAGTCCTATTTTACATACAGTAAAACTAAGAACAGAGTGGTTAGACAACTGGCTCAGGGGCACACAGCTTGTGAGTGGGAGGGCCAAGATTTAAACATAACATGGGGACTGGGGAACAAGAGGAGAAAAGTCTTTCTGGAGGCTCAGTTTTCTTCCGGTACGAATAGAATTTTTCTTTCCAAAAATCACACACAGAATAGGACTCAGAAACGGAACTAGAATCCAGCCTCCTGAATTCTAAGCTAATCCAGTTCTAAAGTCAAACAGACTGGAATGTGAAGGTTGACTCTGTTAACAAATCTATTAAGCCCCATGAGTCTTCCCAGAAAAACCAAGAGGCATATGGGGGCAGGGATGCTGGGAAATAGACACTTCCCGCTCAGAAGGGCACGTAGATGCTTGAGCCTCCTACTCTGGGACAGACTTGGGGATAGTAAGTTCCTTGAAGGAAGGACCTTGTGTTCTCCATTGCATCTTCCTGGAGCACAGTAAGCACTTCAGCTATTTACTGAAAAATGAATGAATGGATGAGTTGAATTAAATGTAAGTAAATTAGGTGAAAAAAAAATAGAACAGATGGAAGCTCTATGTTTCGTCCAAGCTAGGGGTTTATAATTGCAAGAACTTCCTTTCTTTCCACTCTCAGTAACACCAGCCAGCCATGTGGAAAGATTCAGCCAGGTATTGGGGTCAGTTTCTACCCTTTCTTTTCAATCTGCATATCCAAAACATTTTCCTGCTGTTTCATAAAATTCCCTTTTTAATTTTTTTTTTTTTTCAGTTTTGCTGATTCAGTTAAGGGCTGAATTTGATCTAGAAACCTTACCTCTTAGGTCTCTTTTGATAAAACAGTCCCCAGAGTGCCCATCTCTTTGAAGCCTCTTTATGAGTTTCAGAACTGAGTAAAATGCCGACCACTTTCAAGATAATTACACTGGAGCAGACACATTGTTCCTGGGATCTGTTTCCCAATCTGAGTAAACAGAGTCTGGTCCTTTTTATGTTCTTGTAATATACGCACTGCTTTCTCTTTCATTTTTCTCTCTGTCTGGAGAGCTGCCTGTGTGTTATTTAATCTCTGAACCAGGGAAGAGGGAAGGACTTGTTTGGGAAAACATCATCCACAGGAAACTTGCCCTTGGCTAGAGGGCTGACTATTGGCTGATTCTGGCACATTCAACTACTCTCCCTGTCCCACAAAGAGATCGGGGAAGCCAAGAACCACTCAACAACCTTAGAAAAGACTGAAGAACCAAATGTACCCACCAGTTCAAGAGCCATTAGGCTGAAACAATCAATTAAAGCAATGCCCACTGTTGCATCGCTTTTATAGGTAATGTGTTGGACAAGGACACATATGTGGGAATTGAGCCAGATGGCTTCCAGTCCCAACTCTGCCACTTAAATTAACTATGGGACCTAAGCTCAAGTGCCATCAGTTTTCTCTTCTGTGTAATGGGAATGATAAGAGAATTTATCGCAAATGTTTATTATAAGGATAAAATTAGGTAATACCTTCAGAACGGTGTCTGACATTTAAGTGCCTGACAGATGATGGTGATGATGGTGATGATGGCAATGATGATAATGAAGATGATGATCTGTGACATATAAAGCACTTTCACACTCGTGCTTATGTTTCGTCGCATTTTCTTTGCTCTCCTGGCAGAGAGCCTGTATCAGAACCATATTCTTCTGACTCTCAGTCTCGGTGCAGTTTTATTCTGGGCCATTCCAAAGGAGTTTGACTTATTCTCGGTGATTCCCAGGGTAAGGAGGTGGAAGCTACAGGAAGAAGATTTGGACTCCAAATAGGGATATTTATTTTTGATGGTCAGAGGTATCACAAAATGACTGTCTCAGAATAGGAGTGTGTTTCCTGTCCCTGGCAGTACACACAGAGGCTGCCAGCCACCTGGAGAGGATGTTGTGAAGGGAATGGAGAAGTCAGACTTGGTGGCCTTCCAATTCTGAGAGTCTGAGCCTCTTGTATGAACAGGAAGTGTCTATTTCTGCCAACCCTCCACCCTCATACTCCTCGTTATTTTTCCAGGAAATCCCAGGAGGCCTGAGAGTTTTATTTGCAGATCCAGCCCTCACACTGCAGCCCATTTGACTGAGGAACCAGACTTTTGGGTGATTCAAGAGGCTGGATTCTAGTACTATTTCTGCATCCTACTCTAAGTGATCTGGGGCAAGAAAGTTCTGTAGTTTGTGCCTGCCCGGCCTACTCCCTCTCTCCGGTAATGCTTCCTCCATTTCCATTTGGGGACCACTCCTCCCCTACTCTCAGTCCATGTGAGGACTGAGATCGTCCTCACAATCCTGAGATCATCTTATCTCCATGTTTGGCCCATGACCCACGTCTAACCATGAGGTAGGTGTTCCAGCTCCCTGGCTAAAATAATTGGTTCAAGAACAGGCATCTGATTCAAGGTGGACCAATCAGAATCCGTCTCAAGACTTTTGCTACATTTGTTGTGAAAGAGATGCTCTTTTCCTGGAGATTGCTAAACTGGTAACACCCCAAGCCTGAGCTCTGCCACGTGGGCAGAACATGCCTTAAAATGAAGTCAACACAGACGAAAGCAAAGCTCAGAAGGGGTGAGAACAAATCCTGATGACATCATTCAAATGCCTGGATCCAACAACAGTACCTGAAGTTAGACCTACAGCTAGAGGTGGTCTGTTAGTTACACTAGCCAACAAATTCAGGTGGTTTTTAAATTTGTGGTTACTGCATGCATGTATGTATGTATTTCTCAGATACATTTGATTTGAATTGCTACCGCCTGTAACCAAGAGTTCCAACAAATACCCATCACAATGTACTGGAGTGGGGACAGAAGACCTCCCTATAGAAGGTAAGTCTTGAGCTGTGCTCTTCTCTGTATGAAGGTATACCTAGTAAAGTCCTTGGTAAACACTGTTAATTGTATAATAGGTCATTCTTCAATTTTTTTTTACATTTATTTATTTTTGAGAGACAGAGTATGAGTGGAGGAGGGACAGAGAGAGGGAGACACAGAATCCGAAGCAGGCTCCAGGTTCTGAGCTGTTAGCACAGAGCCCTATATAGGGCTCAAACCCACAAACTGCGAGATCATGACCTGAGTCAAAGTCGGACGCCCAACCAACTGAGCCACCCAGGTGCCCCAATAGATAATATGTCATTCTATACAGAGGACAAATCATTAGGGTCTTAACCAGACCCATCAATGCCTTAACTTAAGGGAAATTTAATCACCTCTTAGACTTCGTATGCATACCTCTAGTCTTTACCACTATTTCCAGGATTGCCCCCTCCCCTTTGTTTAGTGAATGAAATTATCATTCATCCACTAAATATTGAAAGTGCTTACAATGTACCAAGTGTTATAACAAACTGTGTTTGGAATACAAAGTTGTGTAAGATATTAAGAACCTCACAGTAAAACCAGGAGGCAGTATCTGCTGTGAACTTTTGTATAACCAACTCAATGTGCCTGGTGTTTTACTTATTTTTTTTAAAAAAATGTTAATGTTCGTTTATTTTTGAGAGAGAGAGAGAGAGAGAGAGAGCATGAGGGGAGGAGGGGCAAAGAGAAAGGGAGACACAGAATCTGAAGCAGGCTCCAGGCTCTGAGCTGTCAGCACAGAGCCTGATGCAGGGCTCGAACCTATAAGTCATGAGATCATGACTTGAGCCAAAGTCAGACACTCAACGGACTAAACCACCCAGGCACTCCTACTGATATTTTTTAAGTCCCAATCCCTTATTAGTTCCCTGTTGCTGTGGTAACAAACTACCACAAATTTAGTGGTTTAAAACACGTGATACAGTTCTGGATGGCAGAAATCTGACACGGGCTTCACTGAGCTAAAATCAAGGGGTCAGAAGTGCTGTATTCATTCTAGCAGCTTCAGAAGAGACTCTGTTTCCTTATCTTTTCCAGCTTCTAGAGACTGTCTGTATTTCTTGGCTCATGGCCTCTTCCTCTATCTTCAAAACCAACCCCTTAGCCTCTTTAAATCTCTCTCCAGTGCTCTCTCTGACTCTGAGACTCTTGCCTCCCTCCTATAAGAAAGAACTCTTACAATTATATTGAGCCCACCCAGATAATCCAGGATAATCTCCCCAGGTCAAAACCCTTAACTTAATCACATCTGCAAAATCCCTTTTGCCATGTCAGGTACCATACTCCCAGGTTCTAGAAATTGGGGGACCGTTATTCTGCTCACCACAAATATGAAGAAGTGGGTATGATGATGATGATTACAGCCTCCATTTTACACACAAAAAAACTAAGGCTTAGAGAGAGAGAAAAGCAACCCTCCTGGTAACAAAGAAGAGTGAGAGCATCAATTCAAATTCAGGTGTTCGGATCCACTGTCATTGTTATTCACTGTTATTGTCTTTGCAAACCCAACCGATTATGGATTTTCAAGTCACCTAGACCTTTGCAAGTCGCTTAACTATCCTGTGCCTCACTTTTGTCATCTGCAAAACGGAACTAATAATTTTGGGTTTGTGAACATTTGCGGTTATTCATGTGGCACCGCTAGCATGGTGTCTGGCACATAGTAGGTGCTCAATTATGTGGCCACCATTCCTAAAAGTGACATTCAAAGTATGGAGGTGGCAAGGGGCCTGGAGACAGAGTCAGTGCCCTTGAAGAGGGGAAGGAAGTCTCATCCAAGGAGGAAGTGCTCAGCTTTGACTCAGAGGAGTTGGGTTTCCAAGCATAGCGGTGGAGCTCAGGGTGAGGTGGGGGCCTTCTGCTGGCTTCTATTTTTTTTAGTTTTTTTAAGTTTTATTTTTATTTATTTTAAGAGAGAGAGAGAGAGAGCAAGCATGGGAGGGGCAGAGAGAGAGGGAGACCCAATCCCAAGCAGGCTCTGCATGGTCAGCGCGGAGCCCTATGCGGGGCTCGAACTCAGGAACCGTGAGATCATGACCTGAGCTGAAGTCAAGGGTCAGACACTTAACCGCATGAGCCACCCAGACCCTCCTGTGCTGGATTTGGAACACAGGCGAGGGGACAACTAGCCAGGTTCTGCCATCTGGGAGAGCAGGCCTAGGGCCAGACAAGGCTGGGATGTGGGGCTTTCATTGGGGATTGGTGGTGAAATGAGCAGATAAAAAAATCTACTGTCCTCCCTGACTACTTTCTCAGATCCTTAGCAACTGGCATGTCAACCCGTCCACTCCAAACAAAGTATCAGCCAGGCCCCGCTTTGAGAAAATGCACTTGGGGAGCAACCACGCACCCCAGTCCCCCAGAACTTTGCTGCCAGGCGTGCCCTCCCCTCTGCCCCCTGCTGGGCTGATTTGCTTCAAGGGGCTGCTGACAACAGAAGGACAGCAGGATTTACCACTGCCCTAACTTGTCCATTTGTCTTCTGCTTGGAGGGTCCTGACAGGGGAGTTTCCGGGGACCGCACGGAAGCGTACTGGAGTTCTTGACAGAGACACATGGCGGTGATTACACGCGGCGTTAGGCACAGTTGCCACAAGGCACGGCAGCTCCAAGTTCTCTCTTGGGCACAGTCTCAAACTGACTCAACAGCATCCTTTGCCTCCAACTCCTTTTATAAATTATGTGTGACGATGGAGAAGGAAAGTCAGGGGGGGCAGATAGGTACAGAAGGCCTAGGGCAGAGCTCCTCTGCCCCAGAGGCCCAGATGGGGGTTCCCTGTGGTGGCGCAATTGAATGGGGCAGCCTAGAATGATCTTCTTCATCACCAGCCTTCTGTCCCAAGACAGGAAAGCATTCATTCCTTTCTTAAACATGAGACTCAAACCAAGATGTCCCTAGGAAAGAGAGCATGGTGATGGAGTTGGAGGAATGACAGCATTTCCTGAGATGTAGGGCAGAGGGCAAAGAAGAAGGAACCACAGAGATTGTCATGGCCATGAACTGCAACTCCTGAGCTAGGGCTGGAGTTCTCTCTCTCTCTGCCAGGTATTTATCTGGTACGTGCTTGCATACCTGCATCGACAGGGGGCTCACGACTTCTTAAGGCAGCTTATTCCATTCTTGGGCAGCTTTGACTCTTAGAAAAGTGCTTCAGATAGAACAGGAATCTGCCTCCAGCAGCTGCTGTGTGTTCAGACTTTCAGTCCACTTTCTCAACCACAGGGTTCCCCCAAGAGCTGCCTCTTATATGAGAATCCTCTGGGGAGCTCATTAAAATGCAGACACCTGGGCCCAAACCCAACCTGGGGACTCAGAAGGCCTGAGGCAGGGGTCTAAGAACCTGCATCGGTAAAGGTACATGATATGCACCATGAGAGTCATGGGTCCCTGAAATGAGTTAGAAGGGCACCCATGAGCAAAGACTGTCCAAGGGGAAAGCCCAAAACCTGGAGGACAGCCTTCTCCAATTTGTCAAACTCTGCCAAAAGGTAGGGCTGCCTGGGGAGAAGCCCCACCAGATAGGGATGAACTAACCAGGAAATCACAAATAGCAGCTAATACTTAGGAAATACCCACCCGTGCAGGTCCAGCCCAAAGGCTTTGGCATAACCCCTCCGTGTGCAGGCATTACACCGATGTCCTCTTAACAAACAAGGACACTGAGGTTGCGAGAGGTGGCTTGCCTAAGGAAATAATATGTCTGGGAAGTGTCAGTGTGAGCTTTGACCCCACACTCCCGACCACCATCCAGCAGCTTGATGGGAACCCCAGATTCTAAGCCTCCAGATTAGAACTCCCAGATTCTAAGAGGTCCAGGCCTCTTCCTTTATCTCAGTAAGCAGATGAAATTGTGTGATTTAAATGTGGAACCAGGGTGCACCCTTACCTCCTAGGGAGAAAGAGAGTGCTGCTTGCCCTTTTGAGGATTACCAGCCAGTCCTCAGGGAGGCACTGGGGCTTCCAGTTTGTGATTCTGGCCCTGGGGAACAGCACAGCCTCTCAGGGGGCTGCCCTGCTCACCTCGTCACTCTGGCAGGCAGCCCTATGCCAAACATTTGCAGGGCCTGGCCAAGAGTATAGCACATGTCTGAATAGTTAGAAGTTACAAATTGAGGCAACAAACTAAAAAAACAAAACAAAACAAAAAAGCAAAAACAACAACAACAACAACAAAAAAAACATGTCCTGTCTTTCTTTCTTCACAAATATTCTTCTATTTTGGCCCAGAAGGTCAAGTTCAAATTTAGAATTTGAGGGAGCTCCTTGCCTCCTTGGCACATGGCGACATGCAGAAAGTTGCCTCGAGTCCCAGCTCCTGGCGTGGCCCCCTTCCCACCCCCTGACTCTGCCTCACACCCCGAAAGCCTCACATGCATGTGTGAACGGCACAGCTTTCACATCCCAGCTCTGTCTGTGTGCAGCAAACAGCTGCGCGTTGGCCCCTCTTGGGCCGGGCAGGGGCATTTGGGGGAGCTCCGTCCTGCCCTGTCTGATTCAGACATGACCCCTGTCCTGCTTTCTCTGCCCTCTCAGTCATTTGCAGCAGCAGCTAATCGCGGGGACCAAAAAGGGAGAGGGCTCAGGGCACTGCTGCTCCTTGGGCCACCTGCATTAGTATTCCACTCAGCTGCCCAGGGGCCCGCAGTCCCTGCTCTCAGCCTGGCACCAGGCCTGGCAGAGGGGCCTGAGAGGCAGCCTCTCCCACAGCAAATGAAGCATGGGGCAAGGCAATGAAGTCTTGAGCTATTGCTCCGGGCTGCAAATGAGAGAGACAGGGAGGCAGGGAGAGAGGGAATCTTATACTTTAGGCGGGGAAGAAGGTCACCTAGATCATGAGATCATATCTGCTTCACACCTCACCTGAAATCTGCCTACTAAGTCTTATCATCTTTGGATTTTTTAAATAGTATGGTGCATCTCGCCTGGGGATGATATCCGCTGCAATCCTGCATGTCAGTGACTATCAAAGTGCCATCTGGATCAGCTTCACCTGTTGTTAGACGTGCAGATTCTTAGGCCCCAATCCAACCTACTGAACCAGAAACTCTGGAGGGGGACCAAGCACCGAGTGTTCAACAAGCCCTCCTGATGGTTCGGATGCTCACCAAAGTCCAAGAACCACGGATGCAGGCAATACAGTCACTGCTTGTTTCAGAGCAGAGGAGCAATTCCATGAGAGCCTTGTTCATCAGTATGTATTCATTTAACAAATATTTATTGAGAGCTAAACACTGTGTTAGGCATTGTATTCAAGACAGGGTGCCTGCCCTCCAATTGCTTACAGCCAAGCTCAGGAGCAGGCAAGGAAACAGATCACAACACTAGGAGGCCACAAATGCTAACACAGGACAGGTGAGGGGCCCCGGGCAGTGGAGGAGTATCAGGGAAGACTTCCCAGAGGAGGCTCTGCCTGCACAGGAACTGGAGAAGCTGGCATTGTCAGACGCAGAGCAGAACACAATTTTTCCTGGTGACAGAGACACTGTCCTGGACCAAACTTCAGCCAGGTTCCCCTGAGCCCTTTTCTCACCTGGGCCTCGATCTTAGTGCCCATCCTGTCTTTGGTCTGCCCAGCCCAGACTTAGCAAAGAGTCCTGCCAGGTCATCCCCTCACCCAGGAGATCTGATCACCCTTGATATCTGAGCAAATTCCTCATCTCTTACCCTGGATGTCTAGCCCTTTGCCTTTAGCAAGAACCCTGTTAGGTCAGCTTAGCAAAATCCCCCTACCCTGGACACTCCCTCTTAGTAATTTTCCATCCACTGATGCCCTCACTGTGCTCGTTGTGTATATCATTGTTGTAGTGGGAGTTGAGCTCTCTCTCCCTTATTGCCAAACTCCTATTACAATGGTCCTCAATAACCTTCCTTATCAGTTTAACAAGTGTCAGAATAGATTTTTCTTTAACATTGGGTGAGGGGAGCCATTGTGCACAGACCCAGATGAAGGAGAGAACGTGGACTGGCTCCTTCAGGCCCTTAGGATAGCTCACATGTTAGGGCAGAGTGTGAGTGAGGTGGCTGAGGCTCAACCAAGGAGGTGAGCCTAGAGAAGTGAACAGCGCCTGTGAGGCTCTCCAGGAGTTTGGGGTTTGTCCTGCAGGCAGTGGGATGCAGGGAGATGTTTTATGCAGAAGAGTGAAATTCTAGAGGCTTTCATTATAGAAAGATCTCTCTGGCAGGCTGCCTCACAGGGAATGGACTGTGGACCCCAAGCTTGGAGCCCTGAGAAACCAGAGAGGAAACTGCTCTCCCCAGGGGGGGAAAGAGGGAGTGGACAGGTCTGGACTAGGGCAGGTGGCTACAGGAAAGGAGACAGCTTTGAGATCCATTTAGAGAGTGGGTCACACATCAGAATCCCCCTGGAGAGAATTTTTAAATGAACAGTTCCCTGAGCCCACCTTGGAGCCCCTGAATCAGAAATTCAAGCATCTGTCTGTTTAAAAGGCTGCCCTGGTCAGTCAGCTGAAGCCAGGACTGAGAACTACCGAGTAGGAGGCAAAGAGACCCAGCCTGCTGACAGATTGATGGGGGAGGACAGGAGCGAAGGGAAGAAAAGAATGTGTGTGGGGGGCGTCCCCCAGGAGTCTGTGTGAGTCATCAGAGATGCCAGTCACTGTATTTTCAGAAGGTGAATCATGAGTCTGGACTGGGGCAGTCAGGGTCTGAAAGCTACATCCTCTTCTCTTTAGGTGCCACGATGCTGGGTTTTTCAGGGGGCAAAACCTCACATAAATGAACCACTTGATTAAAGGGATTGAATTCAGACTCATTCATTCACCTCTTCATTCATTCAAGAAATGTTTACAGAGCACCTGTCATGCGCTGCATGCTGTGCTAAGTGCAAGGACACAGTGGTGAGCAAAATCAGAGACGGTCCCAATCTCGAGGGTGAGGCTTTATACAAGTAATGACTCTAATAAATGTAAACTCACCACTGTGCTAAGTGACATCAAAGCAAAATACTTAGAGGATGTGTAACAGCAGATGTGACACACCCTCAGAGGATCTGGAATCCCTTTCTGAGACAGTGCATCCGACCAGAAGTACAAAGATAAGTAAGAATTAGCTAGGCTGAAAGTGGGGAGGATGCTACAGGCAGAAGGGTGGCATGAACAAAGACCCTATGCAGATGGCCTTCATCTTTATGTAATTGGGTTCTTCACAGGTATGAGGGCCCAGATTCTCCAGGCTATGGGAGAAGCCTCCCCCAGGGAGCTGCCCCCGCCACCCCTTTCAGAAAGCCCACTGTGGAACTGATGCTGGCAGAATACCACCCCCCCATTTGCCACTACGGGGAGATGGGGTGGGGGGGCTGAATGGAGTTCCCTGGTGGCCTCCTTAAGTTGGCAGGACACGCCCAGGTGTGTGAGCCCAGACAACCTTGCAGTGAGGTCATCTGCTGTCTCTGCTGGGGGAAGTGCTTCCTGACAGCTGCTCTGAAGCGATTCTCCTTCAATTTCCATTTTATAGCTCCTTGTTCCCTCCTCGGTGGGAGGCTGTGTCTCCAAAGAAGTCAGTCTGACATTGCAGGCTGCAATTATCATGCCCTTCTCCTAGCTGAGATTTGTTGGTCATCTCCCACCTTTGATGCTGTTAAGTTTCTCTGCATTTATTTCGTTAACCAGGTATTTATCAAGCACCTGTGGGGTGCCCATTTCAGAGCTAAGTGTTATGGTGGATGAAGATGGGTAAGAAGAACATCTGGGATGGCCTTTCTGTCACCCAATTCACAACCAATTAACAAATGTTTGTAGAGTACAAGCAAGGAATTGAGGTTTATGTGTATCATTTAAAGCCTCAAAAGTACCCACATCAGAACTAAATATTGTGGTGTATCTACCTAAAATTGGAAGGCAGAAGGCAGGAGGATTAAGTGAGCTAAATCCTCATCAATCATACTAAGAAGTCAATAGATAACGTCCAGAGTTGGTAAATCAAGGAGCACAGGTAATAAGGCTTTGACAGGAACCACCAGAGTATGATGGTTAAGAGTATTTAGGTGTATGGAGTCAGACCTGAGTTGCTTTCTATTTCTATTGCTTACCGGCTATATAGGACCTTGGACAGATCACTTATTTTTTCTATGCCTTAGTTTTCCCATCTGTACAACGGGCATAATAATGGTAGCTACCTCATGGGGTTGTGGTGAGCACTCATGAAAACAATGTACAGAGAAGTTTAGCACAGAACTCAGCACATGACAACTGTGTTTTAGCCAAACCTGATTGCTCTCTGGGGAACAGGACATGGGGGAGAGCAGTTGTTTTTTATTATAAATTCTCTGAATTATTTAATTTTGCAACCATATGCATACATTACATTGCTGAAAATAAAATTTTTAAATATATATCTACAAACTGGGTAATCACTATAGAAAACTGGAGGTTGACTGAACTTCTTTGGCTTGACTAACTCTGTTTCTGCCACTTTCAAACTCCTCTTTCCTGCCCCATTTTCATCCTCAGTTTCCCCACCCCTCCTTGTTCCCTTTCTTTTTGTTGGTCTTGACTCTTAACTGCTCTCTGGAGCCTTGGTGCCTGTATTGGTTTGTTAGGGTTGCCCTAACAAAATACCATGGGTTAGGTAGTTTGAACATAGCAAATTATTTTCTCACAGCTGTGGAAGCTGGAAGTCTAAGATCAAGCTGTCGGTAGGTTTGGTTTCTTTTGGGGCCTCTCTCCTTGGCTTGCAGTTGGCTACCTTCTTGCTGTGTCCTCATGTGGCCTTTCCTGTGAGTGCATTGCTGATGTCTCTCTGTGTCCAAATTTCTTCTTCTTGTAAGGTCACCCATCAAGTTGGTCTGGGACCCACCCCAAGGTCCTCATTTTAACTTAATTACTTCTTTAAAGACCCTGTCTCCAAATACAGTCATGTTCTGAACTTCCTTCTCATGTCCCTTTATGATAGGAAAAGAGGCTTCAGTTGGCAGAGAGGGAAAGATCAGGACCTGAGGTCCCTGGGTGGGGCAAAACACATATTTTGGAACAGTGCTGGGAGTGTCTGACCACAGCAAACCCCCTCAGGCATAAAGTTCCCCTTCAGAATGTAACAGACAGCACCTACTCCCCCTCAGATTTCCCTCAGGAATTTGACAAAAGACCTAACTAAAAATAAGTAGCAAACCATAAAACGTATGACCCACAAGGAATATATATGGCCATAGACCACCCCTCACAAAATGGACTCGAGCCAATCAGGAATGGACAACCCAGCGCCTAGAACTGTCAAGCTGATAAGGGTAGGACCTGAGAAGGAACAAGGCGGAAAGGAAGGGAGGGTTGACCAGAAAAAACAAGGGCCTTGCCGATTCACTTTCGAATGCCCCCTCTCTGCAAAGAGAGCTTTCATACGATTCTTACTTTCGGATCTTATACTCTAATAAACTTTTGCCCGCTGCTCATTTTGTGTCCCCCTCTTCATTCTTCGAAACGGGCAAGACAACGAACCCCAGGATGTGGTAAAAACAACAACAACAACAACAACAACAAAAACCAAAAAATTCCTGCAACACTTCATTTTCATTTTCTTAGCAAACTCCTACACGTCCTTCAGAATCCACCCAAATAACACCTCCTCTGTGACCTCTCCTATATGCCCCCCAGCAGAATTACAATCCCTCCTCTGAGCTCTCACGGCAGCCTGTATGGTCCTTCAATAAAACACTTCTAGTGTTCCATCAAGGTTTTGCATACTTGTTTGTTCTGTGTTTAAATGCCTGTTAGTCATCTTTGAACCCCCAGTGCCTGGATCGGAGGCTGGCACACAATTTGTGTTCGATGCACAAAGGAATGAATGAGTAACTGAATCTTTCTGCTGTGGCATCAGCCCTCTTTTTGGTTGCTCAGAAGAAATAGAAACCAATTTGTCACTCTGCTCTGTGTGGATTAGTCACAGTTTAATCAACTACAAGGTAGTGTGATATATTTACTGAGCAAAGTAAATGCTAAAAAAACAATTCCAATTTTAACGCCAAATTGTCAGTGCTTTTATACACTTACGCTGCCTCACATCTGTCTCAACCCTCTTGGGCTTACTCTGGAGGCCAGATGGTGCAGTGCACTGGGAGGTAGGAGACCCAGGTTCTAGTCCCCACTCACTTTCTTCTATGAATTTCTAGAGTCTCCTCATCTTCATAATGAAGGGGCTAGATGAGATCAAGGGTTGAAACTTCCAAGACCCACAAGGGCCATGGTGACAACTTGGCCTCGGTGACCCCTCAACCTCAGCTTGTCATGGCTATGCAGGAAAACAGACCCAGTATTTGCCTGATCTTGCAATTTTTAAGAGAAACTGGGGAGTGTAGGTCTTTATTATCAAATGCATGCTTAAAAAAAATATTGCGTGTGTCTGGTATGTGAAGGGGTCAGGCACTCTCATTCATTGTTGGTAGGAGTGCAAAAGGAGTCGACCCTTGTTGGTAGGGAGCTAGGCGATATCTTTTAAAACTAAAGAAGTGGTTACCCTTTGATCCAGCCAATCCTACTTCCAAGAATTTCCCCTGAAGATTCACCTCCATGTTAATGAACAAGACATACACCCAATTATTCATTAAGGCATTATTACTTCACTAGCCTCAAATGCAAACAACTCCAGATGTCTATTGCAGGGGACTGTTTGAACCCTGGTTTGTTCACATCATGGAGTACTTTGCAACTGGAAAACAAAATGGGACAGTCTCTACATGTTTAAGTGGAGTGATCTTCAGAATCATTTACATGATAAAAGCAAATGCGCAACACAGCGAATAGAAAAATGCTCTTCAAACTTGAGTCCCCCGGCTGAGGAAAGAAAGCATTTGCAAGGTGCACCGCATTGCTTCTCTCCTAGCTCTCTCTCCAGTTGGAGGTATGGGTCGTCTAAGTAAGTGTGTGTGTGTGTGTGTGTGTGTGTGTGTGTGTGTTTGAGCCTTTGTTGTATTGTGCATTAAGGCCTCCCGTAGGAAGTGGCAGACCTCCTACAGGGCAAGCAAATCCAAAGTCTCCTTAGATCAGCCTAAGGGAGTCACGCTGGTGTAACTTGGCAGAAAGAGTCTTGGAATTTCTTGAACTTGGATTTCAATAGTATTCGGTTCTAATACCAGATCTGCACCTAATAACCATGAGGACCTTCCTTTTTCCCACCTAAAACAATTATTTGTGTGTTCATTGTTAGAATGCCTTTTCTGCCACCAGACCATGAGCCCTGTGAGACTGTGGATTTATCTGTTTGCCCACCACTGAATCCCTAGCATTCACCATAGGCCCTGGTATGGGGTAGGTTCTTAATATCTGTTGCATGAATGGCTAATATGGATAAATGAGTGTTGCACATAAAGAACTTAGCATAATGCCTAGACATGGGTAAGTGTTCAGTTATACACACTAGCAATGTACTTAATGTTAAGATGATGGTGATTGTAAGTTGCACGATGTTAGACAAATTAACGAAATCCCTAAGCCTCAGTTTCCTCACCTGTATCATGGATGCAAAAATACCTACTTCTAGGTGTCCTTGTGAGCATTGATAAGATAATGTATACACATCACTCAATGCATGGCATGGCACATAAGAGATAATAAGTGGTGGCTGTAATTAGAGAAACAGCATAAAATCAATAAATGGTAGAATCAGGCAAATCCTTGTTTGATGTTAGATGCAAAGAGTGTTGCACAAAGAGGCTGTCTTCCACCTTCCACTGTCTTCTAACTTGGGGTAACTACCCAGTCTTCAACAAGTGCTGGTTGAGAACATGCTCTATGCTGGGCCCCAGGCTAACTGGTAGCAGAGCATCAATAAATGAGAGATTCATGACTATGAGTTTCTTTTGGGGGTGATGAAAATGTTCTAAAATTGTGGTGGTGGGGGCACCTGGGTGGCTCAGTCAGTCAAGTGTCTGACTTCAGCTCAGGTCATAATCTCGCAGTTTGTGAGTTCAAGCCCCGTGATGGGCTCTGTGCTGACAGCTCAGAGCCTGGAGCCTGCTTCAGATTCTGTGTCTCCCTCTCTCTCTGCCCCTCCCCCACTCATGCTGTGTCTCTCTGTGTCTCTCTGTGTCTCTCTCTCTCTCAAAATTAACATTAAAATTTTTTAATAAATAAAATAAAATAAAAATTATGGTGGTGGTTGCACACAACTCTGTGAATATACCCCAAACCACTGAATTGCACACTTTAAGTGGGTGAGTGTATTGTAGGACATGTGAGTTATATCTCAATAAAGCTGCTATTTTTTAAAATAATTTTTGGGGCGCCTGGGTGGCGCAGTCGGTTAAGCGTCCGACTTCAGCCAGGTCACGATCTCGCGGTCTGTGAGTTCGAGCCCCGCGTCAGGCTCTGGGCTGATGGCTCGGAGCCTGGAGCCTGTTTCCAATTCTGTGTGTCTCCCTCTCTCTCTGCCCCTTCCCCGTTCATGCTCTGTCTCTCTCTGTCCCAAAAATAAATAAAAACCGTTGAAAAAAAAAATAATTGTCTAAAATAATTTTTAAGTTTATTTATTGTGAGAGAGACAGAGCATGCACATGAGAGTGGGAGGGCAGGGGGGAGAGGGAGAAAGAGAATCCCAAGCAGGCTCTGCACTGTCAGCCCAGAGCCCCATGCAGGGCTCGATCTCATGAACCGCAAGATCATGACCTGAGCAGAGATTAAGAGTTGCATGCTTAACCAACTGAGCCCTGGAACCCACTATTTTTTTTTTTTTTTTTTTTTAAGGAAGAGATGAACAATAAACCTAAGTCCACCATTTCCTACCTGTGTGACTTTGGGTAAGTCATTTCACCTCCCTGCTTCAGGTGTCTCTTCGGGAAAGTAGGAATAGTAACAGAACTTACCTCATAGGGTTTTGGTGAGGATTAAAAGAAATAACGTTTGTAAAGTGCTAGCTTAGAGTTTGATATGTAATAAGAGCTCCATAATTATCCTCATCCTCATCTTTATTAACATGTAAATACTAAAGCAGAAATTACACAAGTCCTATGGGAAAAAGAGGAAGGGGCTCTTGGAGGAGCAGAAGTCAGTGCATAAGCGAGGAAGGAAATGACATCTCAGTAGGAATTCATCCACAGAAGGCTGTGAAGGATAGTCCTGGAAGGGGGACCAGCATAAGCAAGGCCATGGAGGTGAGAGACAACATGGTTAAGTAAGGTTGTTTCGCACGAAGTGCAAGGCCAGCCGCGGGAACTCAGTGGTGAAGACAATGAAACCGCCACGGGGAAACACATGGCAATAGTCACCGGACTATTTGCACACCGGAATAGTCACCGCTGGCGGGGAGGGGGATGGCTAAGGGATGCGGGCCCAAAGCGGCAGCGGAGTTAGGAGACTATTGCAACAATTCATGTGAGCGGTGATAAAGACTTTAACCTGGACTTTGAGATTAGGGTACCAAGGCCAGGGCTCCTGGGACCAGAAGGGCCAGAAACGCACTCGCAACTTTGGGGAAAGAGAATATAGGAGAAAACCTTGCAGCAGCCCCAGGGCAGGGATGCAGGCAGGATCCTGGAAACCAGCACTGGAGCTAGAAAACCAGGAGCCCAGGTGGTTCTCGTGCGTCCTTTTCTCTCTCGGTGCCTCTGTTCCTTGCACTCCTGCTCTATTGTCTTCATTTGACTGATGTACTTCCAGTGTTTCTCCGAGGTTTTTGCTTTACTGTGCTTTCTCCTTGTGTGTGGCCCAGGGGTAGTCTCCACCCTGATGTTACCTGAACGTCCACCTTTGAGGACCAGCAGTAGCTGCCTTCTTCCCTTTGTGGCACTTGATTCCAATTTCGGAGACAGAATCTGAGAGGCCCCACTCATCCTTTCTAGCCAGGTCGGGCAAATCCTAGGCCAAGGCCAGTCCATAGATGAGGATGGAGCCTGGTTCCCAAGGCAGGGAATTCGGCCATTTGAGGCAGCAGGGTTCTCCTTCTTGCAGGCACCTGAAATACGTCTCGTGTAGTAGGCCTAGAGGGGAAGGTATAACTTTAAAATTTATTAGGCCATAAAATCAGCATTATTAGGTAATTGTTTGAACGTGGGAGGTGAGCTGGAGTGGCGGCAAGGATGACGTCAGGGGCTGGCTTGGGTAACTGGGTGATCTCTCTGCTCCACTTTCTTCTCTGTTGGTGCTGTTCTCGGGTTCTCAGGAAGCTTCTCCACCTGATTCAGTCAGGGTCTCTGGCTCTCACACACCAGGAAATGTGAGGAGAGTTTAATGAGGACAACAGGACAGGAGAACCACCAGGGAGAGTGCAGTACCCTGGGGTAAGAAACAATAGGTGCTGTCCAGCCTTAGGCCTGAAGGGGGAGGGCAGGTGCAGCTGACTGAATCCGAGGAGGGAGGCCTGCCTGACCAGAGCTGTGTGGCCTTTAGTGCAGACACATCCAGCCCTTATATCCCATTAAAGAAGTTGGGAAAAGAAACTAAATCTGATTTAGTTCTTCTCTCTCCCTCTGAAATCCTGCCCTGGCTGTCTAAGCTCTAACCCCAACAGGGAACCAGTGAGCAAGGAAGCCCATCGACGTATTGTATATAGCCGGTTCTGGGGCAGGAGAAGCTCGGAGGACACAGGTTAAGACGTCCAGTACCTTCGTCACGGTGGGACCTAAAGCCAGTCCACAAGTGGCTACTACTTCCTGATAGCCTCTGCGTAAGAACCACAGAAGGCAATTGTTCTAATGTGCCTTAGGTAAGTCAGGTATCCATCCTTGGACCAATCACTAGAGCGGAAAGGAATAGCGTGCTCTCATTGGTTAAACCAGAAGCTAAGGGTGAAGTCCCCTCTGATCTAACCTCCCAGCTGAGATAGGGGAAAGTAAATACTCAAGGAAGATCAGGGTGGTGTCAACTAACCAGATAAAAATAACAGATGTCCACTACTGCCCATAACAGGGCTTGTTGAAGACTTTTGGCAGGGTTTTCTTGTTGTTGCTGGACATGTTGGGGGTGAGACACCAGAGTTCACTGGAGAATGGTGAGCCCAGCCCTTAAGGGATGAAGCTGTCCCCTCTCTGGACCTGTTTCCTAGCAGGGATGCATCGTAATATTCTTTGGTTCCAACACTCACCAGAAAGTTGTTTACCAACAAATTCATCCCGCTCATCAACAGTGCAGAACCCCCTCCCCTCCCCCATAGCCAGTAAGGAGCACAAGCATTGTTTTCTGAATTCTTTCTTTGCAGTTAGACCTACCCGAGACCTCTCTGGACCCACTGAAGTTTGCTGGAAGGTGCCACCTAGTGGAACATCAGATGACCTGTCGCTTGGACAAAAAGAAACCCTAGGAGGGTTTTAGAGCCCTGAAAGCCTTTAAGCAATGGTTCTTTCAAACTGGACTGCAGACTGAAATCACCTGGGGATGGCTGAATCCTACCCCCAGAGGCTCTGACTTAATTTGTCTGGGATGCAGGGCAGGCATCTGGAATTTTAAAAGGTCCCCTGGTGATTCTATGCATCGCCAAGGTTGAGGTCACTGGGCCATAGAGTACTCCACCCTTCATGGTACAGAGGTGTGCACAGATGGGAGCCAAGAGTCTCAGACTCCTAAGAAGCCCCTTTCTCCTGCACCCCACCACCTCTCCATTTGTGTTTTTAGACAACGTTTCCCCTTTGTGCAAAAATGAAAAGTAATTGAACAGGAAGCACTCTCATTTCCCAAGCCCTAATATTTATTTTAGTGGCAGTTCCAGGAGGAGGATGTCTCCCTATATACCTGATATTTGCATCTGACACTGCCGACTAATGCTCTGTTTGAGATGTACCCACCTCATGACGTAGTAGATTTACTTTTTGAGATTTATGGCATTCTCTGTTTGCTCTTTCAAAATGTATCCTACCTGAAGCCCCTTCCACATGTGCTGCTGTGATCCAGCAGCATTCCTTTATAGTTGGCAGGACTGGCTTAATTGGCATCTCATTGTGGAAATGACAAAGTAGACTCCAAGAGAGAGACAGACAATTTTCTGTCTAGAGGTCATTTCAAATAGGCATCCTGCAAACTCTTTCTTTTTATTCAAACTAGAGCTGAAATGCCACTAAATGCACACTCTGGACTGAACCACCTGAGCTGGTGTTCCATGTCTGGCTCCCCTTCTCCCACCCTACCTTGTGAGATTGAGTCCCCAAATTTTAGAATTTAAAAACACCTCAGAGGGCATCTGGTTGGATGGCTGTATTTAATGCAACCATATTCTATATTTATCTAGACCTCTTTAATTCCTGCTATCACATACATTCATGGGCCCATACATAATAAGCCTGATGCTCGGAGAATTTGAGTAGCCTGTCTGAGCCACACAGGAAGTTAAGAGCAAAGTCTGGACTGATCCAGGCTGGGAGCCAGCTGGAGAAATTTCAGCTCCAGGACTTTTGTTCTCTTCCTCTATATTAGAAGTTTGAGCCTTGTTAAATGATCAGTCTGGTAGAGATAGCAATTTGGGTCATTGACCCCTGTGTTAATAAGTTTCCTGAGTGCAGGTTTTAATTTTTTTTTTTTTTTTTTCAATGTTTTTTATTTATTTTTTGGGACAGAGAGAGACAGAGCATGAACGGGGGAGGGGCAGAGAGAGAGGGAGACACAGAATGGGAAACAGGCTCCAGGCTCCGAGCCATCAGCCCAGAGCCTGACGCGGGGCTCGAACTCACGGACCGCGAGATCGTGACCTGGCTGAAGTCGGACGCTTAACCGACTGCGCCACCCAGGCGCCCCCTGAGTGCAGGTTTTAAAGAGCTGGGTGTTTGATTGATTAATTGATTCATTCATTTATTTCCCAAGTGTTTGCTGAGAACCTGTTTGGGCCAGGTACTATACTAGACAATGAGAGTATCCTGGGGAGCAAAACCAACCAACCAACCAACAAACAACATCTATGCATGATGTAAGCCCCTGTCCTCAAGGGGCTTACAGTCTAGTGGAGGACAATCACCCAGGAGCCATAAACGTTGTGACATTGCTAAGAAGTTACACGAATGGGGAGCTTAGTCCATAAAGAAAGGTAGGCAGGCTGCTTCAAGAACATGCTGATCTTGATGATCTCCAAGGAGAGAAAGACCAAGAAGGCACAGAAGTCCAACACCCAGAGCTTCTTAGGTTTTGCTTAGGGGCAAGCAGATTTCTGTCCTGCCAGCTTGGAAATTGTATCATTAAAGAGTCATAGTTATCCCCACTTCAGATGAGGAAATTGAGACTCAGAACATCTAAAGGATGTGGCCAAGGTTAAAGAGTATTTGAGGTACACTGAGTTGCAGACCAACATCCCCTGGCTTGCCGTTCTGTTCCATTTTCACACCCCCTCAGCTCAGGCCTAGACCAGACCGGCCTGAGGGGATAACCGTGGAGAAATGGGGTCAGCAACAAAGGACCCTAAGAAAGCCAAGGTGAAGACGTCTAGTAAAAAAGGTTTTCATTATCTTCAACAGGAAGGATGAGGGCCCGCCTCTATCATTTCTCTTCTGGTTGACCATTCTTGCTGAAGTATGTCTCAGGGGACCCCGAAAGATCTGCCTGTGACTGATGACAGGATGGAAAACAGAAAAGTAAACAAGAGAACAAGCAGCTCATTGTAAAAAAAGAAAAGGGACGCCAGGGTGGCTCAGGTGGTTAAGCGTCAGAGTCTTGATTTTG
This sequence comes from Neofelis nebulosa, assembly GCF_028018385.1. Taxonomy (NCBI): domain Eukaryota; kingdom Metazoa; phylum Chordata; class Mammalia; order Carnivora; family Felidae; genus Neofelis; species Neofelis nebulosa. The sequence goes on from NC_080782.1 coordinate 46,697,530, forward strand.
GTTCATACAGTTCATGAGATGGAGCCCCACATCAGGCTCCGCACTGACAGTGCTGAGCCTGCTTGGGGTTTTCTCTCTCCCTCTCTCTCTACCCCTCCCCTGCTCATGCTCATGCATGCATGCTCTCTCTCTCTCAAAACAAATAAACAAAATGAAGAAGAAGAAGGAGGAGGAGGAGGAGGGGAAGGAGAAGGAGAAGAAGGAGGAGAAAAGGAAGGAAGGAAGGAAGGAAGGAAGGAAGGAAGGAAGGAAGGAAGGAAAGAAAAGATGAGAAGATGGGGGAAGAGAGGAGAGACCGTTCATCAAATGTTGATATTAAATCCTTTCTGTGTGTCAGGTATGTTGTTGCAGTAGTGGGGGATATAGCAGGGAATGAGCAGACAAGATCTCTGTTCCATGCAACTGACATTCTATCCAGAAGAACTCAATTATAAACAAGTAAATAAGCAAATAAATAAGATTGTGGCTAAGAGGGGTATGCACTATGAAGAACACATAACAAGATGTAAACCATTGTAACAGTATTTCAGGTGGGTGGGCAGGGAGGGTCTCTGTGAGGAAGTGACTTTAACCTAAGATCTGAAGGATGAGAGGGTGGAACAACGGAGGAAGATCAAGGAATCAGCGTTCCTGCAGAGACAGGGGCTAATTCAAAGGCCTTGGGGCTGGATTGAGTGGAGTAGGGTCAGAACCGGGAAGGAGGTGGGTGTGGCTGATTTGGAGTGAGTGACAGAAGAGTGATAGGAGATGAGATTGCAGAGGCCCCAGGCCACTGGTGAAGATTCCTGCCCTGCAGCTGAAATCCTGTTCATCCCTCCTCAGTGTTCCTAGTGGTGCTGGACTTTTATTTCAGTCAGTTACTAGTTTCATCACACCAGCATCTGGAGTAAGCCCATTATGCACATTATCTCATTTAATGCCCATAATGGGCCTAGGATAAGTCAGTCTGAGAGTAACATATCTTGTTCAGTTTTATTCAGTGACCAGATCAGATTTCCCAGAAAAACAGCCAGAGGTAATAGGCTGCCCACATGTCTCAAATGGTATCATCTTAGTGAGTGGGATAAAGCCCCAGGAGCTCCCCTCAGCATCCTGCGTTGTAGAGGGTGATCAAAGAAGCCTGGGATTAAAGCTGGGTTCATGGGTTAGAGTTTCCATTGAAGGCTGACCGAGCTGGCGTGCAGCTTTGATCAAGAAGTCACTCAGTAAGACACAAGAAAAAGCTCAAATCCAATTTTGTACAGACTCCTCTAGGGAGCTGGAAGAAGGGGTGGGGAGGAGAGACACTGAAGATTTTCCAGTACATGACCTCAGCTGCTATACTTCACTCATCCTGTAATTATTGAGCACCTATTGTGTTCCAGGCCTGGGAACAGCTTAGTTTTGTCTGCTCTGAGCAGGAGTGTGAGCTGAAATCCATGTGCCCTGGCTCAGCTCCTGCTGCTTTGGCTCAAGGAAGGGGGGCTACTCTTTTTGTAGATACCTCTGCTTGGAAGGAGTACCAGTTTCCTGATTCCCCCCAAAGGAGAAGTATGTGCTAGCAGAGGCAGGACATACTGTAAAGGACAACTCTATATCTATCTATATCTATATCATCTATCTATATCTATATCTATATCTATATCTATATCTATATCTATATCTCTATATCTATATCTATCTATGTCTATATATATAAAGTTCCTCTTTGGTTGGAGCTCATATTCTACAGGAGGAAACCAAAAATGATACCTGTTCTAAAGAAAAATAAAGCAAATAGACATGGGGTGCTCTTTGATATTTTAGATCAGCTGGTCAGGGAGGCTTTCTCCAAGGCAGAACATTTGGTCTGGTTCCTGAGAGAACCAAGCAAAGGTTTAGAGGAAGAGATTTCTAGACAACAGCACAGCAAATTTGCAAAAGCCCAGAGGCCATCATCAACTTGGTGCATTTGAGGAATACAATGAGAAGACCAGTGTGACTGGAAGGGAAGGAGAGAGAATGAAGTCTGGAAATCGGGTCAGATCAGGTAGGGCCTCATGGACTGTGTTAAGGATTCTCAGAGATTATTCTAACAAATGGGAAGTCCCAGGCAAGTTCCCAGGAGCAAAGTGAGCCTCATGTTTGTAAAAGGATCACTCTTGCTACTCTGTTTCTAGCATTGTGCTTCTGCTGAGAAAGCACATAAAAGAATTTTGCAACATTATCAACTCAGGAACTTCCACTTCTGTCAGAGACATGGAAATTCAATTACATAAATACTGTGTTATCAACTGCAGTATAAAAAACATAGGGTTGTTCATAGCAGCATTGTTAAGGATAGCCAAAAGGTGGAAATAATCCAAACTTCCATCCGTGGGTGAATGGATAGACAAAGTGTGGTATATACATACTATGGAATATCACTATATCTTCAAAAGCAATGGAATTCTTTTTTTACTATGAAATTTATTGTCAAATTGGTTTCCATACAACACCCAGTGCTCATCCCAACAGGTGCCCTCCTCAATACCCATCACCCACCCTCCCCGCCCTCCCACCCTCATCAACCCTCAGTTTGTTCTCAGTTTTTAAGAGTCTCTTATGTTTTTTGGCTCCCTCCCTCTCTAACCTTTTTTTTTTCTTCCCCTCCCCCATGGTCTTCTGTTAAGTTTCTCAGGATCCACATAGGAGTGAAAACATATGGTATCTGTCTTTCTCTGTATGACTTATTTCACTTAGATAACACTCTCCAGTTCCATCCATGTTGCTACAAAAGGCCAGATTTCATTCTTTCTCATTGCCATGTAGTATTCCATTGTGTATATAAACCACAATTTCTTTATCCATTCATCAGTTGATGGACACTTAGGCTCTTTCCATAATTTGACTATTGTTGAGAGTGCTGCTATAAACATTGGGGTACAAGTGCCCCTATGCATCAGCACTCCTGTATCCCTTGGGTAAATTCCTAGCAGTGCTATTGCTGGCTCATTGGGTAGATCTATTTTTAATTTTCTGAGGAATCTCCACACTGTTTTCCAGAGCGGCTGCACCAGTTTGCATTCCCACCAATAGTGCAAGAGGGTTCCTGTTTCTCCACATCCTCACCAGCATCTGTAGTCTCCTGATGTTCATTTTAGCCACTCTGGCATAAGGTGGTATCTGAGTGTGGTTTTGATTTGTATTTCCCTGATGAGGAGTGACGTTGAGCATCTTTTCATGTGCCTGTTGGCCATCTGGATGTCTTCTTTGGAAAAGTGTCTATTCATGTTTTCTGCCCATTTCTTCACTGATTATTTGTTTTTCGGGTGTGGAGTTTGGTGAGTTCTTTGTAGATTTTGGATACTAGCCCTTTGTCCAATATGTCATTTGCAAATATCTTTTCCCATTCTGTTGGCTGCCTTTTAGTTTTCTTGATTGTTTCCTTTGCAGTGCAGAAGCTTTTTATCTTCATGAGGTCCCAATAGTTCATTTTTGCTTTTAATTCCCTTGCCTTTGGAGATGTGTCAAGTAAGAAATTGCTGCGGCTGAGGTCAGAGAGGTTTCTTCCTGCTTTCTCCTCTAGGGTTTTGATGGTTTCCTGTCTCACATTCAGGTCCTTTATCCATTTTGAGTTTATTTTTGTGAATGGTGTAAGAAAGTGGTCTAGTTTCATCCTTCTGCATGTTGCTGTCCAGTTCTCCCAGCACCATTTGTTAAAGAGTCTGTCTTTTTTTCCATTGGATATTCTTTCCTGCTTTGTCAAAGATTAGTTCGCCACACTAAAAGCAATGGAATTCTGATACATGCAACAACATGGATGGACATCGAAAACATTATGCTAAGTGAAAGAAGCCAAACGCAAAAGTACAACTATTGCATGATTCCACTTGTATGAAGTATGTAGTTAAACTCATAAAGACAGAAAGTAGAATGGTGGTTGTTACCAGGGGTCGAGAGGAAGGGAAATGGGGTGTTAGTGTTTAATGGGTACAGAGTTTCAGTCTGAGATGGTGAAAAAGTTCTGGAGATGGATAGCGATAATTGTACAACAATGTGAATGTACTTAATGTCATTGAACGGTTAAAATGGTAAGTTTTATATTATGTATATTTTACCACTAAAATAATTTTAAAAACATTTTTTTAAGTTTATTTATTTTGAGAGAGACATAGAGAGTGAGCAGGGGAGGGGCAGAGAGAGGAAGAGACAGAGTCCCAAGCAGGTTCCGAGCTGTCAGCACAGAGCCCATAGTGGGGCTCAAACCCACAAACCATGAGATAATGAATGACCTAAGCTGAGATCAAGAGTCGGACTCTTAACTGACTGAGTCACCCAGGTGCTTCCCCAAAAAACATTTTTTAAGGTATAGAGCTAAGATCTAGGGAGAGAAGAGTGGACCTTCTAGGCAGAGGTAACAGCAAGTGGCAAGTGGCAAAGGCCAGGAGGCAAGGAAGGACCTCGTGTGCTCTAACGAACAGCAAGAAGGCAAAAGGGCTGGACACAATGAAGAAAGAAAAGGTGAGGGCTATTTATCTACAGCCTTGGGGATCTTGTAGCTTCTTGTAGGAGTCCAGTAGGAGATGGGAAACCACTGGTGGGATCTGAACAGAGGGGTGATGCTATCTAACCTTTGTTAAAACAGCCTCATTCTGGTTTCCGCTTTCTTTAAGGAGTCTCATTTGCAAAGGAGGGTAAGAAAAGCACTTTTTCACAGGGTAGCTAACTGTGAGCATTAAAAGAGGTAATGTGTGTCGGGGGTTTAACATGATGCCTGGCACAGAGTAAGCCCTTAATAAAAGGTAAGCATTACTGTGACAGAAGTTCAGAGAAAGACTGCAGCCCTCTGAGATTTGGAGGAATTCATGGAGGACGCAGCAGTTCAACTAGACATGGACAAGAATTCCACCAACATAGGGGCACCTGGGTGGCTCAGGCGGTTAAGCCTCCAACTTTGGCTCAGGTCATGATCTCACCCTTCATGAGTTCGAGCCCGGTGTCAGGCTCTGTGCTGAACTCCCTAACCCCATAAATAAACATTAAAATATTAAAAACAGCGAGTAGGGGAGGGGCAGAGAGAGGAAGAGACAGAATCCCAAGCAGGTTCCGAGCTGTCAGGGTGGAAGGAACTTCACCGTCAACAGCCCATAAAGGAAAACAGCAACATGGCAGGGCAGAGGACATAATAATGTTTGATCAGCCCCAGCAGGTCTCGGCAAGAAGGATTAACGCTGGAGCCTTAGTGATGGGGGTTTTGAAGGTTTTGTAGCAGATGTCCAGAGCCAAGCTATGATTTCAGACAACTGAATCCCCATCGCTCAGCCTGGAGCTGGAAGCAATGGGAGGTCGGTGGTCCAAGGCTGGAGATGTCTAGGCATGGAAGTCAGCGGTTGGGCTGGAGACCCGAAGAATCAAGAGGGCGCAGGCGGGGCCGGCAAAGAGGAAGGGAGGGAGAGGCGCTTCATCCCTCGACGTCAGAGAGGAAGCAATTAAGTGGAGAGCACAGAGGAGCCACAGGCATCACCGTCAGAGCCAGCTCCGCAGCCCTTCCCAGCGCCCAGGCGGCCGACTTCCTCAGAGCCCTCATCATGGTTATGGGCACACTCCCCCGCCTAATGCGATTGTGCGTTTACTGTTTCAGCTCCCAGACCACAGAGCTTGAGTCTGTTTTCATTTCATAACGGTGCCCGGCATAGTGTCTGGCACACAGTAGGCATTCACTAATGGTTAGCTGAGTAGCTGCGCGGGAGATAGAAACCGACAAGAGTTTTCGAGAAAGGGCTCCGTGAGCTAAGCAACCAGAAGTATTCGTGGGACCGGCGGGCATTCCAACTCCATGGAGGTTGGTCTCCCTCTCCCGCCGCTCTGCAGGGACAGCAGACGGGTGGCAGGCGGGCGCAGCCCTCCACAGTTCACAGAGGGCGTTCACAACTAACGCCGGAACTCGGAGAGGAGGAAAACTAGGGCCCGGCCGCGGATCCGCGCGCGCCGAGCACAGCTGCGGCTCCATTTCACGCCTAGGACTACTGAGTCCCCGG